>NW_006921590.1:35128788-35134117 GCF_000298275.1 Orycteropus afer afer
AATTGTGATTTGGGTGAAAATTTACAGAGCAAATTCACTTTCCATACAGCAGTTCACATACACTTTGTCTCACGACATTGACTACAATTTACCCCAATGCAACAGCTCCCCTCCCACTTCCTCCTGATAGTTATCTCCCTGTGTCCTTCCCTCCATGCACTCCTGCCCCCTGAGCCGCCTCCCTGTGCATAAACAGCCCTTCTTTCTCCCATGATTTTTCTCTCCAAGGAGTGTATCTACCTCAGGTATGTTCAGCTCATATACCTGTCTTTTGTTTGGCTGGAAGCTACAGGTGTGAGTTCAATTCCAGACTTGAAGGGCAGCTAGGGGCCATAGTCTCAGTGGTTCCACCAAGCTCTATCAGACCAGCAAAACCTGGTCCCCTCCCCCTTTTTTTTCCCAAATGATTTTGAGTTTTGTTCCACATTGTTCTCCCTCTCTATCCAGGATCTCCTACATAGATCCCCCTCTGAGTGGTTGACATTGGTAGCCAGGCACCATCTAGTTCTTCTGGTCTCATAGTCATACAAGCTGTGGATCACATGGTGTACCAGTTGCTAGGACTAATTGTTTCCATGAATCATTGGTTTTCTTCATTCTTCTTTGCTCTAGATGAGGAGAGACCCATCGTTGCATCTAGATGGCTGCTTGCAAGCTTTTAGGATCCCAGTCACTACTCGCCAAAGTAGGAGGTAGAACAATGTTTTGTGTAGTATGTTATGCCAATTGAGCTTGATGCCTATATATTTTGTTGTTGTTAGGTGCCAATGAGTCAACCTTGACTCATTATGACCCTATGTACAACAGAACAAAACACTGCCCGGTCCTGTGCCAACCTCACAATCCTTGCTATACCTGAGCCCACTGTTGCAGCCACTGCGTCAGTCCCTCTTGTTGAGGGCCTTCCCCCTTTTCAATAACCCTCCACTTTACTGAGCTTGATATCCTTCTCCAGGGAATGGTTCCTTCTGACAACATGACAAGTAGGTGAGATCAAGTCTGGCCATTCTTGCTTCCAAGGAGCATTCTGGCTGCATTTCTTCCAGGACAGATTTGTTAGTTCTCCTGGCAGTCCATGGTACTTCCAGTATTCTTTGCCAACACCACAATTCAAAAGCATCACTCTTCTTCCATCTTTCTTATTCACTGTCCAGCTTTCGTATGCATATGAGGTGATTGAAAACACCATGGCCCCACCTTAGTCTTCAAAGAGACATCTTTGCTCTTCAGCACTTTAAAGAGGTCTTTTGCAGCAGATTTTCCCAGTGCAATATGTTGTTTGATTTCTTGACTTCTGCTTCCATTGGTGTTGATGGTGGATCCCAGTAATATGAAATCACTGACAACTTTTCGTTTTCTTTATGTTGAGGTATAATCCATACTGAAGACTGGAGTAAGACTATCAGTAAGTGCTTCAAATTATCTTCACTTTCGGCTAGCAAGGCTGTGTTGTCTGCATATTGCAGGTTGTTAACGCGTTTTCCTCCATTCCCGATGCTGGGTTCTTCTTCACATAGTCCAGCTTCTCGGATTATTTGCTCTGCATACAGATTAAATAAGTATGGTGAAAGGATACAACCTTGATGCACTCCCTTCCTAATTTTAAACCATGCAGCATTTCCTTGTTCTGTTCAAAGGACAGCGTCCTAGTCCATGTACAGGTTCCTCATGAGCATAATTAAGTGTTCTGGAATTCTCCCATTCTTCTCAATGTTATCCATAATTTGTTATGATCCACACAGTCAAATCCTTTTGCATAGTCAATAAAACACAAGTAAATGTTTTTCAACTCTTTGCTTTCAGCCAAAATCCATCTGACATTAGTATTGATATCCCATGTTCCACATCCTCTTCTAAATCCAGCTTGCACTTCTGGAAGTTCCTGGTCAATATAGTGCTGCAACCATTTTTGAATTATCTTCAGCAAAATTTTACTTGCATGTGATATTAACGATATTGTTCAATAATTTCCACATTCTGTTGGATCATCTTTGGAATGGGCACAAATATGGATCTCTTCCAATCATTTGGCCAGGTGGCTGTCTCCCAAATTTCTTGGCATAGACAAGTAAGTGCCTCCAGTGCAACCTAAGTTTGTTGAAACATCTCAATGGGAATTCCCTCAATTCCTGGAGCCTTGTTTTTCATCAATTCCTTCAGTGCAGCTTCCACTTCTTCCTTCAATACCACTGGTTCTTGATCTTATGCCACCTCTTAAAACAGGTGAACATCGACCAATTCTTTTTGGTACAGTGACTCTGTGTATTCCTTCTATCTTCTTTTGATGTTTTCTGCATCATTCAGTATTTTGCCCATAGAATCTTTCAGTATTGCAACTCGAGACTTGAATTTTTTCTTCAGTTCTTTCAGCTTGAGAAATGCTGAGCGTGTTTTTCCCTTTTGGTTTTCTAACTCCACATTTCATTATAATAATTGACTTTGTCTTCTCAAGCTGCTCTTTGAAATCTTCTGTTCAGCTCTTTTATCTTGTCATTTCTTCCATTTTCTTTAGCTACTCTCTGTTTAAGAGCAAGTTTCTATATTAGATACAGACATTTCATACATTTTATAGGTTATATACATTACACCATTATACATAATGTATGAAACTTGCCTTGATTCAGATGAATTGTGTGTTAAGGTTCAGGACTTCATCACCACTACCACCATCACTAGGAGCCCTAGTGGTGCAATGGTTAAATGCTTGGCTGCTAACCTAAAGGTCAGTGGTTAGAAACTGCACACCCCACTCCACCCCCCTGTTTTGCAGGAGAAAAGACCTGGTGATCCACTCCCATAAAAATTACAGTACATAGGTTAGTCATAGGAGGTACTTAGAACATAGCTAGGCACATGGTAAATGCTCAGAAAATGTTAGCTATGAAGTTAATGGTAACAATGATAGCACTGTTGACTCAATTCAGATTCATAGTGACCCTATAGGACAGAGCAGAACTGTCCCACAGGATTTCCAAGGCTGTAAATCTTTACAGAAGCAGACTGCCTCATTTTTCTACCATGGATCAGCTGGTGGGTTTGAACTGCCAGTCTTCTGGTTAGAAGCTGAATGCATTAACCATTGCACCACCAGACCCATAAGTTTTGCCAGCTTGTAAATCTTAACAGAAGCATACTGCCATATCTTTCTCCTGCAGAGTAGCTGGTGAGTTTGAACTGCTGTTCTTTTGGTTAACAGCAAGTGCTTTAGCACTGAGGCACCAGAGCTTCTTAATTATTCCTATAATGATTGCCAAGTGATAATTTGCCTAATACAATATTTACTTTACATTACTACTTGGTATTTTTTTTAATAAGGAAGATTTTTCTCTTATCCTTTATTATTTATTTATGTCAGTATGTACTTGTGGATTTCTATTTTATTCAATGGATTTTAATTCATTATTGCCTTTATTGATTTTGATGCTGAAATTGTCCTAGACTTAGCCATGGGCATCCCCTTCAAGCTGGTTCCTAAATCTTTTTGAGACATCTACATCATTCTTGATGTATCACTTCCTTACTTTCTGATGCAAGATGTTTCAGACTCATCTTGTACTTTTCTTACTGCAACAATTGCAGTCATTTCATCAGCTATTTCTCCAAGCAATCCTGGTTCCTTTTAGTAGAGAATGCATTTTTAGAACCAAGATTTGGGTGTGGTCATTGCTGTCAGGGTGGCATTGCTTTTAGGCTGTCTCAGCAGACAGAACATACAAATACATATACCTGTGTCTATTTTTTATACCTATGTATCTATATTAAAGGGGTCTGGTAGCATAGTGGGTAAGGCATTTTGCTGCTAACCAGAAGGTCAGCAATTCAAACCCACCAGTTGCTCCATGGGAGAAAGATGAAGCAATCTACTTCTGTAAAAATTTATAGTCTTGGAAACCCATTGAGGGGGTCACTATGAGTTGGAATTGACTCAATGGCAGTGGGCTTGGTTTAGTTTTTTATATGTCTACATTAAAAACCACAAGTTTACTTTAATAGCTCCAACACCACTTTAACATCATAAGGTTTATTTCAGTCTTCACCCTTTTCCTATTTGTAACTTCCTTCTCCAATGATAAGAAATTTGGTGCCCATTATCCTCAATATATTTAGCTATTTGCTCATTCTCCCTGCCTGTAACCAATCTCCTGACCTCATAGGCCATCTCCTTGGTACCAACTCCTCCTTAGACTTAATCCCTCTGGCGCCACCAGCCTCCTTTGGGCCCCATCAGCCCTGACCACCTCCTCATGGCCTTAAATCACACAGCTACAAAGTGGTGGCACAGGAATTAAAAACTCAAAGCTATTAATTACTTGATGAAGAACCTGCTACTGGGGTTTCAATTTTTAAAAGTGCTGCTATGAAAACACTTATGGAAAAGGGGCCCTTGGACTAATGATATGCAGATTTAACCAGGCAGAGTTGCAGCCCCAGGGATGTGCCTTCCAGAAGAAACTTGAAGGATTAAGGGTAGAGGCAGCCAGATGCTGCCACCTGCCAAGAATGGTGAGGGGATTCTCCAAAATTGGTGATGTACAGGGACCAGTGAACCAGTTCCCTAGTCCCACAAATATGCCACTACATCTGTTATTATACCAAGAGCACATTCTATTAACACATAAACAAACCATTGTGCTATATTTCTAAAGAGGGAAACATTGCTTTTATTAGCAGCTTCTTAAATTGAAATTCTAGGAGATGGATGATGGTGTCTGCTGTTTTAGTACTGACTTCATTTCCTGGTCCAGAAGATCAGAAATCTGTTCTTATTTTAGAGAACAGCAGGAGGTCCATCTGTTCAGGTCAGCTTTTTCCACATTAACATGAAGATTTATGAGGTGATAACTTATGTAAGAAAAAACAATGATAATTATGTTATGTTCTTTGTTGCCATTTGGAATTTACATTATATTTTTGGTTGGTCATCAAAATATAGTAATACACATATACACATACACATTGAATTAAGTCTTTGAAACATTATGATAAAGGCATCCTAAGTTTGTGTTCATCACATCTGTTTTGGTTTGGGTACTAGACACCATCCATTCAAATTCTCTGTGTAATATGGTCTGTTTATCCAGTTTTTCTTCCACTAGAAGGCACAGAAAGGTAAGAGGTACATTGGGCTTCCTAAGTGATTATTCTAGTCTGACTGAAGTACAGAGAGATGACTTTTTTTCTCCTTTGATGTAAAGAACTTGACTTTTTTCCATGATTTTAAAGTAAATACAGAGGCGGGGCAAGATGGCGGACTAGGCAGAAGGATTGCACAGACCCTCTTCAACAAAGAAAAGGGAAACCAATTAATACAGACACAGAAGATAATCTT
>NW_006921590.1:35141057-35146159 GCF_000298275.1 Orycteropus afer afer
AGCCTGGCCCTTCTGATAACATGTCCAAAATACCTGAGAAGAAATCTCACCATGCTTGCTTCTAAGAAGTATTCTGGCTATACTTCTTCCAAGTATAGACTTCTAAGTCTGTTCTTCTGGCAGTCCATGGTATATTCAATATTCTTTACCAATATCACAATTCAAATGTATCAGTTCTTCTTTGGTTTTCCTTAATCATTTTTCATGCATATGGGGCAAATAAATAAATAAATAAATAAATAAAAATAAAAAAATCCATGGTTTGAGTCCAGTACAACTTAGTCCTCAGAGTGAGGTTTTTGCTTTTAACACTTTAAAGAAGTCTTTTGCAGAAGATTTGCCCAATGCAGTAGGTCGTTTGATTTCCTGACTGCTGCTTCCATGAACATTGATTATGGATTGAGACAAAATGAAATCTTTGACATCTTCAGTCTTTCTCCATTTATCATGATGTTGCATATTGGTCCAGTTGTTTTCTTTATGTTGAAGTGGAATCCATACTGAAGGCTGTAGTCTTTGACTTTCATCAGCAAGTGATTAAAATTCTCTTTATTTTCAGCAAGGAATGTTATGTGATCTACATATTGTAGGTTGCTGATGAGTCTTCCTGCAATCCTGATGCCACATTCTTCTTTATATTATATATTCATACCTATACACACAACATTAACCATTTGGGTGGCTGCATAATATTGCATTAATGTTATTTAACTGGTCCCCCATGAGTAAATAATTAGGTTATTTCCAATTTCTCATTGTGTAAAGAAAGCTATAATGAATATCTTTACATACACATCTTTGTGGACTTTAGTGGGGAGTCTTCTTAGTATATATTCCTGGAAATGGCATTGCTAGGTCAAAGAGAACACACATTTTAAAATTTTACACATGTAGCTGTCAAATGAACTCTTGATGAGTTGGATTCCACTATGCATGTCCTTCATATACAATGCCCCTGCCAATAACAGGACTTAGTAAAGTCTCTTTTCAATTATACAGTTGCATTTTATATGTGTACGTGTTCTCCTACAGACATTGAAGAAGTGGAATGATTTTAATAAATCTAGGTATCTCACTTAATCAACCAGCTATTGTTAAGTTTCATGGAAAATTTGACTTAAGGTTTGGTCTTAAGCAAGATAGTATTTGGTCTCCATTTGTTAATTGACTTATCTTCTGTGATTTTAACAGAATGTACTATACAAGGAGAGGTAACTGAGTTATAATATCGAGTGATGTGAGTGATGTAATTAATGTAAAAACTCAGTTATGATTAAACCAAATCAAACTTACAAAATTTTGAACTAATTCATTTGGCATTTCTGTAAACTTTGGCCCAAGAGGGATTTCAGATTTGGCTTTCTTGTGGTTAAACAGCAGCTTAAGCTGGGCAAATGTGATCCAGCAGTATATGCTATGTTTGAGGGATTTGAAGGCAGAGTATGTTCATCCTGGAGTGTTACTGTTTTGCTCAGGGACTAGTACATGTCCTTGGGGGTTGGCAGACTTCTTTGAACTCAGTTTAGTTATTTGATGGTCTCTCATTGAGAGTTAGATAAATGATAAGCAACTGAGAAGTACAACTCTAACAAGTGTATTGAAACAGCCCAAAGATCTATTTTACATTTATTTAGAATCTCATTATTAGTTATTTAACCACTTCGATATATTCAAAAAAGATAATGAAAATTAAAAAAAGGTCATTTTATGCCTTCCTTTCCCCCTTTTAGCAGTGGCTCCCTGCCACCCTAATGAATTCACCCAGCACAGCTGAATTTAAAGGTACTGATAAACTGACTCTGATGATTTCTTGTCTATTTGTTTTAAAGATAGTAGGAAAGTAGATGATAAATATCTGTTCATTGATAGCAGAATGTTTTATGCAAATTTATCAGTTCACTGCTTCAGAGATTGTTGTTGTTGTATACTTCTGTCAAGTCATATCTGACTCATAGCAATCCCTCCTTGGGTTTCTGAGGCAGTTTCACTATGGAAGTAGATTGCCCAACCTTCCTTCTGAGGAGTGGCTGGTGGGTTTGAACTGCCAGCCTTCTGGTTAGCAGTCAAATGCTGACTCTTTTCTAGAAGGGGAAGTGTCCTATTATAAATGGTGAAAGACTTGCATTCCAGCAAGCCCTTAGCTGCCAGCTGATACATTCAACACACGTGCCAGGATGGATTTTAAAATGGCAAAACATGAATTGCTCTGCTCCAAATCAGGCATCATTACCTTCATCCAAGCCAAGTCAACTTGCTTGTTTGAAAACTGCCACATAAGGCTTTTTTCAGCTTTAGTTAACATTTTCCTTTCCTGATATGCATGGCTTATTACACCCTACAAAAGTCATTAACCCCCATTGCATAGAGAGGACCCAGGCTTAGATTTTGCCTACACAGCAACCAACAGGACTAATTGCTTCCAAGCTGATGGCAAGACTGAATGTTTAGCCCAGTTCTAACCAGACTGAGGAGTCCTATCCCTACCTACCATTTTCATACTTTCTGCTCTCCAGTTTTTCCCTTTGTTTTCATTAGTGTCCCTCCCAAAGCCAGCTGTTGACTTAAAGTAGTTCCTGAACAGCTGATAGCCCCTGGCAATCCCCTCCCTAGCTTTCTGCTCTAGAACTGTCAGCTGAGTTTCCAGTTCAAACTTGGGCTAGCCTTTCTGCTTGGTGTGTCCTTTCCCTCCCTCTTCCCCCCAACCCCCATCCCCCAACCCATGAGACCTCTCTTTTTAACTCCCCTCAGCTCCAAGCCCCTTAGCTGTAACTTTTTCCCCTCCTATTATCCAGGCACAGCCCAACAAAATACTTAGGCCTCTCTCCCATTCCATTCTCCCATAGCCCACCTCAGGTCAACCCTTCTAAGTCCTCTTAGACCACATTCTACCTTATTCTTCCTAGCCTAGCCACTCTGGAATCCAGTATCTGTTTCCTTTCCTAATTCAACTAAGCAGCCTTTATCCCCAATTCAGCTGGCCACACCCCCAGCTTCAGCCTGACTCAGCTCCATCAAAGCAGCTTTGACCTCTTGACAGCTACTGCTTTTCAGCTCAGCGTAAGGACTTTTTTCTCACTTAGGTATGCCCCTTTTAAGCTAATTTTAGCTAACAAGCTGAGGTGTTTATCACTTAGTGTGCTTCAAATCTCTTCCAGCCTGGAATGGGTGAGCTGTCATCCAGTTCTGTTGTGCATATGTTAGCATCACAGGGAGTAATCCTCACTGAGGAAGTCTCTATGCTGCGGTCTGGCAGCGATCCTGATGGCACAGACAGCTTGGAGATTCCTGTCACCAGCAGAGTGATGATGAAAGATTTGGACTGATTGATCCACATTCCTCTCGTGCTTCTTCTAAGCAAGTAGGCACGTTTGTAAGGTAATTGGCAGGGTTAGGAGATGCAGTCAGTGGCCATGGAAATAAAAAGGTTAGCTATTGTTACAGGAATACAGAACTGTTTACTTTCTCAAAGCTGGACTGTCAAAGTCAGAGCACCAAAACCAGATTCTAGAATGCAACAAGCTTCCATTCCTCAGACTGAGATTAAAGTAAATTATTTTTTCTTGGGAATGAGATGCTTGCTCATGGATAGAATGAAGGCCTTCAAATACTACTAATTTTTTAGTCAAATATCAGTTTTCTACTGGTCAATAAGGAGCTCTGGTGGTGTAGTGCCTAAAGCATTTGACTGCTAACCAGGTTAGCAGTTCAACCCCACAAGCCACTCTTTGGAAGGTAGTTTGGGCAACCTACTTCCGTAGTGATACCACCTTGGAAACCCAAGGAGGGGTTGCTATGAGTCAAATCTGACTTGAGAGCAGTGTGGGTTTTTTTGTTGTTTGTTTGTTTTCTAGTCAATAATGTAGTTATAAGAGTTCAACTTCATCACTATGAATGCCTCAAATAATATATTTAGGATAAATACTTAAGAGTTATCACTATAGAGTTCTGGCAAGATGGCGGACTAGGCAGAAAGACTGCACAGACCCTCTTCAACAAAGAAAAGGGGAACCAATTAACACAGACACAGAAGATAATCCTGGACCCCTGAGCCTTGAAGGGAAGGATATAGAAGTGGACAAAACCCCAACTAGTAGAAGAATTTGTGTGAAAATACCAAAAAAGGAGATATATGGAGCTGCAGTCTGGCAGCGATCCTGATGGCACAGAGAGCTTGGAGATTCCCGAGTGCTGGTAGGACTTAAGAATTAACCTAAAAATCAGCCCTGCTAGCCAGGGACTGCACAGAGGACTAGCTCCAGTGGCTGGGGAATAAATGGAGAAGGTGAAGAGAAAGGTGGGCTGAGCTGTGGACTTTTGCCGCTCTGGAGGACACCGCCATTTTAAAGATCTAAAAGCGGCTTGGCTATTTTGGATATTTAAAGAGACAGTGCTCTCACAGATTCCTGGGGCTTAAGAACACGTTTTGCTTTCCAGCAACCCTCCAGACCTGCAAAACTGAAAAGGTACGACATTCCTCTTGTTACTCTTATACCCCACACCCGCTTGGTGAATGGAGGTGCGACCATCCCCCACTCCCACCTACCTTCCAGGCCCACAGGAACTCCATCACAGTCTATGTGCTCAGATGGAGCTTGGGTGCCCTGCCCTGTCCTCCACCAATTTTTATTTTCTTTCTCTCTTTTTTTATTTTTATTTTTTTCTTTCTTTTTCTGGTGATTAGTTTGCTTGTATTTGTCTGCTTTAAAACAACTATTATTATTAATATTTTTTTGTCCTTTTTACTATTATTCTTAATCTTCCCCCCCAGGTCCTAGTTTTCAGCATTTTTTCTTTTCCCTGTTCCTGGTTGAATTTTTTTTTTTTTTTTTTTTAATTTAAGGGTTTTTTTCTTACCCTTTTTTCTCATGGTTAACCCCATTCCTTATTTTTCTTTTTGCATTTTTCCCATTTTTTTCCTTCATTATTCTCTTTCTCTACTTTTTTTCTCTTAATGCCCTATCCCCAGATATTACAGGTTTTCTTATTTTTTCTTCTTCTTTTTCCCTTTTTTCTTTTTCTCATTACTGTTCCTGTGTGATTACATGGCATGTTTTTTGTCCATGTGCTTTTAGTTTTTTGAAGGTTATTCAATTGTAATTTGT
>NW_006921590.1:35149301-35160420 GCF_000298275.1 Orycteropus afer afer
AAAAAAAAAAAAAAGATATAACCACTATGAAGAAAAAAAAAAGTTATCACTCCACAGTCATGTCCACAAATTGTGTAGAAAAAAACCACCCCAATTTATAGCCAACTTAAAGTCCAGTCTAAACTTAACTATTTTTTACTCTAAAAATCTAAAATGTGGAAGATAGTTGCTTCTGGCTAGTATAAATAAAAAGGACTAAATAATTAAGCAAACATTTTTAATATCAGGATTATATAAAATGTTAGTATATCTGATACATTTTCAGAGTGCTGCTATGAAGTATTTTGAAATAAATAAGACACTTCCCATATTTTATAAACTTACTTCTAATAATATTAACCCTTATTGCTCTTAAATGAATTTAAAGTATATCTTTTCCAACTCCCAAAATATTTTTTAAAATGGGAAAGTATTAAAAAATTAATACATTTTTAGTATTTTATATTCCAAATATTCAATGTCAGCCTTGCAGTGAATACTCTTATCCTATTCAGTTCAAGCAAACTTCATTGCTACTTATTTCTTCTTTGCTGAATGATTTCAGATCTGCTTCAGATGACAAGGAAGTGTGAAGAATAAGGTTCAAGGGCTTTCCTATTTTCAGACTGCAAATTCTTCAGTGATGTAGCTCAAATGAACATTCTCTCAATTCATGAACCCACAGAGATGCTGATTATTCTCCCAGATATATCCTGGCTGGATCATTCTGGCAAGCCTGGGACAGTGTGGGGCCATCATGGAATCCAGGGGCTAACCAGACTGGGAGAGGGGCTCCGCAGGGATCTAAAACCAGTGTAATTAGCTTGAAGAGTCAGAATTGCAGCTAAGTGGTGAAGATAACAATCTGAAAGGTGTGGTCAGGAAAGAAATAAGAGAATGAAAAGCAGAGCCTTGTGATTAAGACATTTGATATCAGAATGGGACAAATTTCAAGGAACAGTTGTACAATTTAGTTTAGGACTGAGTATTTATCTGCTCAATCAACATTTATTCAATGTGTCCTGTGTGCCAGGAACACAAATATGAATGAGTACTCTTCTGCCTTCACAGAAGTCACAGGCCACAAAGATGCTTGTGATTTGGCATGATGCCTATGGATTCTACCTGGATCTGTTGAAAGAGTGAAAATGGCAGATCAAAGGAGTTACTTTGGGCTGTATACAATCCAGAAAACTTGAGACATGCTGACCAGGCCTGACCAGTATGGATGTGGGAGGAGGTGGTGGAGTGATACTATGATGATACCTGTCTTTTCTGTGGCTCTGAGTCTTCTCAGGAGAAGCACTTTAAAATTGGAGATCCGAGTGAACTTTGTATTTACCTATTGGCATGGAATTTGCTAGCTGGGCCTAGGTGAAGATTAGAATAGAAGTATTTTGGAGAGTGCACAGGGTGTGCAAATGTTATAGACTGATTGTGTCCCTCAAAATATGTGCTATAAATCCTACTATTCTTGTTGATATAATCCCATTTGGGAATAGGGTTTTCTTTTTTATGTTACTGAGGCCATGCCATTGTAGGGTGTGTCTTAAACCAATCACTTTTGAGATACAAAGAGAGCAGATTAGGTAGAGCCAAACAAGCAGAATGAGGAAAAGATAGATGCCACATGGAGATCTCCAAGGAATGCCAAGAAGCTGAGACAAGGATTTTCTCCAGAATTCACAGAGAGAAACTTCTGCTAGAGCTGGCATCCTGAATTTGGATTTCTAGCTTCCTAAATGGTGTAGTGCCTAAGGCATTTGACTGCTAACCAGAAGGTTGGTGGTTCAAACCCACCAGCCATTCTGTGGAAGGAAGATGGGGCAATCTACTTCCATAAAAATTTACTGCCTTGGAAACCCAATGGGGGTTGTATGAGTCAGAATCAACTAGATGGCAGTGAGTTAGCTGAGTAAATTGTGAAAAAATAAATTCTTATTCATTAAAGCCACCCACTTGTGGTGTTTCTGTCCCAGTAGCACTGGCAAAGTAAAACAGCAAAGTAGTTGTAAGAGAATAAACTTTCATTGATAATGGCATGTCCAGAGAACTATCTGAATGTTGTTGTTGTTGTTATGTGCCATGGATTTGGACCCGACTCATAGCGACCCCTCCTTGGGTTTCTGAGGCAGTATCAAGATGGAAGTAGATTGCCTAACTTTCCTTCAGAGGAGTGGCTGGTAGGTTTGAACAGCCAGCCTTCTGGTTAGCAGTCAAGTGCCTTAGGCACTACACTACCAGAGCTCTTTTCTGAATAGTCACATTAAATTTAAAAGGTCCCTAGGAGAAGACTGCTTGAAAGAATTATTCAGACTTTGTCCTATTTGGTAGTCCTAAAGTCCTTATTTATCACAACTGACACATCATTCTTTCTGTATGAGCTCAAAGTGCTGTCTACCCATCTTTAAAGAAATCCTATATTATTACCCGAGACTACCAACCAATTTTGGTTGACATTCTTTGAAAAATTGATTCTGGCTTTCTTGATAAATTGTAATCTATTTTCCAAAAATAGTAACTACATTAGGAACAAAATGTAGAAAATTATTTACTGTGAATCATTGTTAAACACTATTCTATCTCATTAAGAAAAGTTAATAGCAATTTAAGGCTATTAGAAGAGATCATTAGTATTATCTTCAGTCTTTGATTCATTGACAGGCATTATGTGTGCAAGAATACACTTCCCATAAATTTCAAATTATTAATTCTTTATTGATATCTATATTAAAATAATAGGCAGAATAATAGCAAAACAGGCTGGAGAGGATTCTTGACTGATGAGATTCAGTTTTAAATATTACAGAGTGTGCCAGTGTATCTGACAGGGTTTAGTTGCTGATTTAAACAACAACAACCAAAATCATTCTAGCTATTTCAATCTGAAATAAATATGATCCAGGGAATCAGAAGTTCCCCAAATCATTGGAAGAGTTACAGGAGCAAGTTGCAGGCTGGGCTTTCAGGCATATTCCCTACTATGCATGGTTTTACCATTTTAAGAAATTCCTAATCTAAAATGTTCTTATAGCAATTGTATAAACTGTATGCAAGCCTTGCTACAAAAACAGGGCAGAGAGAAAAATAAACATTCTCTTCTATGCTAATGACTAAATTTCAACAGAATTTGACTAACAGGAAGGAAGAAAGCTCATATTTATCGAGCACCTGCTTTTGATCTAAAATTTCATCAAATCCTTATCAATAATTTTCCAAGTTGGTAATACCAGCTTATTTTATAGATTAATAAACTCAGGTTTAGAAAGGTTAAGTGATGAATGCATAGGCAGAAAGTGTTAGAGTCAGAATTCAAATTCAGCTGAATTCAGACAAGCATTGGTTATTAATCCAAAGCCCTGTTTGGTAGAGTTCTGGTTACCTAGTGCTGCTCTGGCAGGAATATACCACAAATGGGATGCTTGAACAAACAGGAGTTTATTCTCTTACAGTTTGGAGGCTTTAAGTCTGAGTTCAAAGTGCCAGGCTCTAGCGGCTGGGTGAAAGCCCCTCAACCTTGGGCTTCAGCTCTGCCTCCTGCTCCCAGCCCACTGAAACTAGAGGTATTTCTTCACTCAGACAGCTGCTGTCTTCTGAGACTGACAAGCCCAAGCCTGACAGGTAAAAAGGCATAGTCCTGATGTTACCAAACCACATGGTAGGCCATTAATTCAAGTCCACTGAAATTCCCAAGGTCAGCAGAGCATGGCAGCCTGCTGAACATGACATGGCTACATGCAGGGTTCAAATGTGCCATAAGCTAGAGACCATTCCCAAGGCTGTTTCTTGCATACGGGAAGCAGACCACATACCCAAAGCAGCTACTCAGCTGCTCACAGTAGATTCCACCACAGAGTTGATTACCAGTCTCATCATGGGGAATACTACATCCAGCTGCCCAACCACTCAATCAGGCCCAGCCAAGTTGACACATAAACTTAACTACCACAGGTAGCATCCAACCAAACTTCTGATTCAATCCTCAATAACTATGTCCAGCATACCTATTCACTCAATTGTTAAGAAATGTTTTATATTCACTTGTTCTAAATATGTTCCACAATGATATGGTTCCTAAAAGCAGACATATCAAATGGGATCACAAAGAGCAATCAAATCAGCATGTAGTTATCTCAGGCTAGTGTTGGATGGGACTGCAAAGTTCCGGGACAATTGATATTTTAAGTCTTCCTATCCATAAGCACAGTATAGTCTTCCATTTATGAAGCTCTCTTTTGGTTTCTTGTAATGGTGTTTTGTAGTTTTATTTTCTTTTTATTGTGATTTGGGTGAAAGTTTACAGAGCAAATTCATTTTGCATTCAGCAGTTCATACACATATTGTTTTGTGACATTGATAGCAATCCCTACAATGTACCAATGCTCTGCCCACTTCCTCTCTGCTTACCTGTTCCCTGTGTTCTTTCCTATGCATTTCTGCGCTCTGAGCTTTCTCCATTCTGCCCTTCTGATTTCCACGGGTGGTTGTTCTAAGGAGAGCACCTGCCTGGTGTAATTGTTTACCCTGTAGGCCTGTCTATTCTTTAGCTGAAATTTAAGCCATGGAAGTGAATTCAATTCCAGGCCATGGTTTTGAGGGTTTCACCAGTCTCTATCAGACCAGTGAGTCTGGTCTTTTTAGTGATTTTGAGTTTTGTTCCAGATTTTTCTTACACTGTATCCAGGTTCTCCAATATTGATTCCTTTCCAGGTGGTTGGTAGTAAAAGTCAGGCACCTAGTTCTTCTAGTCCCAGGGTCATATAGGCTGAGAGTCACATGGTATGTTAGTCCTATGGAGTGTTTCCATGTGTCTTTGATTTTTCCACTCTTCTTTGCTCTGGATGAGGAGATGTAGTTTTCTTTATATAGGTCTTTTGTGTCTTTAGTTAAATTTATTCCTAAATTCTTAATTTTTGGGGTGGTGTTTGTAAATGGCATTACTTGCTTGATTTCCTTGTCAGAGTTCTCTTCATTAGTGTAAAGGAATCCAGCTGATTTTTGTATGTTGATCT
This sequence comes from Orycteropus afer afer, assembly GCF_000298275.1. NCBI lineage: Eukaryota > Metazoa > Chordata > Mammalia > Tubulidentata > Orycteropodidae > Orycteropus > Orycteropus afer. The sequence continues at coordinate 35,154,293 of NW_006921590.1, forward strand.
TGTACCCTGCCACTTTGCTGAAACTATCAATTTTGTCCATATCAATTGTCCCAGAACTTTGCAGTCCCACCCAACACTTTTCTAGACATTTAAAAAGATTTAAAAAAATCTCTTCTAAGAAAAATCCTGGTTTTACATTCAAGCAGTCCTTTTGTCCACACATGTACTAAGTATGTGGATCTTCTAGCTGACTAAGAATCCAAATCTGATTTTCACACTTTCAAAGAATGATAATATCTTAGTTTTGTTTTCTGTTTGCTGCTATAACAAATTATAACAAACTTGGTGTCTTAAAATAGTATGAATTTATTGTCTTAAATTTCTGTAGGCCACAGGTCCAACATGGATGTCACGAGAAACTGTAGGGGGATAATCCATTTCCTTGCCTTTTGCATCTTCTAATGGTTGCTAGCATTCTTTGGCTTATAACTCCCTTCCATCTTGAAGCCAGCAACCACAGGCCAAGTCCTCATATTGCATCACTCTGACCTTTTTTCTATTATCACATCTTCTTCTCTGACTTTTCTGCCCTCCTCTTCCACTTTCAAGGACCCTGTGATTGCATTGGGCTCACCTAGATAATCCAGGATAATCCCTCTATTTTAAGGTCAGCTGACAAGCAATCTTAATTCCATTTGCAACCTTAATTCCTCTTTGCTGTATCACATAACAAATTGACAGATTCTGGGGATTAGGATGTAGATATTTTTGGTGAGGGTAAGGAGGTACTCTGCAGTGTGGTATAGAAGGAAGTTCTTGGCTTTTGGAATAAAAAATAAACCTGGATATGAATACCATTATTTGGCTTTGTCACCCACTGAGTAGCAAGTCATCCAACCGCTCAGAACCTATTTCCTCATCTGTAAAATGGAAATTATAATAACTACTTCATAGAGTTGTTTTGAACTGTAAGTGAGAAAGAACTTAGTATGATGCCTGACACAGAGAAGGTGCTAAATAACCTAAATATCATTATAATTAGAGAATTCAGAGCCAATCTAAAAGAGTGTATCTCAGGTGCCTAGAAACAGCTGTACTGTATCTTTTCTGTGGTTTCATTTTTCCTCTAATTTTAATTGAATGGTTGCCTTCAGTCCTTTTGAAATCAAGCAGTGTATTGATTCTAAACAAACATACAAAACATAATGAAGACATACTTTAGTTCGCTTTTAGCCTGCCACTTTCTCTCTATAAATGAAGTCTGAAAGGAAAGCAAAGGAGCAAACAAGAACACTTTGATTTATCTCCTATTTGCTCTTTCATAATCTTCCCCTGGCCATCAAAATCCATTTCTTCATTTGTATTCAGTGGGGAAACTTCAACACTATTATCTGTTCACTTTCATTCATGTAGCTTTTCCTGCGATCATTATGGTTCCATCTGTGTGGGGCAGTAAGGGATTGGTGGTTGTTGGTCATTCCATTTGCCTTTCAGAGAGCTGAAGTTAATGATTGGCCTATTGTGTTCAAAGCCCATTGTTGGATCCATATTAAGTAGCTATTAAAAAGGTTGTTGTACAGTGATATTTAATGACATGGAAAAATGTCCACAATGTATTGATAAGTAAAATGGGAAAGTTATAAAACAGGATGCACAGTCTGATACCATTTGAAAGGAAAATAATGTACACACAAATAGAAAAAGGCTTAGAAGGGTCAATAGTTTTCTCTGAGTAATAGAATTATTATTATTATTATTATTATTGCTTACACAATATATGAACTTGCTACAATAAATATCTATTGCTTTTGTAATAGCAACAAATAAAAAGTTGTTTTTTATCTAGAGATCTGATGGTGGTAAATAGCTCCCGAGTCAGAAGCTTGTCCTGAGCAGGCCCAGCGGAGTCTGATGTGAAACCACGGTGGACTTGCAGGTGCTGAGACTCACTTTACTGGCCAAATCGTTAGGTGTGCAAAGGGAAGTAGGGAAATAACAACTGAAATTCAGCCTGGAGATGTTGAAAGACATGTATCTCCAGCCTCCTTCCTAATTGATTGCAAATGACTTAATTAAGAAAAACCAGATATAAATTACTTAAGGAACAGCTCCAGTTATGCCTGAGGAATTTAATATCAAAGGAAATCTGGGAGACCTATCAGCAGAAATAGAGCCAGAGATACAGAAGATAAACATATACATTTTCTTAATAGCCAAACTGCAAACCCTAATGTTTTATATCCTTGAAATATTACTAAGGACTTTAGATTTAAGGGAGTCTGTTAATGGATAAGGCTCCCTATTTGAATTACTAGTTATTTAAACCCACTTATTTATATTACTTATATTTTGTTGTTAACACAATTTTTTAAATGGTCCATTTATTCATTCAACATTTATTGAACACCTATTTCATACCAAGCACTGTGCTGAGTGCTGCAGATATGAAAATTAGTAATAATTTGCTTTTAAGACTCTCATAGGTCTAGTGGAAGAGAAAGACAGATAAACACACAGTTGTAATTCAGTGTGTGATAAACTCTATGATAGAAGGTGCCAGGAAAGCACTGCTATGCAGTATCTGACTCAGATTTGGGATGAGGAGTGGTCCTAAAAAAGGTTTCTAGAAAAAGTGATAATTAATTTGGGCCCTAAAGAATGAGCAAGAATTAACCACATGAAAAAGACAAGAAATGAGTTTTACAAAAAGAAGGAACTGAATGCCAGTATGTGCCAGGCACTATGTTAGAGGCTGTGGAGTTAATGGTAAGGAATCTGCTAACAAGAAGTGTACAGTCTGGTGGAAAGACAAGGATGTAAATAAGTGAATGCAGGGAGAATGTGGGCACAAAAATAGCAGAGGTCAGGGAAGAAATTACAGAGCAGGAGGTAACAGGTGAGCAAAACACCTAAAGCATGAATGTGAGCTCTTTAGATAGATAAGGGGAGGAAGAAGAGCACAAGGTCTTTCCAGGTAAATAATTCCAAAATGATGTGAAAAAAGAGCTAAAATTTATTGAGTGCTTACTAGGTGCCAGACATTAAGTGTTTTCTTCATATTAACTAATTTAGTGTTTTATTTTACCTTATGCATTTATATTATTATTAAAATTTTACAGAAGAGGAAATCGGCAAAAATAGGTTAAGTAAGTTGTCCAGAGTCACATACAAGAAGGTTGTGCCTAGGATTTAAATCCAAGCATTGTGGTTAAGTATCCACTTCTCCCTTTACTCCTTTTTTTTTTTTTTTAATTTGCAACTCTACGCCACCCTCTGTCTTCCTCAATCATGTAGCATCTTATAGATTTATGTGATTTTCCAAGATTCATTAAATCTTAGAGTCAGAAGGGCCCTTAGATCATATTGTCAAGTGGTTGTCACACAAGAAAATTATGCATTACAATTATATGGGGCAGGTTTTAAAAATACCAATGCCTAAACCTCCTTCCTCAGCCCCCAACACATACACACCCACCACAGAAACCACTACTTTTTAAAACTTAGTGCATACACATAAAGAGAATATAATGACAAAAGGAGGTGAAGGCTAAATAATAAATGACACAAGGGAAAGCCCAAAGGAGTGAAAATGTGTATCATGTAATGTGGAGTGGCAGGAGCTCAGGTTTTGGGGAGGGAATCTCAGTGGAAGGGATGGTGAGGGGTTTGAGGCTTTGTCCTGCATTTTGTTCAGATATTTTGCCATTAGCACCTCTGCTTCCAGTTGGTGAACTTAAAATTTCAGGAAGATGAAAGTAGTTCTATCCTGAAAACAGAAGGTGATACTGAAAGTGATAATGCACTGTCATTTAAGACAATTAAATAAATACATTTTTCCTTGACATCACTTGCATGAACAAGTGGCTACTTGTGGGCTACAATGTTGGACAGGGTAGTGTTTGTGGAGGACAGAAGTTGAGAAGGTAAAGGAGGGAAAGAAAGAGAGGATTGGGAAGATGAAAGAATGAGAGAAAGATAAGGAGGAAAGAAGAATTCTGTATACTATTCACCTCAGAAAAAGATAACAAAAATCCTCACAATAGATCAATAAGCAACATCATGATAAACAGAGAAAAGATTGAAACTGTCAAGGATTTCATTTTACTTGGATCCCCAATCAATGGCCATAGAAGCAGCAGTCAAGAAATCAAATGACACATTACACTGGATAAATCTGCTGCAAAAGACCTCTCTGAAGTGTTAGAGAGCAAAAATGTCACTTTAAAGACAAAAGTGCACCCAACCGGCAATGAATGAGGAAGACTGAAGAAGAATCAATGTATTTGAATTATGGTGTTGGTGCAGAATACTGAATATACTGTAGACTGCCAGAAGAACAAATAAATCTGTCCTGGAAGAAGTCCAGCCAGAATGCTCCTTGGAAGCAGGAATGGCCATTTGTCTCACCTACTTTGGTCATGTGGTCCCTGGAGAAGGATATCACGCTTGGTAAAGTAGAGGGTCAGCAAAAATGGGGAAGACCCTCAACAAGATGGATCAACACAGGGCTGAAGTGATGGGTTCAAGTATAGCAGGGATTGTAAGGATGGTGCAAGAACAAGTACTGTTTTGTTCTGTTGTACATAAGGTCACTATGAGTTGGAGCTGACTCAATGGCACCTAACAACAATAACATATGCATATGGAAGCTGGGCAATGAATATGGAAGACCAAAGAAGAATTCATGCATTTGAATTATGATGTTGGTGAAGAATACTGAATACATCATGATCTGCAGAACAACAACCAAATCTACCCTGGAGGAAGTGCAGCCAGAACGCTCCTTTGAAATGAGAGTGGTGATACTTTGTCTCACATACTGTGGACATATTATCAGGAGGAACCAGTCCCTGGAGAAGGATCTCATGCTTAGAAAAGTAGAGCACAAAAGAGGAAGACCTTCAAGGAGATGGACTGACACAGTGGCTGCAATAATGAGCTCAAGAATAAATGAGCTTTGATAGAGTTAAAATAAATAAATAAAAATAATGAGCTCAAGAATAGTATTGTGGAGATGGCTCAGGATCAAACGGTGTTTCATTTTGTTGCACATGGAGTTGGAACTGACTAAGAACAACATCCTTCCCCACTCCTCCCCTCCCCCAAACATCCTGAGGTTTCACTTCCTCAACTTCAACTCTAAAAGTTGAGTTAACCCAACTTAATATAATGTCTGGACAAATGTAAATATTTTCTGGTTAATGATGGTTGTATTATTACTGAGGTCTCCTATCATTCTGTTTTCAGTGGATTTTTTTAGCCATTAGTTTTCCTTTCTTTGCTTATTCTATTTGTTTTGTGCTTCTTGCTTTCATCCCAATTCTAATTGCTTCCATTAGAGTGCCAAAAGTGTTGTCATGATCTCTGGCTAAATCAAGATCTTCCTTGTTTTTTTAGTTCCCTTTTGACAGCCCATTGCGAGGATGCTTTAATCTAAGTGCTACAAAGGGGGGAATGATTATGAGCCTCATTTCATTTCCCTAAGAGAGCTGTAGAGAGCTGTAGATGAGTTATTGTTTGTCAAGCAATCATCTGATCCAACATGAGTAATATTCTGCTTGACAATTGCAAGTTTAACCATTATGTATGGTATATCTGTTCTAAGTAACACATATGATTGATAATGACTCTGTCCTGCTTTTTCTTTTTTAATGCATTTTATTGGATAATTTATGTACAGTGAAATACACAAAACTAAAGTGACATGGGTCAATGCATTTCTTTCTTTCTTTCTTTTTTTTTTTTTTTTGCAGTGTTCCCTTCTCTCCCCTCCCACCCCTGACAACCAACAAAGAAAGCCCCCCTCCATATACAAACCCTTCCTTGACCCTCCACAAAAACGAACTAATACGATATTTGTCCTTCTGTGATTGACTTATGCCACTCAGCATAATGTTCTCCAAGTTTATCCATATTATGCAGTGTTCTGCAGACTGTACACCATTCTTTAGTGCTGCATAGCCTTCCATTATGTGTATGTACCATAGTTTGGTCATCCACTCTTCCACTATAAATCTTAGAGATAAGTCCCTTGCCAGATATGTAATTATTGGTAAATATGAATTTGTAGCTGTCATTTTTTTAATGTGTTTTTTCATGGTGTTGATTTCTTTGTCCTATATAATTTTCTATGCTTAGCTTGTTTGGTTTTTGAATCGTGTTATCACTTCCTTCATTGCTATTGTTTT
>NW_006921590.1:35161441-35168429 GCF_000298275.1 Orycteropus afer afer
CTTCTGGATTTCTGTGTGTAGATTTTGTATCATTTCTAATTTTTCATTTATTTTTCATTTTGTTCTTGTATTGTCTTTCAAAATTGTTCTAGGGTTTTCTCTGTCTTTTTCTTGATCTGCCTCTCAATTTGTTGAAGATACCTAAATATTAATTCTTTTGAATTCCTTATCAGGGAGTTCCATTGCTGCATCTTCCTCAGGGATGCATTTTGGGTCTGTATCCTGGTCCCTTGTTTCTCCTGCTTTATCTTGCTTCTTTGTGTGGACTGTGATGGTCTGTTGTCTCTGAGGCATTATAATGTTTTTGTGCTTCTATTTAATTGGTGATTGTATATTGGAGTGACTTGCCCATGATTTTTGTTTTCTTTGTATGTTATCTACGCAAGCAGGGTACTGTGCTCCTCTATTGACTAGTTGACAGCACTTTTATATTCACCACCTGTCTCCTTTCCTGTTGTCAGCCTCTTGTATGTCCCTGCCAACCTTGGCAAACAGAGCCTATTCTTAGGTTCCTGGAATCTGAATGAAAATGCTATCACTTTAAAATCCAAACTGGCCACTGCTTGTAGACATTCAAAATGACTGCACCCTCAGTCACTTTAAATATCCAAAATGGCCACTGCTTGGAAACATTCAAAATGGCTATGCCCTCAGCCACTTTAAATATGCAAAATGGCTGCCATGTGTAAATAATCAAAATGGCTACACCCTCCAGACAGCAGAAAATCAACAGCTCAGTTTGTCTCCCTCCTTGCTGGTTCCCTTCCTAGTCATAGGCCACCAGCACAGTCATCCCTGCAGCCCTTGTTGACTAGGGCTGATCTTTAGGTCAATTCTCAGTTCCCATTACCACTTGGAAATATTCAGGCTGTTGGTCCCATCAGAGTAGCTGACAGTCTGCAGCTCTGACCATCTCTGTACTCACTATTTTCATTTAGGTTTTTCCACTAGCTGGTGCCTAATCCACTTCTGCATAGTTCCTTTTATAGCTCAGGGCTCCAGGATTACCTTCTCTGTCTCTGTCAATTGGTTTTCTTTTCTTTGTTGAAGAGGGTCTGTGTCGCTCGTCTGCCTATTCCTCCATCTTATGGAAGTTCTGTCCTGCTTTTTCTAGTATGCTGCTCTGATATTATTATGATTATTTTTTAATATTTTATAGCAATAATATTGTTGAGATTTTATGTCTTCTCTTTCATTTTTTTCTTCTGTTGAATTTGCTCATAGTGGGTTTCTATATATCTGAGCCCCACTTTTACATCTTTATAAAACTGTTCACTTTCATGATTTGATTATACACTTGGTTCACTGTAATCATTTGCCACTTACTTACATGCAATTATGAGAATTATACCTCCTAAGAAGGGCAGACATTTAATTCCTCACTTCCTAACTGTGCCTGATGCAAGAAAAGGCATGTTTGTGACATTCTAGTCTGCTATTTCTCATCTATTGTCATTATTCTTGTCTCTCAAACTCTTTTAGTTTGTTTAAGAACTAATTTTCTGGTCCATCACTCATCTGTTGGTTTGTTGTACTGTGGTGGCTTGCATGTTGTTGTGAGACTGGAGGCTATGCTACTGGTATTTCAAATACGAGCAGGGTCACCCACGGTGAACAGGTTTCAGTGGAGCTTCCAGACTGAGACAGACTCAGAAGAGGGAAGGGAATTGGCCAGTGAAAACCTTATGAATAGCAGTGAAACACTGTCTGATATATTACTGGAAAACTTAATGAATAGCCCTGAAACACTGTCTGATACAGTGCTGGAAGATGAGCCCCTCAACTGCAGAAGACCTGCCTCCTCAAAGTACAGTCGACCTTACTGACTTGGATGAAGTAGGCTTTTGGGACCTTCATTTGTGATGTAGCATTACTCAAAATGGGAAGAAATGGCTGGAAACATCCATTAATAATTGTAACATGGAATGTAAAAAATATGAACCTAGGAAAATTGGACACTGTCAAAAATTAAATGGAACACATAAAGATTGATATCTCAGGCATTAGTGAGTGAAATGGACTGGTTTTGGCCATTTTGAATGAGACAATCATATGGTTTACTATGCCAGGAATGACAAATTGAAGAGGAATGGTGTGGTATTCATTGTCACAAGGAATATTTCCAGATCTATCTTGAAGTACAATGCTGTCAGTGATAGGATAATATCCATATGCCTGCAAGGAAGACCAGTTGATACTACTATTATTCAAATTTACACACCAACCACTAAAGCCAAATAGGAAGAAATTGAAGATTTTTTTAACAGCTTCTGCAGTCTGAAATTGACCAAACCTGCCATCAAGATGTGTTGATTAACACTGGTGATTGGAATGCAAAAGTTGGAAATAAAGAAGAATCACCAGTAGTTGGAAAATATGGCCTTGGTGATAGAAATAATGCTGGAGATTGCATGATAGAATTCTCAAGACCAATTACTTATTCATTGCAAATACATTTTTTCAACAACATATATGGCAGCTATACACGTGGACTTCACCAGATAGAATACACATGAATATCAGATCGATTACTTCTGTGCAAAGAGGCAATGGAGAAGCTCAATATCTTCTACTAAAACAAGGCCAGGAGCTGACTGTGGAACAAATCATCAACTGCTCATATGCAAGTTCAAGTTGAAGCTGAAGACAATTAAACCAAATCCATGAAAGCCAAAATATGACTTTGATTATTATAGTCCACCTGAATTTAGAGACCATCTAAAGAACAGACACATTGAACACCAATGACTGAAAATCTGAGGAACTGTGATCACATCATATATGAAGAAAGCAAAAGGTCATTAAAAAGACAGGAAAGGAAGAAAAGACCAAAATGGATGTCAAAAGAGACTCTGAAACTTGTCTTTGAATGGAAATGGAAATGGAAGAAATAACAAGATACAAGGGCTGAACAGAAGATTTCAAAGAGCAGCTCAAGAAGATAAAGTCAATCACTATAATGAAATGTGCAAAGACCTGGAGTTAGAAAAGCAAAAGGGAAGAACATGCTCAGCATTTCTCCAGCTGAAAGAACTGAAGAAAAAATTCAAGCCTCAAGTTGCAATATTGAGAGATTCTATGGGCAAAATATTGAATGATGCAAGAAACATCAAAAGAAGATGGAAGGAATACACAGAGTCACTGTACCAAAAATAAGCGGTCGATGTTCATCCATTTCAGGAGGTGAAATATGGTCAAGAACTGATAGTACTGAAGGAAGAAGTCGAAGCTTCACTGAAGGAACTGGCAAAAAACAAGGCTCCAGGAATCGACAGAATACCTTTTGAGATGGTCCAACAAACATGCTGCACTGGAGGCATTTGTCTATGGCAAGAAATTTAGAAGATAGCTACCTGGCCAACTGACTGAAAGAGATCCACATTTGTACTCATTCCAAAGAAAGGTGATCCCACAGAAAGTGGAAATTATCAAGTAATATCCTTAATATCACATGCAAGTAAAATCACACTGAAGATAATTCAAAAACAGTTGCAGCAGTATATTGACAAGGAACTTCCAGAACTGCAAGCTGGATTCAGAAGAGAATGTGGAATGAGGGGTATCATTGCTGATGTCACATGTATCTTGGCTGAAGGCAACAAACCAGAAAGATGTTTGTGTTTTATTGACTCTGCAAAAGCAGTCGATTGTGTGGATCACAACAAATTATGGATAACATTGAGAAAAATGGGAATTCCAGAACACTTAATTGTGCTCAGGAGGAAACCTGCACATAGAACAGAACAAAGGGATACCACATGGTTTAAAATCGGGAAGGGAGTGCATCAAGGTTGTATCCTTCCACCATACTCATTCACTCTGTATGCTGACCAAATAATCTGAGAAGCTGGACTATATGAAGAAGAGTATGGCATCAGGATTGGAGGAAGACTCATTAACAACCTGCGATATGCAGTCGACACAACACTGCTTGCTCAGAGTGAAGGTGACTTCAAGCACTTACAAATGAAGGTTAAAGACTATAGTCTGCAGTATGGTTTACACCTCAGCATAAAGAAAATGAAAACCCTCACAACGGGACTTCTTATTAAAGAAGCATCATGATAAATGGAGAAAAGATTGAAGTTGTTAAAGATTTCGTATTACTTGTTTCCACAATCAACACCCATGGAAGCAGCAGTCAGGAATCAGACTACGATGTATAGCACTGGGGAAATCTGCTGCAAAAGACCTCTTTAAAGTGCTGAAGAGCAAAGATGTCTCTTTGAAGATTAAGATGTGCCTCACCCAAGCGATGTTATTTTCAATTGCCTCACATACATGTGAAAATTGGACGATGTATAAGGAAGATCAAAGAAGTTGATCAAAGATCAAAGAAGTTGCTTTTGAGTTGTGGTATTGGTGAAGAATACTGAAAGTACCATGGACTGCCAGAAGGGCAAACAAATCTGTCCTGGAAGAAGTACAGCCACAATGTTTCTTGGAAGCAAGAATGGCCAGACTTCATCTCACTTACTTTGGTCACATTGTCAGAAGGGACCATTCCCTGGAGAAGGGTATCATGTTTGGTAAAGTGGAGGGTTAGCAAAAAAGAGGAATGTCCTCAACAAGATGGATTGACACAGTGGTTGCAACAATGGGCTCATGTATAGCAAGGATTGTAAGGCTGGTGCAGGACCCAGCAATATTGTACATAGGGTCACTATGAGTTGGAGTTGACTCGATGGCACCTAACAACCACAACAACAATTTTCTGGTATCAAAGATGGGAGTTTAGAAGCAGGTTCTTGTCCTTCTATAGTAGTTGGGGTTTCCAAAAAGATACCTAGTAAGAAAGTAATAAATGACAACCAAACTTTAATGTTGCCTCCAGTACACCTGGGCCTCATGAGATGCTATACAAAAGAAAAGGCAGAATCCTTATTTATAGAGGACGTTAAGGGTTAAGACTTTTCATCCTAGGTAGGGTTCCACTTAAGAATAATGATGTAAAATCATGCTGACAGCCCTCCCAGTCTCAGAACATGGGCACTTTTCAACAGTTTGGAGATAAAAGTGGCTTTTCTTAGTGAGTGGTCTAGGAGGTGCTAATTAATGGCACAGATCCTATGCATTTCTCGATGTCTCATGATATGCAGATTGTGAGGATGGCGTTCTGTTGTACATAGGCTCACTATGAGCTGGAGCTGACTTGATGGCACCTAACAACAACATGATACACTGGAAAGATGGTCATTGGGTCCTCTCACTTTTGGTGCAGTCCTAACTGAATGAATGATCAATTTCATTCAGGAGTAAGGCTGTTCAAGTCCATTGGGGGGTAACAAGGTATCCCAAATGTATCAGGCAGTTCAGATATAAAATAATAACCAGTTATTTACAAATATTAGCAAAAAGCCAATCTCATTTAGGAGTGTCAAATATCACATCAGTGCCTACATTAAAAACACTATGTTATAATCAAGTTGCACAACCAGCTTTGTATCTAAGGCTTTTCACTAAGTAAGAGGTCAGTATGGTGATAAAACAAAGAAACTCTTACTACCCAGAAACATTTGCCTTAATTATCATAAGAGGATTGTCCTAAGGATGCCTACAAAGATCTTAGTGATATCAGTGTTAATTTTCTAAACTTTAGGAGAAAGATGGTCTCTGATTTACTGTTATACTTTGGGATATAGCCTCGGAAAAAGTAATTTTTGTCTTTTGACAGAAACATTGCTTTCAGGCTTGCCACACTGAGTTATACACATTGTTCAAGCAGACAACAAACTGTGAAACTTTTTAATCCATTGGTGCCCAACATTTAGGGTTGATACATTTGTAGCGGAGCAAATTTTTCATATTTTCTTTCATATTTCCTCTCCTTAGCTGAATTGCTTTAGGGCAGCTGAAACAGACACCCTTGCCTTGGAATACATCTCACATATGAATCCTTGTCAGGGGAACTGGAGCCATGAGATTAGTTAAGACCCTTCATCTCTATAGGAAAAGAGAAGTGAAGTCTGCATGTGATCAGAACCACTTTTAGCAGGTGGTAGAATGTTGTGGTCACTGAAGTGAACATTCATGGGAGAGATGTGAAAGCATTATAAGTGTGAGATCACTAAAAAGACAAACTGATTGTGAAGAGAGTTGAGATGAATGATCCCAAAAATTATCATCTAAAACTCTTTCTCTAAAAATAGACATAATCATTATGCTAAATGGTGGCAGAGCCAGAATTCAACATTTCTGACTCTTAAATTTTCTTATCCTTAGAATAATCTTTTTCTCCTTCTCTTCCTTGACTAATTGTTATATATGCTTAAGGTCACAATTCAGGTGTCCTTTCTACTGGGGAACTTGCTATGATCCCCTACATTTGGGTTAGATGGCCCTTGTATGTGCTCCAACAATTCCATATACTTCAGGTAATTGCCTTCATTATTCAATTAAAATATTAAATTTGAGCTTACTTGTCTCTTCTACTAGTCTATAAACTATGTGAACAGAAAGCTTGTCTGTTTTTAATATTTTTGTATTTCTAGAGCCTACCATGGTGTTAGGCATATGGTACATCCATTAATAGTTGAGTTGAAAGATTTACTTGTACAAAATGTAATAAATAGGCAGGATTCCAGGTTCTCTTCAAGAATTGTGTTCACGAAGGGCTGGAATTAAATGAAAACTAGAGCAACTGAAGTTTTTATGCATGTATTTATTATAAGAAGGCTTTTTTTTTTTTTTTAGTTTTATTGTGGTGAAAACATACACAATGATACATTTGCAAACATAACAACTACCACTCAGGGACACTGATGACATTTTTCATGTTGTGCCATCATTATTATCTCTCTCCAAAACAGTCCACCACCATTAGCACAAACTCAATGCCCGACAAACGAAAGCTTGCCCCCCCTCCCTCTCCCTCCCATCCCTCAATTCAAACCAAACTCACTGCTGCCAAGTCCAGTTGGATCCGAATCATTGCGACCCCTCCTTGGGTTTCCAAAGCAGTTATCACTACAGAAGTAGATTGCCAATC
>NW_006921590.1:35168614-35177135 GCF_000298275.1 Orycteropus afer afer
CCTTCCGAGGAGTGGCTGGTGGGTTTGAACCGCCAGCCGTCTGGTTAGCAGGCAAGTGTCTTAGCCACTATGCTACCAGAGCTCCCTATGTAATATATATATATATTTCACCACCACCCCCAGCCTATCTAGGAATTTAGCCTTCCTTCCCCATCCCTAGTTACCAACAAAGAAAGTTTCCTTATTATAAGAAGGCTTTTGTATTAGTGGGACACAATGGAATGTTAACAGTGTTGAGAAATGCTGGAATATATCTATTATAGATTAATCCATTGGCAGAAATGAAAAAAAATTGCACAATGTAAATAACAACTTAAAGTGTGCAGTTGGGCTAGGATTAAGTATACCAAAATATGCCTAACAAGATATTGAAAAGACTTTTCCTCCTGCCTCAGAATTAGCATCTAGGAACCCATTATGAAGGGCAAAAATCTCACTTTAAGAGGCAGCCAACTAGAGTCAGGTATCTTCCCCTAAGGGACTGTGCTATCCCAATTATCACACCTTCTTCTCATTCTTTAAAATACTGAGGAGAGAAGTGGAGTGTTCTGGTTATATATTATAGGTAACAAATCACCCCAAAACTTAGTGGCTTAAAACAACAACTATTTTATTATTTGTCATGTTACCATGGGTGAAATTTACAAAGGGCTTGGTCGGGTGATTCTGGCTCAGGGTCCCTCATCCATTTGTAGTCAGATGGATGACTGGGGACTGGCCAGGCATTTATCTCTTTATGTATTCTCAGGAGCTCTCCATGTGGTCTCTTTACATGGGCTAGTTTGAGCTTCTGGAAGCCTCAGAACAGTCGGCTGCCAGAACCACAGACTATTTACTAGTGGTTCAAGGCTCCAAGCACAAGTGTTCCAGGTAGGACCACTTATATGATCTAGCCTCGGAAGTCACATAGTGTCATTTCTGTCATACTCCACTGGATGAAACAGTCACAAAAGCTTGTGCAGTTTCAATAGGAGGGGACACAGACCCTATACCTCTCTATTTAATGTCAAAGTCACATTATTAAAATAACATGTAGTTAAAAAGAAATATTCTTTGATGGTTACCAGGGATGGGTAGGGATGGGAGGGTAAACCACCAACTAGAGGTTAGACCTATACTAACTTGGGTGAAGAGAAAAGTAAGTAAATAAATAAAAATAACATGTAGTATAAATACACTGCTTCGAGTCGGATCCGACTCATAGCGACCTCTCCTTGGGTTTCCGAGGTGGTATCCCTACAGAAGTAGATTGCTCAACCTTCCTTCTGAGGAGCGGCTGGTGGGTTTGAACTGTCAGCCTTCTGGTTAGCAGTCAAGTGCTTTATGCTACCAGTAGTCTCTAACATGTAGTACAGGAGATACTAAAGAGCTCTGGTGGCACAGTGCCTAAAGCATTTGACTGCCAACCAGAAGGTTGGCAGTTCAAACCCACCAGCCACTCTGTGGAAGGAAGATGGGGCAATCTACTTCTGTAAAGATTTAACATCTCAGAAACCCAGTGGGGGTTGCTATGAATTGGAACCAACTCAGTGGTAGTGGGTTTGGTTTGGTATAGGAGATACTAGAGTAGAGGGCATCTTGGGAAAATACAATCTGTCACAGAGATCCTACTGCCAGTCATGGCTCTTTGAAGACAGGAGAATGTTGTGCCTTTTTCTTATGAGGAAGGGGAGAGGGATGGTCTTTTTTAAGGCCAATAGGGCAAAGTTTACCAGATAATTACTTGCAAAGATTACCTGCCTTCTTAGTCTCTGGAAATCTGCTTCACTCTCACTCACTGCCCTCAAGTTGTATCTGACTCACAGCAACCCCTCCTTGGGTTTCTGAGGCAGTATCACTACGGAAGTAGATTGCCCATCTTCTTTCCGAGGAGTGGCTGGTGGGTTTGAACCGCCAGGCTTTTGGTTAGCAGTCAAATGCCTTAGGCACTATGCTAAAATCCATTACCGTTGTGTCAATTCTGACTCATAAAGACCCTCTAGGACAGAGTAGAACTGCCCTATAGGGTTTCCAAGGATGTAAATCTTTACAGAAGTGGACTGCCTCAACTTTCTCCTGCAAAGCAGCAGAGTTTAATTTGCCTTTATTAATAGGGAACCTTTCAAGGATAATTTTTCTAAAAATTTAAGCTAGATATTATATGGAACATGTTTTACTTGGGGAAGAAAAAGCAATTAAAAAAAATTCCAGAATTACAGGAAATAAAAGGGTCATGGGATTGAAAAAATTTAGACTCCTATAAAACAGCTTTATAAGTCCTCATCACTGAGAACACCCCATACAAAGCAAGAAAAACAAAGTAAAAAGCCCTTTAAAATAGGTTTATGTTAAGCAGCCTTAAAGAGACCTTAGAGGCTCCTTTCAGAGTGTGCTGGTAACTGTCCCTGCCAAGATATCAATCACATTGTTGTCCCTAGATTTCTAGTAATTCCAAATACTCATCTATTACTTTCTAATGTTGGATGCTACATATTTTACTGTTATTGATTTGTCTAGCACTATTTTTTAAATTATTATTATTATAACTGTCCACCCTCAGAGTCAATATTTATTTGCTTTCACTTGGGAAACCAACAATTTATTTGGACAGTAATGCCTCAGAAATAATTGACCCTCCACTTACTTTTCTCAAATACTTCATGCTGATTTACAGCTCTTGTAATTTAAAAATGAATCCAAATTATTACAGTATGTAGCTGATTTATTAGTATGTTCCACTTCCTACCAGGCTTTTAAGGTAGTATAATCTTATTACAACACTTAGTAGCTGATTGACAAAAAATTTTTAAAGAAAACTTCTGTGGCTTATTTAAATCCTGCTACTCTCCTCCCTGAAACTGAAAATGATAAACACTTTGAGCATAACTGTTTAGGTTTAACTGGACTCTTGTCATTATGATAAGCAGAGAAAGAGATTTGCTATACTTGCTTCTTGATGACTCTAGTTTTCATGAACTAACTTTAAAAAGACTTTTAAAACATCAACAATTAGCTCAGATTGAAGAAATTGGAACATGAGAAAAGCCTAAAATGCTTATCAAGAAAACAATAAAAGTGAGAAGGAAACAAATTTAGTTATCACTTGTCTCTCAAAATACCTAGGCCAACTTAAACATATGCAAATGACTTAGGGTTAACTGATTCTTTTCTTGTTTGGTCACACAGAAAAGATATCCTAGAAGCTCTGGTAGCGTAGTGCCTAAGGCATTTGACTGCTAACCAGAAGGCTGGCGGTTCACACCCACTGGCCACTCCTCGGAAGGAAGATGGGGCAATCTACTTCCTTAGTGACACTGCCTCAGAAACCCAAGGAGGGGTCGCTATGAGTTGGGTCCGACTTGATGGCACATAACAACAACACAACAACAACATTTAGGTTTAATAATGAATATGCTCATTTTGCTACTTAAAAGGTTATACTCTAAGAAATATGTAACAAAGACAAGAAACTTAAAAGGTTTATTAAATGAGAATTTATTTAGTATGGTCAATGTTCTTATTTACTGCAATTAAAAGTTTGATAGGCTAACTTAAGAATTTTTTTTAGGAAATTTAATGTCAAGTAGCAAAGAACTGAATTTCTCACTTTTAAGACTGCACATTTTCTTTAACTATTAAGTTAAACATTTTATTCTTTGTGCAATCAATTGCAAATGCAAGAGTTCACCAGAATAAATTCCCAAGTCTGAAAAGCTATGAAATATATTTAAATTTTAAGAAAATATGCTCAATCTCGATAATCTTGTTTCCTTAGTTTACTGTTTATCCTGTGTAATCTGCCTAGGAGGCAAAAATTCTGTGTCTCAGAGTTTATGTTAATTTTTATTATGTCTCAAGGTTATTGTATTTTATATCTGAAGCTCTTTGAAAATAAGATTAATTACTATATTTAGAAATGTTTTTATCTAAAAGGAGCTCTGGTGGTGTAGTGTTTAAGGCATTTGGCTGCTAACCAAAAGGTCAGTGGTTTGAACCCACCAGCTGCCCCATGAAAGGAAGATGAGGTAGTCTGCTTCCATAAAGATTTACAGCCTTGGAAATGGGGGTCACCATGAGTTGGAATCTAGTCGATGGCAGTGAGATATATGAAGCTTTTTGACAATAAGATTAATCATTATATGTAGAAATGTTTTTATGTAAGGTTTTTTTTTTTTAGCTGACTTTATTTGGCTTGCATTAATTTTGTAAAGAATTCCCACCATGTCTTCCACTTTAAGGAAATACTGTTATAAATCAACCACAGACATTTTTAAGTTGTCATTTGTAGATAAGTTCTACTTTGCTGATTCTTTGAAAATGCTTGACTACCTTAAAGAACTAAGTTGAAAGTTTTAGTATAGCCTGAAAATCAAGAAAGAAGGCAGAATGATTGGTAACAAGGTTTTTTGTTTGTTTGTTTTGAAGAGAGAAAATAGTTTTGTTTCAAAGCAGAACATCTGGTTATGCCAGAATATGAAGCATAATAAATGCTAAATTTTGAGGTATATAGTAAGTTGTAGAAGGCTTGAAGGAAAATTAACTTTATTTGCCTTGGTTTATAATACCTTTAAATAATGAACTTGAAAAGAAACAGTAAGATGTTAAGAGAATAAAAGAAAGAGAAACAGGAAGACGAAAGTAGAGTTTGAAATAAAAGAAAGAACTATGTAAGTCACTGAAGAAGCAGATAACTAGAAAACAATCTATGTAAGTGAAGAAAAGAAAATCTGTGTAAGTGAAGAAAAGATAAAATATAGGTAAAGTAATAAAGATAAAACTTAAATAATTAATAAAATAGCCATGAAAACAGTAAAATCATAGTCAAAAGGCAGTAGAATTGACCACAAATCTAAGGACAATTTATAATGAAAAGATTTCATAAAAATGAATATCAGGACTCAGATTCTGCTTCAGAAAATAAAAAAAAATGTCTAACATAGGAACTTAAAACCTAATAAGGTTAACTTTGCTACAGCAACTTCAGGTTGTTTATGACATTAAACTCAGAATGATAAGCAATGTGATTACTACAGACAAAATGAATAGTCATGGAAATCAGAGATAATATACTAAAGATACTTTTAAAAAATGCAGTCCTATTTGTTATTGTTATGCCAAAATATGAACATATTTTAAGCTTCCTTGATATTTACACATTTTTAGAGAAATATGTTCCTACAATGCAGACTCTAGGTGCCAAATTACTCTGTTAGCTGCCCTTTAATATAAATTCTACTTGTTAGCTTCTTGTTCAAACAGCAGAAACAAGAAAACATCTTTAAATGCTCTAATGGCTAGAAGCAGGTGACATCTGAAAGAGTCCCAAGATCATGAAACAAGACTCCATGCAGTCTGCTGATATTTTTGGACTTTGCTTTATAATTGTAGCTATTTTCATGCAATTGATTGTGCTCCATTGTTACGGACTTCTTCCCCAATACTTTGTTCATAATAGAAGATTAAGTTTTGTATTTGTCTCCTAGTAATTCCTCTAATGCTTTGAGAGAAAATGGATTTGTTAAGATGCCCCAGTCAGGAGCTAATGTCAGCAATTTAATCGAATGCTTGACCGGTCATCCCAAACCCTGATCTGGACATGAAAATTCAGACATTTTAGCAATCCCTGTTTTAAACTGCAACCTCATACTCAATACTTCTAAAAAAAGTGTTAGTGCTTGGCTGCACTCCATTCTACAGATTAAACTGATTATAATAATTGTCATAGAGTTAAATGTTTTATGAAATATATGCCATATTCCCTGTACTCATCATGCAATGCAGCTTGCTATATAAAAGATTGTATTAAACTTTCAAGAAATCACTATTTCTTGGAAAGTAGTTCAGTTCTTCACCTTGGTTAGTGGCCCTCTCTGCCAAATATTCCTACTAATTCAGTACTGTTCTTAAATTCCTAAAAAAGTACACAGAAGTAGAGGCCCAAGCTATGGCATGGCAAAGACAAAGCAGGTGGTGCCCAGCTACCTTTCATGGATAGCATCTGAGGTCTTAAAAGCCTGTCTTCAAAACAGACATAGTTTTCTTATGTCTCTAAAAGACACACAAAAAATAAGTCCATGCAGAAGAAGACACTCTGTTATTAGTTAAAATTAAATCTTATTATTTTGAAATTCTTGATCAAAAGGAGGGATTGTAGAACAATACCCAACATCTAGGCACTTGGCATAAGAGACTTCTGCCTAGGGTGTATACCAAAATATATTTTGTATTGTACTAACAGATCTGTAAATAAGAGGCATTCAAATCAAGCTCAAAGTAATAGACTAATCCACATTGATTGAAGGAAGATGAGGAGGAAGGGAGGTAGAACTGCAGCTGCTCTCAGAAAGTATTTTTTTTCACAAGCTGTCCCTATCCTTGAAAGATAAGTAAAACCATTTTCACAAAATGCTTACACAGGCTAGCTTCAGAACAGCACATCTACAGATTAAGTGATATATGACTAATAGTTATTGTTTTCTTAAACTTTTTCTATATAGAATGCCCTTCTCATTTTCTATACTTTGGAACAATATGTAGTTATATAAATTGTTTCCCAACTGCAGTTATAATATCCTCCAATAAATCTCCTCAGCTTTATTTATTTATTTTTTTGTGTGTTAACATATAATTTATTCCATGTCCATCGAGCCCTCTATAACTTGAGACTGGTGAGGGCCGGGACCTGTTTGCGCTGTGCATGGCACTTGGCGAATAGCAGAAGTCCGATACTTACGGCGTTCTTTTTGTCTAACCCTTTAAAGCATTTAAGGTATCTGGTTCTTTTCGCTGTTCCTTTCTCTCTTCTCCCAAACACCGCAGCCTTGGTTCTCTCGCCTCTATCCTGTGTCATAGTCTTCCTTCCACACTGTCGCCAGCCCGCAGTCTCTCCTCAGCTTTAACAGAGTACACATTCTGACAGAGGAGAAGGACTGGGGTTCAAGGGTCTTGTCAGGATACTGTTGCAATATTCTAGGTAATAATTCATAATAACCTGGTTCAGCATCACAAAGGTAAAAATGGAATTAGGGGGTAAAGAGGAAATATGAGGAACAATCTAAAGAAACATTTCAAAGAAAAGATTGGCGACCAAGTGGAAGTGTGATGGCAAAAACGATAATTAAGAAGATTCCTTGGTTTGTAGCTTGGGGAACTATAAAAATAGTGGCAGCACCAACATAGGTGTGGAAGGAAGAAAAATCTACTTGGGATTGGAGACCATTACTTATTTGGGATTACTGAAGTTGAAGTCATGACTTGAAGTGGACATATTCTCATAAAAATTGGAAAGAGAACATCAGATTAGCTTGAGAATGTTACGCAGGATGTATTGCAAGTGGGAAGCCCAGGCCAGGAGGGAAACTGAAAAGTTTGGAGGCAGAGGTGATGGTTTGTTTTGTTTTGTTTTTTTTAAACGACTTCTTCCACTTGAAAACGGTGTCTTTAGAAGACTTTTTCAATCAAGTTGATTCTGCCTCATAGTTACCCCAAAGGGCAGAGTTGAACTGTCACACAGAGTTTCAAAGGCTATAACATTATGGAAGCAGACTACCACATCTTTCTCCTGAGGAGTGGCTGGTGGGTTTGAACCACTGACCTTTTGGTTAACAGTCAAGCACTTAACCACTGTGCACCAGGGCTCCTTTGTCTTTGGAAGAGAAAGGAGTGAATAGGAATGGAACAGTTGGCCACCTAGAGATGATGGCAAAGAACAAAGAATAATTTGAGTTCTGTATAATGGTTTAGGATCCTGGAACTGATTATGTGTTTTTGACAAGGATCAGAGGGTATGCTTAAGAACAACAAATGGGTTTGGTGGAGAACCAATGACCTGTATAAGAAGGCTTTAATTATTTTCCTTTTTTCTTGGTGGGGGGAGGGGAAGATTCATTGGCAAGGAAAAAGGAAATTGAGAGAGAGAGAGAGAGAACTGTGTGGACATATATAGGTATAAAAGAAAGAATAACATTGTAGGAGCTACCCAGTGTTTCATAATGATGGGAGAAAGCAAGCCAAATTCATTGGCCAATGTATATTGAGAGTTTATGCCCACATTGTGCCACATTCTTTGTATACATTTATCTTATTTAACACTTATAACCTTAGCTATTTTTCCCATTCAATCAAATGTAGTGGACATCTTTCCATGTCAATAAGTTTCTACATTGTTGTTTTCAATGGATGCATAACATAGTATTCCATTGCATGCACTGTAAACTGCAATGAACTCTCTTATGCCTACATTTTCCAGTTTTTGTATACTCTTTTTTTAAAAGTAACAGATTGATTTTATTGTACTTTTTAATTTTTTTAATATCATGATTCAGAAGTAAAAATATAAACAGATTTTCTTCTAGTCCTGCTCCCTGTGTCACCCCCATCACTATTACTTTCCTCTGTATCTTTAATGTTATATATTGTTGTTGTTATGTGCTATGGAGTTGGACTTGACTCATAGCAACCCCTCCTTGGGTTTCCGAGGCAGTATCACTACAGAAGTAGATTGCCCAACCTTCCTTCCAAGGAGTGGCTGGTGGGTTTGAAC
>NW_006921590.1:35177635-35197924 GCF_000298275.1 Orycteropus afer afer
AAACTGTGGTCAATGACATGAGACAAAGTATATGTGAACTGCTGTATGGAAAGTGAATTTGCTCTGTAAATCTTCACCCAAATCACAATAAAAAATAAAAATAAAAATAAATCCAACCCTATAATTTATATTATAAGGCTAATTCTGGTATTGTAGGGAACTGATTATATAAAAGACTTCAAACTTACCATTGATAATTTTTAACTTAGATAAATGGACATAATGAGATGATCTGATCCAAGTTACTAATTTTTTGTGTTTTTCTTGTTTATGGGTGGGGAGACAGATAGAAGTGAAAACACAGAACAATACCAGTTTATGAAGTAAAGATGGTAAATAGAGTTAAATGAAACAAAGAATAAGCAGTAAAGATATGATAAATAAAGTTAAATGAAACGAAGAAGAAGCAGAATGAGAAATAGGGCAGACTTAATATGGGAATGAAGAAAGACAACTCCATTGGGCTCCATACATTTCATAAAGCTATTACCAAATCATCTCTTCCTATTACTTTTTTTTTTAGATTCCTGTTACAATCTCTATTTTCTATCATTGAATTGGTGCATATAATTATAATAGATTACATTTTTTGCATTGAATTAATATGTATATTTATCTTTTTTAAAAAATAGATTATCTGAAGAAATGGATACTTCTCCTTCCAAAAAATATCCAGTTAAGAAACGGGTAAAAATACATCCTAACACAGTGATGGTGAAATATACTTCCCATTACCCCCAGCCAGGGGATGATGGATATGAAGAAATCAATGAAGATTATGGAAATTTTATGGAAGAAAATCCAAAGAAAGGCCTGCTGAGTGAAATGAAAAGAAAAGGAAGAACTTTCTTTGGAACCATGGACACCCGACCCCCGCCAAAAGAAGATCCAGTGACCAATGAGATTGGACAATTCCAGAGCTTTGCAGAAAAAAATATTTTTCAGTCTAGAAAAATGTGGATAGTGCTGTTTGGATCTGCTTTGGCTCATGGATGTGTGGCTCTCATCACTAGGCTTGTTTCTGATCGTTCTAAAGTTCCATCTCTAGAATTGATTTTTATCCGTTCTATATTGCAGGTGTTATCTGTGTTGGTTGTGTGTTACTATCAGGAGGCCCCCTTTGGACCCAGTGGATACAGATTACGACTCTTCTTTTATGGTATATGCAACGTCATCTCTATCACTTGTGCTTATACATCTTTTTCAATAGTCCCTCCCAGCAATGGGACCACTATGTGGAGAGCCACAACCACAGTCTTCAGTGCCATTTTGGCTTTTTTACTTGTAGATGAGAAAATGGCTTATGTTGACATGGCTACAGTTGTTTGCAGCATCTTAGGGGTTTGTCTTGTCATGATCCCCAACATTGTTGATGAAGACAATTCTTTGTTAAATGCCTGGAAAGAAGCTTTTGGGTATACAATGACTGTGATGGCTGGACTGACCACTGCTCTTTCCATGATAGTATACAGATCTATCAGGGAGAAGATCAGCATGTGGACTGCCCTGTTTACCTTTGGCTGGACTGGGACAGTCTGGGGAGTATCTACTATGTTCGTTCTTCAAGAACCCATCATTCCATTAGATGGAGAAACCTGGAGTTATCTCATTGCTATATGTATCTGCTCTACTGCAGCATTCTTAGGAGTTTATTATGCCTTGGACAAATTCCATCCAGCTTTGGTCAGCACAGTACAGCATCTAGAGATTGTGGTGGCTATGATCTTACAACTTCTAGTGTTACACATATTTCCTAGTGTATATGATGTCTTTGGAGGAATAATCATCATGATTAGTGTTTTTGTCCTTGCTGGTTATAAACTTTATTGGAGGAATGTCAGAAGGCAGGATTACCAGGAAATACTAGATTCTCCTATTAAATGAATACCTGATTATTATCTTTTTAATGTTCAATTATTATATGTACACTGCCATTTAATGTTCACCTATAAATATCTTTTGTGTTGTAAAATTGACAGAGTGCTATGTAATATACAATATATGCAGATGAAGAAAGATTTATTCTAGTCTAATATATTCAAGTACAATATTAAATATGTGAAATGTCATGGACCTGCTGTCATTATTATTGGTAAGCTTGCTAAAAGGAGAGTGTTAACGTCCATCACTAAAAATCACAAGACTTGAAGAAATGACCTCTTTCAGATGGAACTTCTGTGATCCTAAAGTTCAAAAAGTAGAAAAATTTTCATGTCCAATATACTACAAATATTAAAAAGCCCTTCAATATTAAAAATTCTTCATTTGTGAAACATATACTATAAGGTGGAATGCTGAATTCCAAACCTTTGGTTGGGGGTAAGGGAACTTGAATGAAGGCAAGAACGAGGGAACAAAGGAAAGCTGGCTTTTTCATTGATAGTGGTGTCTTAGATTAGAACAGGAAATTGCTCTTTCCCTTGCTATGGCCACATTATGTAATCCATGGGAAATGAGGTAGGATGATGACTGGATTCTTCCTAGCCTTACGTGTTGTTGTTGTTAGGTGCTGTCAAGTAGACTCTGGCTCATAGGGACCCTGTGAACAACAGGATGGAATATGGCTGGTCCTGCGCCAGCCTCACAATCCTTGCAATACTTAAGCCCATCATTGCAACCACTGTGCCACTCCATCTTGTTGAGGGTCTTCCCTTTTTTTGCTGACCCTCTGGTTTACCAAGCATGATATCCTTCTCCAGTGAATGGTCCCTTCTGACAACATGACCAAACATGACCAAAGTAGGTGAGATGAAGTCTCGTCATTCTCATTTCCAAGAAGCATTTCAGGTGCACTTGTTCCAGGACAGATTTCTTAGTTCTTCTGGCAGTCCGTGGTACTTTCAGTATTCTTGGCCCATATCACAACTCAAAAGCACCAACCTTCTTTGGCCTTCCTTATTCATTACCCAGCTTTCACATGCGTATGAAGCTCCTGAAAATACCACGGCTTGGGTTAGGCGCACCTTAGTCTTCAAAGAGAC
The DNA here is from genome assembly GCF_000298275.1 of Orycteropus afer afer. NCBI lineage: Eukaryota > Metazoa > Chordata > Mammalia > Tubulidentata > Orycteropodidae > Orycteropus > Orycteropus afer. Next base: position 35,180,617 of record NW_006921590.1, read on the forward strand.
ATCTTTGCTCTTCGGCACTTTGAAGAGGTCTTCTGCAACAGATTTACCTAGTACAATACGATGTCTGATTTCCTGACTGCAGCTTCCATGGGTGTTGATTGTGGATCCAAGTGATATGTAATCTTTGACAACTTCGATCTTTTCTCCATTTATCATGATGCTGCTTATTAGTCCAGTTGTGAGGATTTTTGTTTTCTTTATGTTGAGGTGTAATCCATACTTCAGACTGTAGTCTTTAATTTTCATCAGTAATTGCTTCACATCTTCTTCACTTTCAGCACGCAAGGTTGTGTTGTTTGTATATTGCAGGTTGTATTAATGAGTCTTCCTCCAATTGTTATGCTGCATTCTTCTTCATATAGTTCAGTTTCTCAAATTATTTGCTCAGCATACAGACTAAGTGTGGTGAAAGCATACAACCCTGCCACACTCCATTTTAAACCACACAGTATCTATCCCCTTGTTCTGTTCAAACAGCAGCTTCCTGGTCTTTGTACAGGTTCCTCATGAGCACAATTAAGTGTTCTGGAATTCCCATTCTTCTCAATGTTACCTACAATTTGTTATGATCTACACAATCAAATGCTTTTGCGTGGTCAATAAAACACAATTAAACATCTTTCTGGTACTCTTTGCTTTCAGCCAAGATCCATCTGCCATCAGCAATGATATTCCTCATTCCATGACCTTTTCTGAATCCAGCTTGCATTTCTGGAAGTTCCTTGTCAATATACTGCTGCAACTGTTTTTTAATTATCTTGAGCAAAATTTTACTTGTGTGTGATATTAATGATATCGTTGATGATTTCCACATTCTGTAGGATCACCTTTCTTTGGAATGGATATAAATAGGGATTTTTTTGCAGTCAGATGGCCAAGTACCTGTCTTCCAAATTACTTGGCCTAGACAAGTAAGTGCCTCCAGCACAGCATCTGTTTCTTAAAACATCTCCATGGGTATTCTGTCAATTCCTGGAACTTTGTTTTTCCCCAATTCCTTCAGTGCAGTTTTGACTTCTTCCTTCAATATCATTGATCATAGGTCAGCTCCTGAAATAGTTGAACATTGACCAATTCTTTTTGATACAGTGACTCTGTGTGTTCTATCTTCTTTTGATGCTTCCAGCATCATTCAATATTTTGCCTGTAGAATCTTTCAGGATTGCAACTTGAGGCTTGAATTTGTTCTTGTTTTTTCAGCTTGAGAAATGCTGAGTGTGTTCTTCCCTTTTGGTTTCCTAACTCCAGGTCTTTTTCACATTCCATTATAGTAATTTGTGTTCTCAAACTGCTCTCTGAAATCTTCTGTTCAGCTCTTTTATCTAGTCATTTCTTCCATTTGGTTTAGCTACTCTCTGTTCAAGAGCAAGTTTCAGAGTCTCTTCTGACATACATTTTGGTCTTTTCTTCCTTTTCTGTCTTTTAATGACCTTTTGCTTTCTTCATGGATGATGTTCTTAATGTCATCTCACAACTCATCTGGTTTTTGGTCATTGGTGTTCAGTGCTTCAAATCTATTCTTCACATGGTCTCTAAATTCAGATGGGATATAAACAAGGTCATATTTTGGCTCTAGTGGACTCGTTTTAATTTTCTTCAGCTTCAAATTGAACTTGCATATGAGCAACTGATGGTCTGTTCCACAGTCAGTTCCTGGCCTTGTTTTGACTCATGATACTGAGATTGTCCATCTCCTCTTTACACAGATGTAGTTGATCTGATTCCTATGTATTCCATCTGGTGAGATCCAAGTGTATAGCTACTGTTTATGTTGTTGAAAAAAGATATTTTCAAAGAGTAAGTTGTTAGCCTTGCAAAATTCTTATCATGCCGTCTCTGGTGTCATTTATATCACCAAGGCCATATTTTCCAACTACTGGTGATTCTTCTTTGCTTCCAAATTTCTCATTCCAATCACCAGTAATAATCAATACATCTTGTTTGCATGTTTGGTCAATTTCAGACAGCAGAAGTTGGTAAAAATCCTCAATTTCCTCATCTTGGCTTTAGTGGTTGGTGTGTAAATTTGAATAAGAGTAATATTAACTGGTCTTTCTTGTAGGTGTATGGATATTATCCTATCACCGACAGTACTGTACTTCAGGATAGATACTGAAACATTCTTTGTGACAATGAATGTGACATTCTTCCTCTCCAATTGGTCATTCTCAGCATAGTAGATCACATAGTTGTTTGATTCAAAACAGCCAAAACCAGTCCATTTCAGCTCATTAATGCCTAGGATATCAATCTTTATGTGTTCCATTTCATTTCTGACAACTCCTAATTTTCCTACATTCATACTTCGTACATTTAGTGTTCTGATTAATTAATAGATGTTTGCAGCTATTTATTCCCATATTGAGTCATGTCTCATCAGCAAATGGAGGTCCTGAAAATTTTACTCCATCCATGTCAACTCTACTTTGAGGAAACACCTCTTCCCCAGTCATATTTTGAGTACCTTCTAACCTGAGGGGCTCATCTTCCAGCAATATATCAGACATTGTTTCAGGCTACTCGTAAAGTTTTCCAGCAATATATCAGACAGTATTTCACTATTACTCATGAGGTTTTCAGTGGCCAATTTTTTTCAGAAGTGGATGGTCCCTTCCTTCTTCCTACTGTGTCTTAGTCTGGAAGCTCCACTGAAAGGTGACCCTGCTGGTATTTGAAATACCAGTGGCATAGCCTCCAGCCTCACAGCAATGAGAACGCCACCATAGTAGACAAACTGACAGACAAGTGGTGGTGACCTTACCTAGTCTAGGCCATTTTATACTCGATGGCTGGGGTATGGGTTACTTCTCCTCAGATATACAGATCTATTCCAAAACTGCTTGTTTATGATTTTGTGGCCAGTACATGTGTGAGCTACATAGTTAAGGTGCTCCTTAACCCTGGAAAAGATATTAGCAGTAATCAGAGTATAGCTGGAAATTAATGACATGATGTCCTTAGATTCTTTTCAAAAACCAAACTCACTGCCATTGAGTTGATTCCAACTCATAGTGACCCCCAGAGGGTTTCCAAGGCTGTAAATCTTTATGGAAGCAGACTGCCTTATCTTTCTTCTGCAGAGTGGCTGGTAGTTCAAACTACTGACATTTTGGTTAGCAGTCAAATGCCTTAAGCACTACACCACCAAGCTCCTTTCTTTTCAAAAGAGCCTATAGATAAAGGGCCCTGAACAAGATGGACTGACACAGTAGCTGCAGCGATGAGCTCAGGTGTAGTAGGAATCATGAAGCTGACAGAGAACTGGGAAGTGTTTCCTTTTGTTGTACATAAGGTCGCTATGAGTTGGAGATGACTTGACGGCACATGACAACAACATAAATAAATAAATAAAGTGGTAAATCTGAACCATTCTTATTAATTTAGCATAAACAAATGTTTGTAGGTACTGACTATTAAGCTACTGTTTTTCAGTTCCCAATTCATCATTATATACTTTCCTCTGTGAAGTAAATGGCTTATACTCTGCAAACAATTTTCCTATGCCAGTTAGTGTTCCAGCAATAAAGGACATTAGAAGTAGACTGGAAGGCAGAAGAAAGGGAGAAGGTAATTCCTCTTTCTTGCTTGCTTGTAGTTCCTGTCATTGTTACCTCCGCAATAAGCCTTTTGTTCCAGCAGCGACTGGCTCCAGCCTTGAGCTTCCTTTGACACCCTCCCCAACCAAACCAGCCTCATCCATGTTGTTGTTGTTGTTATGTGCCATCGAGTCAGAACCAACTCATAGCGACTCCTCCTTGGGTTTTCAAGGCAGTATCACTACAGAAGTAGATTGCCCCATCTTCCTTCCGAGGAGTGGCTGGTGGGTTTGAACCGCCAGCCTTCTGGTTGCCTTTCCTAAGTAGCAGGACTAGGTGGACAACATCACTTTCTCAGGAGTCTGAGTGCCAGCTCTGCAGGGTCATTCCTCTGAGCTTCAAAAACCAAAAAACCAAACTCACAGCCTTGAATCAATAGCAACCCCTCCATGGGTTTCCAAGGCAGTATCTCTACAGAAGTAACATTGCCCAATCTTCCTTCCGAGGAGTGGTTGGTGGGTTTGAACTGCCAGCCTTCTGGTTAGCAGTCAAATGCCTTAGGCACTACACCACCAGAGCTCCCTCTGAGCTTCTGAGACCTGATAAACCAACCTCTTCCCCTTTTTCACTAGCTGTTGGAGTGGTAGTTGCTCTGTGCAGTTATCACCTCTGAACTACCTCTGTTCCCTTTTTGCTTTTTCAGTCCATCAACACCCAATACTAAATTCTCTCTGGTGTAATATGTTGTGATTTCAGTTTTCCTGATTGATATGCTTTGGGAAAATGTCAACATTCAAAATTTTCAGGGATTACTAGACATTAACTTTCAACAGAAATTATCCAAACTGAAGCACAGAAAGAAAAAATTGAAAAACAAAACAACAGAGCTTGTTTGACCTGTACTAAATAAATACTAAGAAGTCTAGCATAAATGTAACTGTAGCCTCAGAAAAATGAGAAAGAATGCAGCAGAAAAACATTTTTTGAAGAAATAGTGACCAGTATTTACCAAATTTGATTTAAAAAAAAAAAAGCAACCCACAGATCCAGGGAACTCAGTGAACACCAAGGAGGATAAAGACAATGATACCTAGAAACATCATAGTTTGACTGCTGGTAAACAAAGATATAGAAATATATCCTAAGAGCAGCCAGAGAAAAAGACATATGAGGCACAAGGAAACAATTATAAAATTGCAGGTAACTTCACATCAGAAACAATGGAGGCCAGAAAACAATAAAAGGACAAAGTACTTTCTTTAAACTGCTGAAAGAAAACCCTTTGTTGGTTTCTCATTGCCTATATTCTACCAGAGCTCCTGCCTTTAAATTGTTGCACAAGATTTTCCATGACCTAACGCTTACTTTCCTAGTCACTCTCTGCTGCAGTAATAATCTATTGTTGTTTAATGGCTTTTTCTCATGCAGGTTCCTCTACCTGGAAAGCCCTTCTCATTTGCCTAGTTAATTGATGGACTAGCCTGACCATCAACTTCCTTCCCCTTCTGGCTTAATGTCCTTCTGTACATATCCATTGTTGTATTTACTATAATAATAAATACCAGTTTATTATGAAACTGGGTTAAGCTCCTTTAAGGTAGAGACTGATTTTTAGATTTCTAGTACCTGTTGTATTGCCTATTCCTGAGTGGACTCTCAATAAATCATTGAATGAATTCCCATAAAAGCCTAACAGTACTTAATCCAGAAATTAAATTTAGTTACCAGGGTCCATTGACTAATTTTGATACTTTACAATTGAACCTGTGGTTAATTAGTTACTCTTGATAATTGTTGTTGTTGTTGTTGTTATGTGCCGTCGAGTGGGCCCCGACTCATAGCGACCCCTCCTTGGGTTTCCGAGGCAGTATCACTACGGAAGTAGGATTGCCCAACCTTACTTCCGAGGAGTGGCTGGTGGGTTTGAACCGCCAGCCTTCTGGTTAGCAGTTGAGTGCTTTAGCCACTATGCTACCAGAGCAATAGTTAGGGCTTTTTTGTTGTAAATATTCCTGCCTGACAGTGATGTTAAACCACATTACTCTCTATAGTCATTTCTAAGCACAAACTATCAATACTATCCTGGGAAAGGCATTGAGACACGGAAGTTCATTTTTCCATTTGTTGTCTCCCCAAATCCTTTTGAAATTAATAACATGAGTTGCCTACATGTTTGTTTGTTTGTTTTCCTAGATAGGTTAGCTATCCAAATCCCAAGTCTCACCTTCAGCCCACAGATCATTGGTCTTGACCGAAATTTTGTTGCCTGATTCTGGCTAGCCCCTGGTCCACCTTAGCACTGATCAGCAAGGATGATTTCTCTTTTTGGTTTGAATTCTGCTGAAAGAAAGAAAGAAGTAGTGTATGTTTATGTTTGGAAGTTGCAGAGACTTCCAAACGTGTATAAAAGGAAATCTCTGGGACAATTTCCACTCTATGAGAATATGGACTTCTTTTCTTTTAAGTATGCCACAATGGAATTTCATACATAATTTTCTATCTATCTACCTTCACTCTGTGCTTTCTTCTTTCATTGATATTTCCTTATTTTTCTTTTTCAACCCCTCTTTTTCCATATATATTTTGAGAGTTCCCCCCCATCCCCACCCCTTTGCAGTTTCTGGAAAGAATGGGTGATAAAGGAGATTAAAGAAGAAAAATTAAAAGGAAAAAATATGTTCACAAGAAACTGAAATCCTTTTGTGAAAACGCAGATTTAAACTCTTTCTTCCTTGCAGTTCCTTTTTATATTGCTTAAATAGGTGGTATAGAGCAGAAGTTGAGAGATCTGGATCAAAATTTTGTGAAGAAGTCACTGACCCATTCAAAATACTGATTCCCTTACAAAGTAAAATCTAATTTTATGATTTCAATGTATTTTTTTCTGGTATTATCTTCCCCACTTCAGGTAGTGGTATAAGCTATTTGAAGACAAGGACTATATTCTACCTTATTATTTATATGCACACCCCTTTCCCCATCACATGTTAAATATGTAACTAGAATTGAGCTGAGTCAGGTCTAAGGGTTCATAGTGTGATTATGGACAAATCATTTCTCCGGCTGCAAAAATGAATATAATCATCTCAACATACAAACTTCATAAAATGTATCAATAAGAAAGCCATGATAAAATATGCAAAGTCTTAGAATCAATCAAAAATTCATTTGTATTCTTCCCTTTGGATGCTAATAAAAGGATGTGGACATAGAACAGCTGTTGCTAGTTTCGTGGTTGCCCCAGCCAACTTGAGGCTATATAGGGGTCACAGGTGATTTGTGCTTGACCTTTGATCCTACATTTAATAACGCTCAAATGAATCATTTTGAAATTGAGTAGTTAAATGCAGATAACTACTGTGGACTTCAGGATTAACAGTCAAGGCCAAAATTAAAGGAACCTTGAGAAGTATTAATGCCTTAAACAAATATGTACTGTCCATTGCCTAAGGCTTTGACTGCTAACCAGAAGGCTGGTGGGTCAAACCCACCAGCCACTTCTGGGAAGGAAGTTTGGGCAGTCTACTTCCGTAGAGATACTGCCTAGGAAACCCAAGGAGGGGTCGCTGTGAGTCGGGTCTGACTTGACGGCACATAACAACAACAAGCTATCACATGCTAGGCAGTGAGGTAAACTGGAACAAACACTGACATGGTTCCTGACCTAATGGAGTTTACAATCTAGGTAGGGATACAAATAAACTATTCCAACAGTTCTAAAGGGGAAGTAACCTGTGTTCAGAGAAAAGTACCTAGCCCAGTAGATGTCCTCTAGGAGAGACACCTAAACTAAGTTAGGAAAAGCAGGCTGGTTATGGAGGGTTGAAGCAGCGTCCTGTGGGAGAACCAATTTACTGACGACCAAGGAGCTTTGGCCGCTGGCTCAAAGGGCCGCTGGCCCTCAGTAGGTCGGCTGCAGACGACTGGAAGCTGCTTACACACCAGGGCGTTTCGAAGGCCCATAGACCCGGTTTATGGCTCAAATGTAAGCATGTGGCTTACATTTTTCTCCAAGGTCCCCATTTCCTGGCCTGTTTTTCTTTGTCGCTCTTCGTCCTTCAGAACCTTCAGCTGGCAAGAACCTCCTCAGCTACAGAATCCAAGTGGAAATTCCCAGAGATGTTGGATCTGAACTCAGGAAGCCATAATATTTGCTGTGGGGTGGCTTCGGCAGCACTGATGAGGAAGACTCAAAGTAATGATCACAGAAGCTCCGAGTGCCAAAGCGAAAAACGTCAAGCACAAAGCTTCAAACGCCGAGTTCTCTTTGTGGCGCTCAGCTCCTAGCTCATTCCACTCCCAGCACAGCGGTTGATTGACATGTAGGTTTACCCAATCCCAGCACCGTACAGACCGCTGCCGAGCGAGGAGCGGGAGGGAATGGGTAACTGAGCCTATCAGGTTGTGTCAGGTGGGGGTTTCCTACCCGCGCGGACCCGCCCATGGTCTCGAGGCCAGTCAGCGAGGCTGCTGTGCCCGCCCGCCCTCCCGCCGGCTGGCCGCGCGCGCCCCGCCCCCGTCCCGCCCCTCTCCCGAGAGCTACGCGGCGGAGGAGCGCAGGCCTCGTGCGGTAACGGCCATCGCGGCGACCGCGGTGTCGTCCCGGTGCCATCCTCAGGTGAGCTGGAGCCGCCCGGGCTCGGCTGAGGGAAGGTGAGGCGGCCTTGTCAGCAGGTAGACACACAAACAGACAGTATTTCCTTCCCCTGTGGGTCTACCTATCTTGTTACTCGCTGCGTCGCTTCCTCTTCACCGGCTAAGTTGGCCCCGGGGGCGCCGTCTGCCGGCCCAGAGCGGAGCCGAGTCAGAGGGTGCGGGGAGACTGCTAGGCCCGGCCTGGGCGTTTGCACCGCGGCTCTACGAGACCCTCCAGCTGCTTTCCCGGGCGGCGCGGCTTCGCTGCCTGCCCGTAGGGCGTCGCGCCGGTTGTAGCGCCTTGGCCGGCTGCTCGTGCAAGGCTGGGAGGTCGGATGTGCGACGCTCTTGCTGTCCTATTTTCCTTCTAAAAAAAAGTCCTTTTGCCTGTTGTATGCGTAACCCGAGGCCGAGCAGGTAGAGACAAGGTGGAGAAGGGAAGGGGGACTCATTTCCAGCCCTAGAGGAGGGCAGGGAGCCGTGTCCTGGGCTGAGGGTGGACATCTGGACGCGCTCTCTGCCCCTCCCCTCCCCCATCCGTTTTCCTTGTTTTCGGGAAATCTGGATATTAAAACATTGGAGCTTTCTTAAATTTTGTATGCGGTTGTTTGGGCTGTAAGCTCTAGACGTAAATTGATAGGTTGGTTTTGTAGCCTTTCATAATGTGTTTCCATCAAAGTTGCATTCCCTGTTAGAAGCTCTGGAAGCTGGGTTTTGTTTGGAAGCTGAGCACTATAATGTTCTAGGCGTCCAATTAAAGTCCAGCCGAAGTCACCTTAAAACAAGTCATTCTACCCGTTAGTTTAGGTAATTAGCCATAGGAGTTAGGAAAGAATGAAATAAGTTTGAGAATTTTCTAACCTCCTCTTGGGTGGGGAGAAAAGCAGCTCAGGGTCTAATCAAAACGGTAAGTGCTGAAGAGAATCATTTTTTTTAAAACTTATGTGGGTAGATTATGAAAAACCAGCCATTAATGATTTATTAGACACCTGAAAAGCACTATGTTTAAAATCACAATTTAAATGGAGAAATAATCCAGGAAGGTATTATTATTTTAATGGTAGACACTTTTTAAATAGGTATCCGTTCATAACTTGATGATAACTCAATAAATACACTATTGATTAATAGTAGTTTCTTTCCATCTTGACCACAAACTCTGGGATTTTCGTCTTTGGGAAAATTGTGATCTGTAGGAATTGCCTAGAATGTCTATAAAGACACATTGTGGAGAGCGTTTAGCTCTTATTCGTGCTAGTTCATGTATTTAAAATGGTTTCGTTTATTTCTCTGCATCACCTTTTAATCCAGGTCTTCACAGTATTTTGCGGTCCATGTAAAACCTGAAGCATACATGGAATGTTATGTTCTGCGTTGAATGACACTTTATGCCTCTAGGTTTCTTGTTTTTTTTACTTTGGACCTTTGAGAACTTTTCTGCCAAAGCTCAAGGTGGATTTGAAATGATTATTGTTATAAATCACTTGTTAGGAAGAGTTAGCATTTAACAAGTTCTTTATGATACTGTTTTAGGAGGACGACTGATAGGGCCAAAAACACATATTTAAAGATTATACAGGTAAAGTAACAATTCTGTCTGCATGTTCTACACTTAAAGTTAACTCTATCAAAGGTAGAACATAATTGTCTCTTCAAAACTAAGTCCTATCCTGATAAGTTCTTTTGGTGACATTGGCATGCTTCCACTTATAACCAAACCAGACTCATAGTGACCCCCATTGGGTGTCCTTGTAGCAGCTGGTGGGTTGAAACCACTGATCTTTTGGTTATCAGCCAAATGCCTTAACCACTATACCATCAGAATTCCGTAGGCTTACATAACAACAACAACAACAACACTTTCCCAGACAAAAATCTTGGTTTCATGCTGACTTCCTCTATCCACTTAATTCAGCAGTGGCCAATTTTTGTCTTTGTTTTTGTTTTTGAAATTTCAGGTATCTTTTCCTTTCTGTTCCGACTCTCTCAATTTTTATCTCATCTAGTCACTAGCTTTTCATTGGATTTATTGCCTTTTTTTCCTACTCAGTTTGTGTGGCCTGCTGCCTTAAATCTTTTTTTTTTCTTTTTAAAAAGAAAAAAAGATGCTTTGACCACATCCCTCGCTGCTCAGAAATCAGCTATAGCTCCTTGTTACCTACCTTGCGAACTCTTGACCTTGTGACAATCTGGTTAAAACCTATTTTTTTAATGAGCTTTTTATGGGAGCTGGTGGTGTAGTGCCTAAGGCATGTGACTGCTAACCATGAGGCTGGTGGTTCAAACCCACCCTTCTCCAAAAGAAGATTGGGCAAACCACTTCCGTAGTAATACTGCCTCGGAAACTAAAAGAAGGGTCTCTGTGAGTTGGATCCAACTCGATGACAGTGAGTTTAGTTTTGCCCACCCTAACTAAACCAATCTCCCTGATTTTGTGCTTCTCTACCACCATACATCTCTTGAGACTTTAAATGTCTATACATAGCCTGTGTATTCTTTAAAAATTTTTTTCCCCTAAATTATTAAAGTAACAAGTAATATTTAGGTTCCATATTTGGTCTTTCATTGCAGCATTCCAGGCCTTTTACACCCTATGATATTGCTTTCCTTGAACCCACAACCCGTGTTGTATCATTCTCTTGATTTTTAATGTTATGTGGACTCACAGTATCATAGAACATTATTGCTAGAAGGGATTTAGAGGATGTTGGAATCCAGTTTTCTGTTTTATAGATAAGGAAACTGAAGTCGTTACACAATAACTTACACAAAAATTCACACAGCTAGTGATGGTGGCTGAGCTGAGACTTAAACCTTGGCATCCTAACTCAGGTTTTGTGTACTTTTTATAAAGTCGTCTTACTTCTCATCTCCCATGTCATTTTGTATTATTTGCCTTACATTACTTTACACTTTGCACATTTATGACTTACAGATTCAAAACTTGAGCATAGGGGTGCCTTTGTGGCTTGAATTGTTTAAATCATTTAACCAGTGGTATAAAGACTTTATAATAGTCTTTTTCTGTGCTTGGTTGGCATACTAGTGTTGTTGTTATGTGCCGTCGAGTCAGACCCGACTCATAGAGACCCCTCCTTGGGTTTCCGAGGCAGTATCACCATGGAAGTAGATTGCCCCATCTTACTTCCGAGGAGTGGCTGGTGGGTTTGAACCACCAGCCTTCTGGTTAGCAGTCAAGTGCCTTAGCCACTATGCTGCCAGAGCTCTGCATACTAGTAGTATCATTAAAAATATTGTCTGTCCACTCTGACACCTGAGTCCTTTGGACTCATTAGAAAGTGAATCCCTTAGAAGTTAGCTGCTGGCATTTAGTTTGTTAGAAGCTTTTGATAAAGAGAATGACCCTTTGAAGGCCTTGAAAAATAGGTGTGAAGAATGTAATGATGGAACTGGGAAGGCTTAGCATATAACTAAAAGTACAGTCTTAGCCAAATGTTTTTCTCCTTTTGTGTTAGAATAGTGACACTATACGCATTTAACTACTTTTTGTCATCTTTTTCATCTTCAAGAACCAGCAGATCTGATTATTGAGCAGAACATTCTGGAAACCATCTGTACCATTTTGGGGAGTTGCAGAGCTTTTCTATAATTTGTTGCTCACATTTTTTCTCTTACCTCTAAAGCGTCTGGTAGTAGAAGTAGGATAGGGTTGCCTTGGTATTTTTCTTACATGTATGTAGCAAGAGTTGAATGATGGAAGACAGCACAGAAAGATACCAGGTAAAATTGCTGTGGAGGAAATGCTTATTCTAAACCAGATTAGAGGCTGTTTTACATTTACTTTTTGAAAATGCAGGATGGTTTGTAATAGTTTGTTTTTATTTACTTAATTAAAATTGTCATCTAAAATAAACTGTTGAAACATTGATTCTCTTATTCCTTATTCCTGAAATTTGTGCTTAAGGTTTTTTGGATTGGATGTAAGTATGGTGTGACTGATTTCTGTTTTTGTTCAAGCAGATTGATTGAATAAAGCAAGCAGTGAGAATGTGTTTCTTTAAAGATAAAATTTCCAAGAATGGATGCATCTAAAGACTTTAGTTATTGTTCAAGAATCAGCCTTCCTAAATTTTCAGCACTTATTTCCAAATCATGTTACTGTGTAGATCAACTCAATTAGTGGATACAGCAAATAGTTTAATATACTGCAGCTATATTGCAGATAAGTTTTATTAATTTAAGAAGGCATTGGAAAATTTCTCTTGGAACTGGTTGATCACTTCCAAGGAGTGTCTGGGTCCCAGGCCTTTACTAATACACTCTTAGTCATTGATCAGGGCCTTCTTGCATATGTATGAATGATTGTATCATGCCCGCCTTCCTTCTGAAATTAAACCTAGATGTGGTCTTTGAGGACTTCACATTTGTGCAGAAAGGCACCTCAGTTGCTGCCAAATTCCAAGAGTAATTTTCAGGAAATCACAGACAAAGGCCAAACCAAATTCTTGAATTTGGTTAATCTTGAATAATAACATTTTTTATTTTTAGAAACATTTAGGATATTTATTGTACAACTTCTCACCCTCACCCCTCATAATTCTGCTGCCCTAAGAAATCAATTACTTGCATTTTTCTGTTCCTTTTCTTGTCTGTGATCTTAAAACAGTCTCTAAAGCTTTGCATGATTTGGCTTTTACCTGCTTGTCACTTTTCTCTTTCCTTTATGCTCTATCAGAGAGATTGCCCTTTGGGTTCCTTTTTTTTTTTTGCCTGGGAGCCTCTTCCCTCTGGGTGTATGACTCCCTTAGGTTAGTTAGTATTACATTTGTCTATAACAGAAAAAAACCAGAATAATTTGTTTCAAATGAGAAATTCAGGATTGGCATGATACTCACTTATTAAATGTTACTCTCTCCCTCCCTTCCCTTCTTCCTTCTTTGCTGCTATTATAAATAACCCTGAAATGAAGATCTTTGTCTATAAAGCTTAAATTTAAAAAATTATTTTTCCCTTCTGATGCATTCCTATCGTGAGATCTAATTGAAAGTATCATTCCTTTTTTTTTTTTAAATTGTTTACAGAGGTATCCCTAAAGCTTTTTTATTGCAAAGTGCACAAATTTTAATGTGTGTGTAGCTTTGTGAATTTTTACATGGTACTAGTAAAAAAAATAAATAAATAAAACCCTTATTGCTGTTGAGTCTTTTTATACTCATGGTTATCCACGTGTGGCAGAGGAGAACTGTGCTCCATGGGGTTTGCAATGGCTGATTTTTTGGGAAGTAGATTACCAGGCCTTTTTTCCAAGGTGCCTCTGGGTGGACCTCCAGCCTTTCAGGTATTCTGTTGCACCACCTAGGGATTGCCTTTACATTGGTAGACATTCATCACACAGATCAAGATAACATTTCCAAAAAGGCACTGTTCTCTCCCTTGCCTGTCAGTACCTTTTATCTCTGCACCAAAGATAACTACTATTCTGATCTCCATCACTATAGATAGGAGCTCTGGTGGTATAGTGGTTAAAGCATTTGGCTGCTAACCACAGATGGGCAATTCAAAGCCATTAGCTGCTCTGAGGGAAGAAGGTGAGGCAGCCTGTAAAGATTTACAGCCTTGGAAACCCTATAAGGGACAGTTGTACTCTGTCCTATAAAGTTGCTATGAGTTGGAATTGACTCAATGGCAGTTGGTATTGCTGTAGATTAGTTTTGCCCATTCTTGAACTTAACATAAATGGAATCATACAGTTTGTATAATTTTGTGAACAGCTGCTTTCGTTTGTGAGATTAATCCATGATATTTGGTGCAGCAGTAATTGGTTCTTTTTCACTGCTCGTAGTATACCATTTGATGAATATTCTACATTTTTTATTTTTTTAATTCACCATTGATGGACATTTAGTTTGTTTATGGTTTTTGGCTGTTGTGAATAAAGCTGCTGTTAACATTCCTGTAAAACTTTGTTAGTGGGCATACATACTCATTTCTTACGATAACATATACCTGCAAATAGAATTAAAATGTTAGTGTATATCAGTTTTCAAAGGTGTTGGAATCTGCCTTCTATGGCTGGTACATAGTTTTTCTGGGATTTCACCCTGTACCATAAAATTGGTGGTGCCTTTTGCCTTCCTTCTGTATTAAGTCCTGTTTCCTATAATCATGTAGGTTTTTTTCTCCGTCCTGGTTAATCTCTTCCTTTTGAAGGGGAATATATTCTTCAGTAGTTTCCTGTGAAAGGTTAAGATCTTGCATTTATGGAAAACTTTTTTTTTTTTTTTTTGCTTTCCCACTTGGTTTGGTTAGAAATAATAATTGAATTCTTGGTTGGAAATAATTTCTTTCAGAATTTTGAAGGCGTTGCCTCATTGTTTTCTAGCTTGTGATTCTTTCAATAATTCTGAAGACATGATTTCAGGTCCTACGTATAATATATTTTTCCTTTTCTGCATGTTTTTATTTCCTGTATTCTGAAATTTCAGAACGTGACTTGCTGTGCATCTATTTTGCACGTCTTTTCCTGGATAAAAAATGTTCATCAGTTCTGGGAAATATTACTGAATTATTTCATTGATGATTTCTTGTGCTTTCCTTCCTCCTTCCCACGCTCCCTTCCCTTCCCTTCCTTCCTCCCTCCCTTCCCCTTCCCCTCCCCTCCCCTCCCTCCTCTCCCCTCCCCTGTAGGACTTTCTGCTTTTCCATCTACTTTTTTTTTTTTTTTGCTAGGGATCTCTGGTAGTGGTGTAGTTAAGGCATCTGGCTGCTAACCAAAAGTTTTGGTGGTTCCCATCCACTAGCCATTCCATGGTGGTCTGTTTTGATAAAGATTTATAGCCTTGGAAACTCAATGGGGGTTGCTGTAAGTTGGAATCGATTTATGGCAGTGAGTTTAGTTTTGGCTTTTTGCTCTATTTTATATGTAGGAGTTTTCCTTAACTTTATTTCCTAAGCTGTCTGCTAAATTTTTTCATTTTGCTGTCAAGATTTTTATTTCCCAAGAGCTTTTTTATGTTCTCTTAAAAACTTTCTTTTTATATAGTATCCTGTTCTTATTTATGGATTATCTTCTCTAATTTCTGAACATATAAATTATTAATAATTTCTCCTTGCAGAATCTGTTTCCTTTGTGTTGCTTTTTTCTCCATTTGTTTTAGACTCTAACATTTATGTTGTTACGTGCTGTCGAGTTGGACCCAACTCATAGCGACCCCTCCTTGGGTTTCTGGGGCAGTATCACTATGGAAGTAGATTGCCCCATCTTCCTTCCGAGTATATTGGAGGCTTGTTTCAGTTAGCAGTAATCCTTGGGTGACAGCTAGTACCTGATGGGATCTTAGAGACTTTGAAGATCGCTGCATGGTGGTCTAAGAGAGCAGTTGTTTTGAGAAGACACTGATGTCCACTAACCTCTTTGGTTGGGTTCCTGAGGGAAAAAGCTTAATTTGTTTGAGGGCTAAAGATTTGGCCATGAGGGTTTTTGAATTAAGGGGATGGATTCTTCCACTTTTGGTAAGCTGCTCAGACCGTTAATTATCAATTAATTAATTTGATGGTAGAATTATTTTTCTTTAACCTTTTCTAGAGAATAAACCAACAAATATTTTGTCAGTGATAGTGGGGTAGCCAGTCAGCAGTTAAGAGAGGAAATCCCTAAGGATTTAACAGCTTCTTAAACAGCTTTCACCTAGTTTTCCTTATTTAACCTCCTCTTCCAGTTCAGGAGTCCCTAGCGAATGCGCTTGGCTGCTAACGGAAAGGTCAGGTCAGAGGTGTGAGCCCACCCAAAGGTGCCTCAGAAGAAAGGTCTGGGGACTTCTGAAAACTCACCTATTGATAGCCCTGTGGAGTATGGTTGTACTTTGATTCATATGAGGGTAACCATGATTCAGTGTTAACTTCATGGGAACTGGGTTTATTGCCTTCTCTCTTGAAGCAGTACCAGCTGTTACCAGTTCTTAAATCTTTAGAGGATTCCAAGGTATAAATTGGGTTTTTCTCCTTTTTTGAGTCTGCTGAAGGAGCTCTGGTAGCACAGTGCCTAAGACATGTAACTGCAAACCAGGAGGTTGGTGGTGCAAACCCACCAGCCACTCCACAGACACAAGACTGGGCAGTCTACTTCCGTAAAGATTACCACCTCAGAAACCCAATGAGGGTGGCTCTGAGTCAGAATTGACTTGATGGCAGTGGGTTTGGTGTTTTGGTTTTGAGTCTGCTGAGTTACCATTTATCTTTTAGCTTTCAAAATCTTGTTGCTATTGTCTAATCTCCTATACATTTTGCCTTTGGAGATTAATTTCTGTTTTTTAAAAATCCCTTTATGTGTTAAATTGATTATTTTAAACCCCTCAAAAATAGATATATATGTATATGTATATATATTTGTACTATTTTGTAAGACTGAGGTGCCCAGGTGGCACAGTGGTTAAAGCACGTGGCTGCTAACTGAAAGATCAGCAGTCTAAACCCACTAGCCACACAGAAGAAAGATGTGCTTCCATAAAGATTTATAGTCTTGGAAACCTATGGGGCAGTTCTACTCTGCCCTATTAGGGTTGCTATGAGTTGGAATTGGCCCCATAGCAATAAGGTTGGGTTTTGTTTGTTTGTCTGTTTAAGCTGTGAATGGGGGCAGTGGTGGTTCAGTGGTAGAGTTCTTGCCTCTCTTGCAGGCGGACCCAGATATGACGCCCAACCAGTGTACCTCAAGCACAGTCACCATTCTTCTGTCATTGGAGGCCTGTGTATTGCTGTGACGCTGAACAGGTTTCAGTGGAGCTTCTAGACTAAGACAGACAAGGAAGAAAGGCCTGGTGATCTTTTTCCTAAAATTAGCCAATAAAAACCCTCTGGATCACCATGGGTTCATCCTATTGTTCATGGAGTTGCCGTGAGTTGAGGGACCACTAGATGGCAACTAACAACAACAAGCTAAGAATAGTTTTTACTTAAAAAAGGATATGGAATCAAAACTGTTTGTGAGCCTTAAAACCTAAAATATTTTCTATCTAGCTGTATTAGTTTCCTAGAACTATCACAACAAATTACCACAAACTAGGTCATTTAAACTAGGTCAGCCTTAGGGATCCAGGTGAGGAGAGGGAACTCAGGCACACCCAAAGCAGCAGGGCGGGAGAGCGGGAGAAAGGGGATAAAAAGCCAGGAACCCGGAC
>NW_006921590.1:35198351-35201902 GCF_000298275.1 Orycteropus afer afer
GGATGCACATGGTGCATAGGTATCAGCCCAGCTTACAGACTGAAACATACTAGGAAGAAGGAAGAGGCTGTCCACTTCTCAAAGAATTGGCCAGGTAAAACCTTATGAATAGCCAAAAAACACTGATACATTACCGCACAACTTTATAAATAGTCTGGTTAGGTTAGAAGGCTCTCAAAATAGGACTGGGAAAGAGCTGCATCATCTTAGTAAACCTAGCCTTAGTCCTTTGGATTTGGAAAAGCTTTCAAGACCTCCGTTTGCTGATGTGGCACCGCTCAAATTGAAGAGAAACAGCTCCAGACATCCATTAATGATTGGAACATGGAATGTATGAAGTATGAATCTAGGAAAATTGGAAGTTGTCAAAAATGAAATGGGATGCATAACGATTGATATCCTTGGCATTAGTGAGCTGAAATGGACTGGTTTTGGCCATTTTGAATCAGACAACCATGTGATCTGTTATGCTGGGAATGACAGTTTGAAGAGGAATGGCGTGGCATTCATCATCACAAAGGATGTTTCAAGATCTGTCCTGAAGTACAATGCTGTCAGTGACAGGATAATATCCATATGCCTCAAGGAAGACCCGTTAATACAACTATTATTCAAATTTATCTCCCAACCACCAAAGCCAAAGATGAGGAAATTGAAGATTTTTCTCAACTTCTGCAGTTTGAAATTGACCGAACATGCAATCAGGATGTGTTAATTATCACTGGTGACTGGAATGCAAAAGTTGGAAACAAAGAATTACCAGTAGTTGGAAAATTTGGCCTTGGTGACAGAAATAATGCTGGAACTCGCATGGTAGAATTTTGCAAGACCAATGACTTGTTCATTGCCAACACCTTTTTTCGGCAACACTTGTGGACTTCACCAGATGGAACACACAGGAATCAGATTGACTACATCTGTGGCAAGAGGCAGTGGAAAAGCTCAATATCTTCAGTCAAAACCAGGCCAGGAGCTGATTGTGGAACAGACCATCCACTGCTCATATGCAAGTTCAACTTGAAGTTAAAGACAGTTAAAACAAGTCCAGGAGAGCCAAAATATGATCTTGAATATATCCCTCCTGAATTTAGAGATCATCTAAAGAGTAGATTTGATGCATTGAACACCAATGACCGAAAGCCAGAAAAATTGTGGAAGGATATCAAGAACATTATCCATGAAGAAAGCAAGAGATCACTAAAGAGACGAGAATAGAAGAGAAGACCAAAATGGATGACAGAAGAGACTCTGAAACTTGCCCTTGAGCAGAGAGTAGCTAAAGCCAATGGAAAAAATGACAAGATAAAGAGCTGAACAGAAGTTTTCAAAGAGCAGCTCAAGCAGACAAAACCAGTTACTATAATAAAATGTGCAAAGACCTGGAGTTTGCAAACCAAAAGGGAAGAACATGCTGAGCATTTCTCAAGCTGAAAGAATTGAAGAAAAAATTTAAGCCTTGAGTTGCAATATTGAGAGATTCTATGGGCAAAATATTGAATGATGCAGGAAATAGCAAGAGAAGATGGCAGGAATACACAGAATCACTGTACCAAAAAGAACTGGTCGATCTTCATCCATTTCAGGAAGTGGCATATGATCTAGAAGCAATGGTACTGAAGGAGGAAGTCAAAGCTGTAATGAAAGAATTGGTGAAGAACAAGGCTCTGGGAACTGACAGAATACTCAGTGAGATATTTTAACAAAAGGATGCCCCATTGGAGGCACTCATTCAGTTACGCCAAGAGATTTGGAAGACAGCTACCTGGCCAACTGACTGGAAGAGATCCGTACTTGTACCCATTCCAAAGAAAGGTGATCCCACAGATTGTGGAAATTATAGAACAATATCATTAATATCACACGCAAGTAAGATCTTACTGAAGATAATTCAAAAATGGTTGCAGCAGTATATTGACAGAGAACTTCCAGAGGTGCAAGCTGGATTCAGAAGAGGACGTGGAACAAGGGATATCATAGCTGCTGTCAGATGGATCTTGCCTCAATGCAAAGAATACCAGAAAGATGTTTACTTGTGTTTTATTGACTATGCAAAGGCATTTGATTGTGTGGATCATGACAAATTATGGATAACATTGAGAAGAATGGGAATTCCCGAACACTCATGAGGAACCTGTACCTTGACCAGGAGGCTGTCGTTCGAATGGAACAAGGGAACACTATGTGGTTTAAAATCAGGAAGAGAGTGCATCAGGGTTGTATCCTTTCCCCATACTTATTCAGTCTATATGCTGAGCAAATAATCCGAGAAGCTGGACTATATGAAGAAAAATGTGGCATCAGAATTGAAGGAAGAATCATTAACAACCTGAGATATGCTGATGATACAACTTTGCTTGCTGAAAGTGAAGATGACTTGAGGCACTTACTGGTGAAGGTTGAAGAACATAGTATGCAGTATGGATTACGTCTCAATATAAAGAAAAGAAGAATCCTCACAACTGGACCAATGTGCAGCATTACAATAAATGGAGAGAAGATTGAGATTGTCAAAGAATTTACATTTCTTGGTTCTACAGTCGATGCCAATGGAAGCAGCAGTCAGGACATTAGACAATGTGTAGTATTGGGAAAGTCAACCGTGAAGGAACTGTTTCAAGTGCTGAGGAGCAAGGATGTCTCCTTGGGGACTAAGGTGTGCCTGACACAAGCCGTGATGTTACCAGTTGCCTCATGTGCATGTGAGAGCTGGACAGTGAATAAGGAAGACCGAAGAAGAGTTGATGCTTTTGAGTTGTGGTGCTGGTGAAGAATGCTGAAAGTACCATGGACTGCTAAAAGAGCTAACAGATCTGTCCTGGAGGAAGTGCACCCGAAATGCTCCTTGGAAACGAGAATGGCCAGGCTTTTTGTCACCTATTTTGGTCATGTTGTCAGAAGGGACCATTCCTTGGAGAAGGATGTTATGCTTGGGAAGGTGGAGGGTCGATGAAAGAGGGGGAGGCCTTCAATGAGATGGGTTGACACGGTGGCTGCGATGATGGGCTCAAGTATAGCAGGGATCGTGGAGCTGGTGTGGGATCGGGCAGTGTTTCATTCTGCTGTGCATGGGGTCGCTATGAGTCGGAGACGACTCGACCGCACCTAACAGCAACATCAGGTCATTTAAAACAATGGAAATGTATTCTGTCATAAATGGAGGCTAAAAGTCGGACAGATTGTCACCAGATTTGGGTCCTTTTGGAGGCTCTGAGGAAAAATATGTTCCAGGACACTCACCTAGCTTCAGGTGGCTGTCGGCAGTTCTTGGCATTTCTTGGCTTGTTTTAGACACATCACTGTTATCTTTGCCTCAGTCTTCATATGGCCGCCTTCCCTGTGTCTCTATGTGTCTTACCTTTTTCTGTCTCTTAGAAGAAAACTCAAAACTGAAATTAAGGCCCACCTTATTTTAAGATGATCTCATCTTGAGATCTTTACTTATATCTCCAAAGGCCCTTGTTCCAAATAAGGTTACATTCTCAGGTTCTAAGTGTACATATCTTTTTTTTTTTTTTTTTTTTCCAGAAGACGGCATACGAGATGTCGAGCAG
>NW_006921590.1:35202002-35216914 GCF_000298275.1 Orycteropus afer afer
TGATAAACATGAAGAAGGCCAGTTTTTTTTTTTTTTTTTTTTTGCACGGTGGTGGGGTTGAAGGGCACCATTTGAACCACTACAGTGCCCCTTTACAGAAAATGTTTACCTATCCTGCCCCTCTTACAAAGTTTCTTTTACTAGAGCTGCTTCTAGGCAACTAGTACTTTTACTCCTGCTTAGAAGCTACAGCTTATAGTCTTGGAACTTCCTGAAGTACTTTACTTTGCTATAGTATATATCTAAATTACAAGTAAGAATTGGTAGTATATACTCTGTGGTCAGAGATATCAGAGGGATACTTTGTTTAACGTAAAATCTTGAAGATTCTGGAAAGCAAAATGTTGAAGGAAAAAATCACAGAACATACAATATGTATATGTATGCATTGTTCTTTGTCTTGTCATCTTAAGTGCAGGACATAGGAGTCTTATGTAATTTGAAGAATGGTGAAAGGGGCAGATAAAGGTCTGTCCAAAAGGACAATCCTAAGTCACACTTTGAATGAACCATTTTCATTAGCTCTCTTTGTAGTTGGTAAATCATAGCTGGGGGACTAAAAAGGTAAGAAGCTGATCCAGATACTTTTTCTCTAAACATTGTGTATTTCTCAGGGCAGTGTTTTAGATCTGGGTAGTGACTTCAAAGCAGTAGTACACATATATGGATACATGCATATGTGTGTATTTACACATTCCTTCACATACTTACATGTTTGTTGTGTTGTCCTCCTGATGATACAAGTCTGAGAGAATTTAGGCATAAACATCTAATTTAAAAGATCAAAGGAAATAGAAAAGTTGGCTTATATGAATATCTTTCCATGTCTGTAGATAGGATCTGTAGGTTCTGGAGTTAGTTTCTAGTGTAAGCTCTGCCACTTAGTAGATGTTTGGGCCTCGGCTTTTCTAAGCCTCATTTTTCTTATCTGTAATTTGAGCATAATACATAATCAAAGGATTTTATTGTAAGATTTAAGTGACAGTTAAGGAATCCATATAACTATTGAGTACAGTGTCTGGTGCACAGTAAGAACTTGTCTGATTCTACCTCTACCTTTCCCCAACATAGACCCAGTTTCTCTATATACAATAACTGGGTTAAAAGATTTTAAATGTTGTTGCCAAACTGCTCTTCAGAAAAAAGCATACCAGTTTACAACTTAACCAACAAATAATGTTTATTAATTCTGCTTTATCCTTTATTTTTAAATCTTTGCCATTCTGGTAGGTAAAGAAAGAAATTGACAGCACTAAAAGGAAAATTGAAAAAAACCTCTAAGCATAATGGGATATTTCAGCATACCTCAGTGAGTAATGTGACTCGATGGCAATGACAAATGGCAGTGGGCTCTCTATGAGTCTGAATTGACTTGATAACCTAAAACTACAACAGTATCAGCATCACAAACCAAAGAAGAGTGGGTTTGAAGCTGAGAAACAATAGCATAATAACCAGCGTACAGTTAACTAAAACATCATGAAATTTAAGAAAACGGGATAAAGAAGGCTCTACAAAATGCCAGAGAGAAAAATGGATCCTATTACAGATATCGGGAGCTCTGGTAGTATAGTGGCTAAGGCACTTGACTGCTAACCAGAAGGCTGGTGGTTCAAACCCACCAGCCACTCCTCAGAAGGAAGATGGGGTAATCTACTTCCGTAGTGATACTGCCTCGGAAACCCAAGGAGGGGTTGCTATGAGTCGGGTCCAACTCGACGGCACATAACAACAACATTATTACAGATATTCAGTATTCTCAACTGCAAGTCCATAGGTTAGAAGGAAGTGAGCAGTGCCTTCAAAATCAAAGGGGAAATGATGGCTTACCCAGTATTCTTTACCCAGCCAAGTTACTAAATTACTAAGAATGAAAATACCGTAAGACATGTAAGGTCTTCAGAAATTTCTCCTCCTCATTCCCTTTCCTGGGAAGCTATTGTGTGATTTTCTTCACTCACCAAGCGGAGTGAGTAAATCTCAATGAAAGAGAAAGGTGAAGCATTGTAGGAAATGATCCAATTAATTCAAGAGAGGTAAAGGGAATTCTCTGGATGCCAGCTGATAACCAGATAGGAAGAACAGCAAATCTACCTTTGAGCAGGTCAGAAGGCCTTGGTAAAGTTTTACAATGAAGTTGATAGGATTCTTGATGTTTACATATGTTGAGAAGTTCGTCAAAAAAACAAAAACCAAGCTCACTGCCATTGAGTCCTTTCAGATTAATACCAACCCCCATTGGGTTTCTGAGGCTGTAAATCTTTACTGAAGTAGATTGTCCATCTTCCATCTTCCTTCTGCGGAGTGGCTGGTATATTTGAACCACTCACTGACCTTCGGTTAGGAGTTAAGGGCCTTTTCCACTACTTCACCAGAGCTCCTTAAGAGGAAGTCCCTAGGTGGCACAAATGGGGTACATTTATCCACTAACCTAAATGCACTTTGAACCCACCCATCCAGTAATACCACAGAAGGTAGATTTGGTGATCTTCCTTTAAAATTACAGCCAAGAAAAGTATTTGGAGCTGTTCTACTCTGTGACACATGGGGTTGTCATGAGTCAGAATTGACTGGACAGCAACTTTACGACAGCTATATTGGGAAATTGAGGCAATTGGTAGAGTTTGGGATTGAATTAATGATGAGTACATAGTTTATATTTACTTGCTTTGTATTGAAATTTTAGAGCTTCATCTTGGAATTACTTCTCTCTTTTACATTGCTTTGGTGATCTTGCTCAATGTTAGGATTTTACAGGATTGGGCAGACTTACAAATTTATGCATCCATAAGAGATCTCTGCCTGAGCTACAGAGTTATATATCTGTTATTTATTCTGTGTAAAAACCCCTCCAAAACTGAATGGTTTAAATCAAAATTTTTTTTTAAAGCACAGATTGAAATTTGGACAATGGTCTGATGAGGATGGCTTGTCTCTGTTTTGTGATATCAGTTGGGGTGGCTAATTGGTGGCTGGAGGTTAATTGGTGCACTTTTAAGATGCCTTATTCACATGGTTGGCAAGTTGCTGCTAAATGGTTGGCTGGGAGCTTAACTGGGAGTTTGGGGCCTTTTTTTTTTTTCTTTTCTCCATGCTTATTTCTACATGAATGTGGTGGTTAAGTTTGTGTGTCAACTTGGCTGGGCCTGGTTGAGTGGCTGGGCAGCTGGAGGTAGTATTCCGCATGATGAGGCTGGTAATCAACTCCATGGTGGAATCTAATGTGAGCAGCTTAGTAGCTGCCTTAGGGATGTGGTCTACTTCCTGTATATAAGAAGAAGCCTTGGAGAATGGTCTCTAGCTTGTGGCATGCTTGAACCCTGCATGTAGCCGTGTCATTGTTCAGCAGCCTGCCATGCTCTGCCAACCTCAGGACTTAAAGTAGACTTGAATGAGCAGCCTGCTGTGTGGTTTGGTAACATTGGGACTGTGCCTTTTTACTTGTCAACCTTAGCTTGTTAGCCTCAACAGCCAGCAGCTGTCTGGTGAAGAAAAGCCTCTAGCTTCAGTGGGCCGGGAGTAGGAGGCAGAGCTGGACCCCAAGGCTGAGGGGCTTTCACCCAGCCCTAGAGCTTGGCACTTCAAACTCAGAGCCTTCAAGCTGTAAGAGAATAAAATTCCTGTTTGTTAAGGCCGTCACATTTGTGGTATATTCTTGTCAGAGCGGCACTAGGTAACTGAAACAGTAAACTACTTGGGATTCCTCACAGCATGGTGTCAGAGTCCAAGAACAAGTATTGAAAAGTGCTGAGCACAAGCTGTAACATCTTTTATGACCGCCTCAGAAGTCATATAGCTTCACTTTTGCCATAGTAATATGCCTACATAGATTAAAGGGAGGGACATTGACCTACCCATTGCAGGGGAAGGTCTAAATCACATTGTAACAAGTGGATGAGAAGTAGTGTTTGGCCATCTTTGGAAAGTACAATATGCCTCACACACACATAAATATGTGTGTGTGTGTGTATGTGTATGCATATATATTTTAATGCATTTTATTGAAATATAATTTATGTACAGTGAAATACATAAAACTAAAGTGACATGGGTCAGTGCATTTTTTTTTTCTTCTCTTATTGCAGTGTTCCCTCCCTACTCCTCCTACCCCTGGCAACCAACAAAGAAGGTTTCCCTCCTTATATAAACCTTTCGTTGACCCTCCACAACAACGAACTAATACTGTATTTGTTCTTCTGTGATTGACTTATTTCACTCAGCATATGCCACATATATTGAGCCGTTTTTTTTTTTTTTTTATACTACCACTCAGATCCCATAGGTATGTTGAACTTAACACACCCAAACAAATTCTTAATTCCTTCACTCTTAAACTTCACTCCCTAAAAATGTTCATTCTCAGTCTTTCTCATTTCATTGAATGACATTGCCAGCCACCAGTAGCTAAAAGCCAGATGTCATGCCTGATGCCTTTTCTTTCCTTACCACTACTCCCACCCCAATCTATTGCAAGACCTATCTCTTCTACCTCCTTGAATTCTTATATCCTCTATCTACTCAGTTACCATACCACTCAAATCCGAGATGCCATCATCTTTTCACTTGACCTCTTACCTTCTGCTCTTGTCTTTCTTTTAACTCATTCTTCACACAGCCGCCAGGGAAATATTTTTAAGCTTTCAGTATTAGTCATCTTCAGCTAACAGCTCTAATATAAAACAGATCTCAGTGGCTTAACACAAAGTTTGTTTCTCACATTCAGTATACGTGGGTGTTAGGGGAGGTAACCTCTACTGTATGCAGGCACTCAAGGACACAGGCTCTTCCTCTGTTTTTTGATGTCACCACTCTCATCAGCGTATGGATTTTATTGGTGGCACTGGCAATGGAACAGAAGAGGATGAACAAGACACATTTCAAACAAAAAATCGAAACCAATTTTTGTTTAACCTAGGGAGAGTCTGGGTGAAAGGAAAGATGTTGTTAGCTATCATTAAATCGGCCACTAACTATGGTGTCTTCATATATAGCAATATGAAATGTGCCATCCTCATGATCTGTTGATGGTTGTGATCCATTGGGTTTTCACTGGCTAATTTTAGGAAATAGATCACCAGGCCTTTCTTCCTAGTCTTAATCTGGAAGCTCTTCTGAAACCTCTTCAGTGTCATAGTAACATGCAAGCTCCTACTGACAGAGTGATGGTGTCTGCACATTAGGTTCATTGACTGGTAGTCAGATCTGGGACTCCCCTCACATGGTGGTCGAAAACTCTGCCGCTGAACTACCAGTGCTGTAGAAAGACAAGGTGGTGGTTTGTAATTAACAGATTGGTGAAGAGGATAGAAAAGCTGGTTTTTTGGAGAGGATAAACTGAGATTGATGCAAATTGAGTTTGAGGTGATAGCAAGACATCAGGTAGAAATGTTGAGAAACATGGTTTGGGTTGTTGTTGTTGTTGTTATTTGCCATCAAGTCGGCCCCGACTCATAGTAACCCCTCCTTGGGTTTCCAAGGCAGTATCACTATGGAGGTAGGGATGCCCAACCTTCCTTCCAAGGAGTGGCTGGTGGGTTTGAACCGCCAGCCTTCTGGTTAGCAGTCAAGTGCCTTAGGCACTATGCTACCAGAGCTCCCATGGTTTGGGTTAGAGATACACAATTGGAATTACAGCTTGGTAGTCCAAAGGTGGTAAGATGAAGCCATAAAAATAGATGAGCCATCAGAAAGAAGGTATGTTTTAAGAACCAATGGCTCAAGGGGAGAAGAAAAAGGAGCCTGAAATGGAAACCAGGACTAGGTGGAGAGTGAGGAGGAGAGCCAATTTAGTGTAGTGTTAAGGAAACCAGCAGAAGAGTTTTCAAGAAAGAGGGATGGTTAGCTTAGTTGCCTTTGATATGGCTATTCCTTATGATGTACATTTGTAGGTTCTGAAATGTTACCTTTTTTAAAGTAAATTGAGGCCAGACTGTACCTTGGGCCTTCATGAGATAGTATAGTTTAATGAGAATCTTTCAGAGATATAAATGAAATACTTATGAATGAAAAGAATTTTGCTTTAAAGTAGGTTAGTGGGGGAGATAGAGTGGGTGGGAATATGGTCAGAACAACTGGCCATGAGTTGATTGTTAGCAGGATGACAGGGGGCTTGCTCTCTTCTTTAATGCATATTGGAAGTTTTTCATAATAAAAATTAGAAGAGTATACCTTTGGAATTAGTCAAGGATTGGCTCTTCTGCTTACTAACTATGACCTTGGGCAAGTTACTTGAACTTGTGAAAAGCCTTAGTTTCGTCAATTATAAAATAGCCATATTAATGTGTATTTCATAAGGTTGTTGTGGAGATAAATAATGTATTAAAATCACTTAACATACTTGCTCTGCACACTAAGTGCGCAATAAACATTCTGAAGTGAAATAATAGAGTGAGACAATGTATTCTAGGCATGAAGGTTAAGGAGTTTGAGGAGGGAGAAAAGGCCTACTAGGCTTGTATAGCAACATTTCTCATGAGATGTATTGCTTTTTGAATGTTACAACAAGTTAAAATTACACTAACAGCATATATACAGATACATTTATGAATTAATTGAAATGTGTTCAGTGGGAATTATCTGATCACAAAGCACACACAATCATAGCAGTACCATGTAGTAGTTCATTTGTTCTAGTTATGCCTTTTAACCACATCCTTTTACTTAAATGTATTCCAGAAGCATTTATAATGCAGATGCCCTTTGAAAGGCATTGTCCTTTAAAGTAGTTTGAATTGAGTACATTACTTTTATTTTCAGTTTCTTATTTTTTTTTAATTGTGATTTGGGTGAAAATTTACAGAGCAAATTCACTTTCCATACAGCAGTTCACATTTTGTCTCATGACATTGACCACAATTCACCACAATACAACAGCTCCCCTCTCACTTCCTCCCGACAGTCACCTCTTCCCTATGTCCATCCCTCCATGCACCCTTGCCCCCTGAGCTGTCACCCTGTGCATAAACAGCCCTTCTTTCTCCCATGATAGTTCTCACCAAGAAGTGTATCTACCTCAGGTAAATATTCAGCTCATATGCCTGTCTTTTGTTTGGCTGGAAGCCACAGGTGTGGGTTCAATTCCAGACCTCAAGGGCAGCTAGGGGTGGTCATAGTCCTAGTGGTTCCACCAAGTTCTATCAGACCAGCAAACCTAGTCCCCCCCCCCCTTTTTTTTTTTAAATTATGTTGAGTTTTGTTCCACATTGTTCTCCCTCTCTATCCAGGATCTCCTACATAGATCCCTCTCCTAGTGGTTGATAGTAGTAGCTGGGCACCATCTAGTTCTTCTGGTCTCGTAGCTGTATAGGCTGTGGATCGCGTAGTGTACCAGTTGCTAGGACTACTTGTTTCCATGAATCTTTGGTTTTCTTCATTCTTCTTTGCTCTGGACAAGGAGACCCATCGATGGCTGCTTGCAAGTTTTTAAGATCCCAGTCGCTTCTCGCCATAGTAGGAGGTGGAACAGTGTTCTGTGTAGTATGTTATGCCAGTTGAGCTTGATGTCCCCTGTGACTATGGTCCCAAGCCCACAGGTTCAACTACTCAGTCCTTCTGGATAGTTGGCTGTGAAAAAGAAGTGACTACAACCTTGTCCCTTGTCAGCTCTACTATACACTTGGGAATTAGGTCATACAAATACACTTATAGGACCATTGTTTGCCAACCCTGTACATGGTCTTGGGTACACGCCTCACTTCATAGACATACCTAATAGTTCAACCTGTCCACCAATCTGTCCACCCATATTCGCATGTTTGCCTTCACCGACAGTGCAGTACTATATATGCAAAAGGGTTCATTTTTGTTGTCTGTACCTCCCATGTACCTCTCTGAGTCTTCCCCTTCCTCAGTGCCACCATGTTTATTACTCACATTTGGTACATTGCCTTTCTCTTCACCCAAATCAGTACTTATCTCTACCTATCTAACAGTGTTCCCTACCCTACCCTCCTACCCCTGGTAACCAAGAAAGAAAATTTCCTTCCATATAGAAACCTTTCCTTGACTTCTATGATAACGGACTAATAAGAAATTTGTCCTTCTGTGATTGACTTATTTCACTCAGAATAATGTCTTCCAAGTTCAGCCACTTTATGCGGTGTTTTGCAGATTCTAGGTTATTCTTTATGGTTGCATAGTATTCCGTTATGTGTGTGTACCAAAGTTTAGTTATCCATTCCTCAGTTGATGGACATCTAGGTTGTTTCCATCTTTTGGCTATTGTAAATAGTGCTGCGATGAACATGGGTGTGCATATGTATGTTCTTGTCCTGGCTCTCACTTCTTTAGGATATATAGCTAGTAATGGAATGGCTGGGTCAAATGGTATTTCTAATTCCAACTTTTTAAGCAATTGCCCTACTGCTTTTCACAATGGTTGTACCATTTTACAGTCCCACCAGCAGTGTATGAGAGACCCAAGGCTCAGGGGTCCAGGATTATCTTCTGTATCTGTGTTATTTGGTTCCCCTTTTCTTTGTTGAAGAGGGTCTGTGCAGTCTTTCTGCACTGGGCAAATCTGCTGCAAAAGACCTCTTTAAAGCGCTGAAGAGCAAAGATGTCTCTTTGAAGATGAAGGTGTGCCTAACTCAAACCATGGTATTGGTATTTTCAGTCAACTCATATGCATGTTAAAGCTGGACAATGAATAAGGAAGACTGAGAAAGAGTTGATGCTTTTGAGTTGTGGTGTTGGTGAAGAATACTGAAAGTACCATGGATTGCCGGAAGAAGGAACAAATCTGTCCTGGAAGAAGTGCAGCCAGAATGCTCTTTGGAAGTGAGAATGGCCAGATTTGGTCTCATCTGCTTTGGTCATGTTATCAGAAGGGACCATTCCCTGGAGAATGATATGCTTGGCAAAATGGAGGGTCTTTGAAAAAGGGAAGACCCTCAACGAGATGGATTTACATGATGGTTGCAACAATGGGCTCAGTTATAGCAAGGATTGTGGGGCTGGCAGAGGACCAGGCATTGTTTCATTCTGTTGTACATAGGGTTGCTATGAGTTGGAGCTGGCTTGATGGTACCCAAGAACAACAACAACATACAGTGAACTCATTTAAAGTGTGCAGTTCAGTGGCTTTTAGTATAATCACAGAATTGTGCAAACATTACTACCTTCAATTTTATATCATTATTACCCCCAAAAGAAACCCTATGCCCTCTTAGTCATCACTTTCTAATCTGCCTTCCAGCCCTAGGCAGCCAGTAATCTACTTTCTATCTGATTTCTATCTAGATTTGCCTAGTTAAGACATAAAATATAAATGGAATCATTCAGTATGTGGTCTTTCTTGTCTGGCTTGTTTTGTTTAGTGTAATGTTTTCAAGGTTCATCCATGTCATACAGCATGTATCAGTATTTAATTTCTTTTCATTTCTGAATAATATTCCGTTGCATGGATATACCATATTTTATTTATCCATTGATCAGTTGTTGGATGTTTGGCTATTTTCTTTTTTGGGGTATTTTGAGTAATGCGAATATGAACATGTTCAAGTCTTGATTCTATTTCTCTTAGGTATATATGAATGGAATTTCTGGGTTACATGGCAACTCTGTGTTCAGCCTTTTACATTCCCACCAGCAATGTATGAGAGTTCCCATCTCTTCTCTGTATTCTCTGTTACAATTTTGACTACATTACCTTCTCAGTGGCTTATTTCAGCAATTTCCCTGTACAAAAAGAGTGTGGGGGTGGTGTCTTCTGACCACCTCCGAGTTCACAAGGTGGGAGAGAAGGACCAACATCAGCAGCCCAACGATGATTCCTATGAGGTCGGACATGCCTCCACCCTCCAACTTTATTATTTTTTTTTTTACCGGTTCTGACACCAGTGTTTCTTCGCACAGTACTCGTTATTTCTCTGCTGGGTTTGATAATTCGTTGCAGTGGCCACAAAGAACTCACAGAATACTCAAGATTACAGAGTTTATTAGGGAAGCAACAGGTTATAGTTCAGTTTAGGAGTGCTTAGGATAGTTTTTAGATCAGGCAGCCTCCCCTCAGCCATGCTCACAGGCACACCTCTCCTTGGCCCTCAGCGTGGCCTCTGTCCTGCTTGACCAAATGTTACAAAGCTCTTTTAGCTCTGCTTAGAGGTGAACCCCACTCTACCTGCAAGCCTCCTGCTCAAAGGCACTCAGCTCACTTGCTCCATGGTCCAGCAAGCCCACAGTTGTATCTCACATCAGTCTCTTGGTTCTGCTGCCTCTGCTGTTGCAAACTCTGCTCTCTTGATGACGGTGAGGGATCCCCTTTTCCACTTTTGAGATGGCTCATTTTAAGCCTAGCGAGATGGTGAACTGACCAACCTCCACAGTGGGGTTCTGTTTACCTTATTTCCATGGTCCCACCCCACAAGGGTGCCATGTACCTTTTTTACATTATTAGCAAGCTGTCCAATCCCCTTTTTGGTCCACAAGCACCTCACATTTGCATAGTTCCACCCAGTCGTCTGTTGGGAATCAAAAAGACCATGGTGAGAAGAGTGATATTAAGTAATTCCCTGCACCACACCCTGGCCAGTCTCTTTGCTGATAATCTCTCACTTCTGTCTTTCTCCTGTCTACTTTCACCAGTCTTTAGTGCTGTTCATTGTGTCCTAAAAGTTCAGAGCTAAAAGGTACTGTAGGAAATCGTGTGAGTCAAACAATTAATTTTAAAGTTGATGAAACTCAGAGAAATTAAGGATTTGACCCAAAGGTATAGAGTGAAGACTAGATACCCTAGAGTGTATGTATGTATGTGTATGTTTGTGTGTGTATGTATATATATGAAAGGATGTATTATACATTTTGTTCAATCATCGTGTTTCGATTTTCTGTATCTAAATCTCTTTACCTGTCTTAACAGTCTCCCCCTTAATCCCCTCCTAAAGTACAGTCTGAAAAAATGAATTTGTATGCGTATATTTTATATGGAAGATAATCCCAAGGAACCAGAACAGGTGAATACACATTTAAAAAAAAAATTGCCATTGAGTTGATTCCAACTCACTGACCCTGTAGAGCAAGCAGTAGAACTGCTTCATAGGGTTTCCAAAGCTGTAATCTTTTTTTTTAATGCATTTCATTGAAATATTATTTATGTTCAGTGAAATATACAAAACTAAAGTGACATGGGTCAGTGCATTTTTGTTCCCTCCCCACCCCCCCACGCCTAGCAACCAACAAAAAAAGTTTCCCTCCATACATAAACCTTTCCTTGACCCTCCACAACAATGAACTAATCCTATATTTGTCCTTCTGTGGTTGATTATTTCACTCAGTACAGTGTCCTGCAAGTTCATCTATATTTTGCAGTGTTTTGCACACTCTACATTATTCTTCAGTGCTGCATAGCATTCCATTGTGTGTATGAGCCATAGTTTGGTCATCCACTCTTCCTCTGATGGGCACATAGGTTGTTTCCATCTTTTTGCTATTGTAAATAGTGCTGTGATGAATATGAGTGTGCATATATCTGTCCTGTCCTGGCTCTCACCTTTCTAGGATATATACCTAGTAATGGGATTGCTAGGTCAAATGGTATCTCCAGTTCCAGCTTTCTAAGGAATCGCCATACTGCTTTCCACAATGGTCGTATCACTTCACAGTTCCACCAGCAGTGTACGAGAGTCCCAGTCTCTCCACATCCCCACCAGCATTTGTTGTTTTCTGTCTCATTGAACCTTGCCATCAGTGCTGGGGTAAGACGGTATCTCATTGTTGTTTTGATTTGCATCTCTCTGGTGGCCAGTGATTGTGTGCATCTTCTCATGTATTAGCTGGCCGCCTGAATATCCTCCTTGGTGAAGTGTCTATTCAAGTCTTCTGCCCATTTTTCAATTGGATTGTTAATTCCTTTGATGTTGAGGCATTGGAGTTTTCCAGCAATCTTAGAGATAAGTCCCTTGCAAGGGATGTAATTTTCGGCAGATGTGAATTTGTTGCTGTCATTTTTGTTAAGTGCTTTTTCATGGTGTCAATTTCTTTGTTCCATATAATTTTCTGTGCTAAGCTTGTTTTGTTTATGAATCGTGTTATCACTTCCTTTGTTGCTATTGTTTCAGTGTTTGCTAAATATTTGTGCTGGTCCTCATTTTATTTTGATATGAAGGTTTATCATTTTTCTTTGAGGTTACCCTGTGTTTTATAGTTTTCTTCCCAAGTTTAGAACAGCCCGTTCTGTCTTGTAGTTGTCTTGACTTCCCTGCCATCCAGAAGTTCTGTAACTACACAGTTTTTCCCCTCTCTTTGGTTTTAGTTGTCCTCATTTGTCAATTGATGTCTCTGGTTCCCTGTTTACAGTCTTGTAGGCTTGTTTACTTTGGATACTTCCATAGCTGGGTTTGTTTCTGGGTTATGTCATCATGTGTGTTAATGGTCAGTTATTTGCTATTGTTGCTTCTCTGTCTCCCTTTAGCATCTCTTGTAAGGTTGGTCTGGTTTTAAAAATTTCCCTTAATTTCTGCTTATCTGGAAATGTCCTAATTTCACTATAATATTTGAGGGACAGTTTTGCTGGGTACATAATTCTTGGTTGGAAATTTTTCTCCTTCAGGATTTTATATATACTATCCCATTGTCTTCTCGCCTGCATGATTTCTGCCGAGAAATCCAAGCTTAGTCTTACTGGTTGGCCCTTGTAGGTAACTTTTTGTTTTTCCCGTGCTGCTTTCATGATTCTTTGTTTGTCTTTGGTTTTGGTGAGTTTGATAATATGTCTTGGTGATTTTCTTTTGGGGTCTGTCCTGTTTGGGGTTTGTTGGACTTCCTCAATGGATATAGTCTCATCTTTCGTCATACCAGGAAAATTCTCTTCCAACAAATCTTCAACAATA
Source organism: Orycteropus afer afer (assembly GCF_000298275.1). Classification (NCBI taxonomy): domain Eukaryota; kingdom Metazoa; phylum Chordata; class Mammalia; order Tubulidentata; family Orycteropodidae; genus Orycteropus; species Orycteropus afer. The sequence continues at coordinate 35,214,830 of NW_006921590.1, forward strand.
TTCTCTATGGTTTTCTTTCTCTCTTCCTATTCTGGAATTCTGATTACACATAGGTTATTGCTTTTGATGGTTTGTAATCCACATGAACCTTAGGCTTTCTTCATTTTGTTTTGATCTTTTTTCAGATTGATTGCTTTCCAAATATGTATTCAGGTATTTGCCTTCAATCTCACCAATTCTGTTTTCCATTGATTCAATTCTTCTCCTTTGCCTGTTCAATGTCTTATCTGTTTCTGAAAATTTAGTATTACTCTTCTGGATTTCTGTGTGTAGATTTTGTATAATTTCGAATTTTTTAATTTATTTTGTCATTTTGTTATTGTCTTTTGAAATTGTTGTAGGATTTTCTCTCTGTTCTCTTTAGTTTTGTCAGTGTTTTCCTTTATCTGTCTCTCAGTTCGTTGAAGATACTTAAATATAATTCTTTTGAATTCCTTATCAGGGAGTTCCAATGCTGCATCTTCCTCAGGGATGTGTTTTTGGTCTGTATCCTGGTCCCTTGTTTCTCCTGCTTTGTCTTCCTTCTTTGTGTGGACTGTGATGGTCTGTTGTCTGTGAGGCATTGTGACATTTTTGTGTTTATATTTAATTGGTGATTGTATGTTTGCATTAGTTGACAGCACTTAACTCACTCACCACATGTCTCCTTTCTTGTTGTCAGCCTCTCATATGTCCTTTGCCATCCTTGGCAAACAGAGTGTATTCTTAGGTGCCTGGAATCTGAATGAGAATGCTGTCACTTTAAAATCCAAATGACTGCCACTTATGAAGATGCAAAATGGCTGCTGCGTGTAAACAGTCAGAATGGCTGTACCCTCCGGACAGCAGAAAGTCCATGGCTCAGGTTGTCTCCTTCCCTGCTGTTTCCCTTCCTAGTCATAAGCCACCAGCGCAGTCGTCACTGCAGCCCTTGCTGACCAGGGCTGATCTTTAGGTCAATTCTCAAGTCCCCACACCACTTGGAAATATTCAGGCTGTTTGTTCCGTCAGAGTAGCTGACAGTCCAGAGCTTCGACTCTCTCAGTACTCACTGTTTTCATTCAGGTTTTTCCACTACTTGGTGCCTAATCCACTTCTATATAGTTCCTTTCAAAGGTCAGGGCTCCAGGATTATCTTCTGTATCTCTGTAAATTGGTTTCTCTTTTCTTTGTTGAAGAGGATCTGTGTCCCTTGTCTGCCTAGTCCTCCATTTTACCACCAAAGCAGTAATCTTTATGGCTGTAGACTGCCATTTTCTCCCACAGAGTGGCTGATAGGTTCAAACTGCCAACCTTCTGGTTAGTAGCTGAGCACTTAACCACTGGGCCACCAGCGCTCCTTAGCAAGAAACTTGGGGGAATGAATGAAAAAAAAAAAAGCAAAGCTAATATAAGACTGTGTTACTGAGTTATTGACTGCTGTGGCAATTTAGATAGGGAGATTATGTTGGATTATCTGGGTAGGTGCAATGTAATCACAAAGGTTTTTTGTAGAGGTGGGCAGGAATGTAGACTCAAGAAAAATCTTTAGGAGCTAGAAAAGGCAAACTCTCCCCTAGACCCGCCAGTAGGAATACTGGCTTTGATTTTAGCCCTGTTAAAATTGTGGACTGTGAGCCCTGTAGACTAGTTTCTTCTCTGAGACTTTGGTGTTCTCCTTTCTCTTTTGCTTCAATGGAACACTCATTGTGTCTTCTTTGTGGAAGCATTTCCCTCAGGACCTCTAATGCAACAGAGCTTAAAATTGTGGGGATTAAAAAAAAAAAAACAAACTCTGGTGGCGTAGTGCCTAAGGCATTTGACTGCTAACCAGAAGGCTGGTGGTTCAAATCCACCAGCCACTCCTTGGAAGGAAAGTTGGGCAATCTACAGTGCAGCAGAGCTTAAAATTGTGGGGATAGGGAACCAAAATTGCACGAAAGAGTTAGTGTGGATAATGGTGAAATAAGTCAATCCAACTTCTTTGATTTATAGATTTGTGCGTTCTGGGTATGCTGAAGGGGCAGGGAGGCTCCATCTTTTGACCTTCTCTAATCTCTGGTAGCATAGTGGCTAAGACACTTGCCTGCTAACCAGACGGCTGGCGGTTCAAACCCACCAGCCACT
>NW_006921590.1:35217349-35218465 GCF_000298275.1 Orycteropus afer afer
GTCTCTTTCCCAGCAGTGTGTGTCTCTCTCCCAGCGGTGCGTGTCTCTCGGTGTCTCTCTCCCACCAACACGTTATCTCTCAGGAGAGTGTTTCTCTCACTTGCACGTCTTTCTCAGCCAGCAGTAAGAGAGACTCCTTTTGCCTTCAGGAGGGCTCCTTTTGAGGCTGAACCAACCAGTCCCAACTTCAGAATTCTATTCACCTGAGAGAGCATGAACTTCCCAGAAAATTACTTTGTGTTTCTGCCAACAGAAATACCCCAGGTGGATGACTTGAACAGTCAGGAGCTACTCAGTTTCTCACAGCAAATTCCACCATGGAGTTTACAAAGACTTATGGCTAGAAATGGCATACCAGGTAATTTACTACACTGCAGCGTATTAGCGCTTAACACTATAGGCATTGAATACTGCATCTTGAAAGACCAGCAAGGTGACTTAGCTGAGCCTTTAATATGCCATTCCATCATTCTGTTAGTCTGGCAGTTTCTGGGTGATGTAATATGTGGTGTAGGACTAGTCAGTGCCATGGTCAGATGCTTATTGTTGTATTTTCTTCACCATTAAATAGTGATGTAAAGGTAGATTCTATTTTGATAAACCAAGCCATTTTGAAACCATTAAATGGTGGTAGCTGGGCAGAGTTGCTGAGTATTTGAGAGATACTCTAGGCAGGGAGTACAAACTCACTTCTAAAGTAGTTGTAAATTTTGGTAATGATGAGTGCTGCTGACCTCAGAATGGAAGGATTCCAACCTCATCATGCCACCTACTCAGCTCTACATTTGACACATTGCTGCTGGCATTCTGCAGTGATATCAGTCTTGCTATAATTTTGTCTCTTCTAAGACTTTTTTTATTATGACATTTTTCAAAAATAAGTTGATAGTTTTGTTAATAGAAGATCTTCTGATGAACAGAAGTTTTAAATTTTAATGTAGTCAATTATGTGATTTCATTTATATGAAATTCATGAGAAAGCAGAGCTAAAGTGACGGAAAGCCCATTAGTGGTTGTCAGAGGGAGGAGATTGTCAAGGGGCACAAGGGAACTTTTTGAGGTAGTAGAAATGTTTTAGATCTTGATTGTGCTGTTAGTTACATTATTGTATATACT
>NW_006921590.1:35219120-35223828 GCF_000298275.1 Orycteropus afer afer
GCTTGCTGACTGACCATTTTTACAAATATTTAATTTATTTTTTTGTTGTTGAGAATATATGTAGTAGAACTTAACGCCTATTCAACTATTTCTGCATATACAAGTGACACTGATTACATTCTTTAAGTTGTACAGCTATCCTCACCTTTCTTTTCCAAATTGTTCCTCCTCCATTAACATAAACTCACTGCCCTCTGTAATCCTGTGAGTTGCTATTGTTAGTCTGACCATATAGATAGTTCTTAAAAGAGCATAGCGCTCAAGGCAGACATTCTCTACTAAACCCAAAACACCATTGCCATCTCGTCTATTACAACTCTTAGTGCTGTTATAGGACAGAATAGAATTGCCCATAGGGTTTCCAAGACTGTAAATCTTTTACAGAAGTGTAGACTGCCACATCTTTCTCCCGCAGAGTGGCTGTTGCTGACATTTTAGTTAGCAGCAGGGTGCTTTAACCAGTATGCCACCAGGGCGCCTTTATTCTTTACTAGTTAAGCTATTGTTTGATTTTAAAACTTCAGGAGATACTTTCAGTTTAAGGTTTAAAGATTATCTCAGAACAGTAGTTTTAGGTGTTCATCCAGTCTAAGTGGTTCCAGAAAGTCTGAATTCCATTAGAATATGAAATTCTGTTCTTTATTTTCTTCCTTTTGACTAATATTCTTCTACAGAAGTTTTTATTAAATCATTTAGTAATAGTAGTCCTGCACTACCCAGTTCTTCAGGTCTCATGTCAAAAGCGGCAGTTGTTTGTGGATGTAGTTAGCCACTCATTCCATTTCTTCCTCCCAATTTCTGACTCTCCTGTTTCCTCTATTGCTCTAGGGAAGTAGACACCAATTATTGTACCATGGATGGCCACTTGCAACCTTTTTTTAAAAAATTTTATTGTGATGGGTGAAAATTTACAGAGCAAATTTGTCTTTCATACAACAGTTCACGTATACTTCATCGCATGGCATTGACTGTAATCTCCCACAATACAATAGCTCTCCTCCCACTTCCTCCCCATAGCCACCTCTTCCCTCTGTCCTTCCTTCCCATGCATTCTTGGCCCCTAAGCTGTCTCCTTGTGTGTACACAGACAGCCCTTCTATTCTCCCATGTTTGATCTCTCCAAGAAGTGTATCTACCTAATGTAAATGTTCAGCTCATGTGGCTGTCTTTTGTTTTGCTGGAAGCCACAGAAGTGGGTTCACTTCTGGACCTGAAGGGCAGATAGAGCAGAGATCATAGTCTCAGGGGTTCCACCAGGCTCTATCAGACTGGCAAACCTGGCCCCACCCTTTTTTTTTTTTTTTTAATGATTTTGAGTTTTGTTCTACATTGTTCTCTCACTCTGTTGAGGATCTCATACATAGACCCGCCTTCGAGTGGTTGACAGTGGTATCTGGGCATCAACCATCTAGTTCTTCTGGTTTTATAGTCATATAGGCTAAGGATCGCATGGTGTTCCAGTCCCTTGGACTAATTGTTTCCTTGCGTCTTTGGTTTTCTTTTTTTTTAATTTTATTTTAAGAGCTTGTTTTACATTCAACGTAACATGTACATTTAGTTTCATTCCCCATTTGCCATGTCCAACCCTAACCCAGTCTCCTCCCTCCCTACCTTGCAACCCTCCCCCTGTGTCCCTCATATTTATACACTCCTGTTTGTCCTGCATTTCCTCAGTTTGAATGTTGGTCCTTTGGTGTCCCGTGGTCTATTGCTCTAAGGGATGTATTACCCTAGAGTATGTGGGTGCGGCATCCTGGGTTGAGTTCGTTTGCGTGTACACTATTGGGCTGAGAGCCCACCTCGGGGGTGAGTTTTATTCCAGGCGCAGAATGTATACCAGGGCCATAGTATTGGGAGTCTCACCAGATTTCATCTGACCAGTAATTCTGGTCATTATTGAGTTTTTGGATTTTGTTCCACGTTTTCCTTCCCATTCTATCCAGGATCTCGAGATTTGATCCTTTCCTGAATGGTTGGCATTGGTAGCCAGGCACCATCCAGTTCTTCTGGTCTCGAGGGCCATCGTGTCCTAGGGCTAATTAGTTCTAAAAGCCCTTAGGTGTTTTTTTTTTTTGCATTCTTTTTCACTTCTGACGCTAGGAGACCATTAGCTGCATCTTAGATGACTGGTTGAAAGCTTTTAAGACCCCAGTCGCTACTCACCAATGTAGGATGTGGAGCAATGCTTTTATGTATTTTGTTGTGCCAATTGAGTCTGGTGTCCCCCAGTACTATGGTCCTGAGGCAGTAGATCTATTGACTCTCTCTCCTATAGTGTCGGGATGTCTGTGAGGGATTACTCTGTGTCTGTCTTCTATTATTTCTGTAAGGACTGCAGGTATTTTGTATCACTGGTGTCTCTGCAAGATTAGCCTCAGCTGAATCTATCCTTGATCTAGAGTATACCTCTGTTCATTGACCCCCATCTGATCATCTCAGGTGTTTTATGTGTTTATCTGTATAGCCTAGTGTTTGGTGTTAATGGCAGTGTGGCATTGTGGACATAGTTGTTGGTGTTAGCATCTGTCATCTATCTCTTAGGTGCACAATTCAGTATCCTCTCGTTTCCCAATGTTATTATGGTGGTCATAATCCTTCCCTTATATCTCTCCCTCTACCCATGTCAGGGTATAAGCCCTGACTAGCCCAAAATTAATCCCTTCCCTCCCCTCCCCATCCTGGTAATCTGCAGGTGAGTTCCCTTTCCCAAGCAAACCCTTCTCTGTCTTTCTATAGTAATGGGCTCATACAGTACTTGTCCTTCTACAATTGACTTATTTCACTCAGCATAATGTCCTCCAGGTTCATCCACATTGCGAGATGATTCGCGTATCCCTCATTGTTCTTTAATGTGGCATAGTATTCCATTGTGTGGATATACCATAATTTGGTTATTCACTCATCTGTTGATGGGCATTTAGGTTGTTTCCATCTCTTTGCTATGGTGAATTGTGTTGTGATGAACATAGGTGTACATATATCTGTTTGTGCACTATCTCTCACCTCTTCAGGATATATTCCTAGCTTGCGTCTTTGGTTTTCTTCATTCTTCTTTGCTCTGAATGAGGAAAGAGTCATCGTTGCATCAAGATGACGGCTTGCAAGCTTTTAATATCCTAGTTGCTACTTGCTAAAGTAGGATTTAGAACAATGTTTTTGTGTAGTGTATTATACCAGTTGAGCTTGATGTCCCCTGCAACCATGGCTTCAAGCCCACAGGTCTGACTATTTTGTTTCCTCTGAGTAGCTGGCTGTGGCTAAGAAGTGACTACAACCTTGTCACTTGTCAGCTCTACTATATACCTGGAAATTCTTACAGAACATACTAATAGACTTGTGGAAACATTGTCAGCCAACTGTATACATGGTGGTGGGCACACTCCCCCCAGCATAGACATACCTAATCATTCAGCCTGTCTGTCCATCTGTCCACCCATAGATCAATGTTTGCCATCACTGTCAATGCAGGTACTATATGTGCAAAAGGGTTCCTCTTTGTTGTCTGTACCTCCCATGCACCTCTCTATGTCTTCCTCTTCTTCAGTGCCATCGTGTTGATCACTCACATTTGGTACATTGTCCTTCCCTTCACCCTAATCAATACTTGTCTCTACCTATCTAGCAGTGTTCCCTTCTCTCTGTCCCATCCCTGGTAACCAACAAAGAAAATTTTCTTCCATATAGAAACCTTTTCTTGACTTTTTACGATAATGGACTAATACAACATTTGTCCTTTTGTGATTGACTTATTTTACTCAGTATAATGTCCTCCAAGTTCATCCATGTTATGTGATGTTTTGCAGATTCTATATTATTCTTTGGGAGCTCTGGTAGCATAGTGGCTAAGACACTTGCCTGCTAACCAGACGGCTGGCGGTTCAAACCCACCAGCCACTCCTCGGAAGGAAGGTTGGGCAATCCTACTTCCGTAGTGATACTGCCTCGGAAACCCAAGGAGGGGTCGCTATGAGTTGGGGCCGACTCGACGGCACATAACAACAACAACAACAACATATTATTCTTTAGGGTTGCATAGTATTCCATTTTGTGTATGTACCATAGTTTGGTTATCCATTCTTCTGCACCTGAGATGTTTCCATCTTTTTGGTGTGGTAAATAGTGTTCACTTGCAAGGTTTTAAGACCCCAGGCACTATGCTGTGAACTAGGAGATAGAACAGAAGCACTAAACATGGTATTAGTCCAGTTAACTGGGCTGTCCCATGAAACTATGACCCTAAACCTCCAAACCAAGTCCTACACCTAATCCTAGCCCCAAGAGGTATTTGATTGTACATAAGCAGCCTCAGCAGCAGCAGTTTTTTTTTTTTTTTTTTTTTAAATGTATCTATCACACATTTTTTGGAAATTCTACTTTTTACAGGTCTACAGCTTACTGATGGAAGTTACATATGGTTTTTTATTAAGTTTTTAAATTTCTTAATTCCTACTCTAGGATATTTTTTCCTGATTTTCCATTTTATTTGCTTTTTATTTCTCTTGTACTTTCTTTGGGTTTGCTTTGTTGTCTCTTTCCAGTTTCTTGATTAAATACATATTAGTCAACCCTATTCAGTCTTTGTATTGTTACAAATGTATTAAGGCTGTAATTTTAACTGAGTACCACGTTTTGATAGTACTTTTTTTTTTAGTTCTTAGTTTTATGATATCTATTGTGATTTTTTGCTTTCATCTATTGTTTAAGAGTC
>NW_006921590.1:35224440-35230567 GCF_000298275.1 Orycteropus afer afer
GAAACCCAAGGAGGGGTCGCTGTGAGTCGGGGCCGACTCGACAGCAAATAACACCACCACCAACAACAACAGTTAATTTTGTGGGTCAAGTTTCTATATCCTTACTTAAGTCTGGATTTCTAATCTGTTTCTAATATAAGTAAATTATTGTCTCATACAGTGGTTGAAGGTTAGTGTTCATTGTAATTCTGTACTTTATTCATCTTAAGAGTGCGATGGGTATGAGTTCTTGACTTATTTTCATAGTGAATTATTACTTTTGTTACTATATAGTACACCTCCCCATGCCTTTTAATATTGCCTTCCAGTTGTTTTCTCTTATGTTAAAATTGCTATACCACCTTTTTTTGTGTTAATGTTTGTCAAAATATTTTTATTTATTATTTTTATTGAGCTTTGGGTGTAAATTTACAGAGCAGAATTTGTTTTACATTCAACAGTTGATGTACATTTGGTCTGACTCCCCTATTACCATTCCCAACCCTAACCCACTCCTCTTCTCCCTTCCCTGTGACCACCTTCATCCCCGTGCCCTTCTTAGGTATGTCTGTCCAGCTCTCCATCCATGTGAATGCTGCCCCTCTGGTGCCCCTTGGCCAATTGCTGCAAGGAGTGTATCTCCATAGAGTAGGTGGGTACATCATCTTGGGTTGGATGTTCTGCATGTAAGTCTTACTGTTGTTGGGCTGAGAGCCAGCCCTTGGGATGAGTCTTACCTAGGCCCTAGGTGTATTCCAGGGCTGTAGTCTTAGGGTCCCACCAGACTCCATCCAACCAAAAATTCTGGTCGTTATTGGGTTTTTGAATTTTGTTCAACATTTTTCCTCCCACTCTATCCAGGATCTCCAATTCTGATCCCTTCCTGAGTGGTTGGCATTGGTAGCCAGGCACCATCTAATTTTTCTGGTCTCAAGGTCCATCATATCCTAGGGCTGATTATTTCCAGATGCCCTTGGTTTTCTTCACTCTTTGCTTCAGATGAGAGGAGACCATTAGCTGCATCTTAGTTGGCCACTTGAAAGCTTTTAAGACCCCAGTTGCTACTCACCAAAGTAGGTTGTAGAACAAGATTATTATGTAATATGTTGTGCCCATTGAGCCTGGTGTTCCCCAATACTATGGTCCTGAGTTGGCAGATCTGGTCGTTCTCTCTCCCAAAGTGTTTGGCTATCTCTGCGGGATTACTCCAAATCTGTCTTCTGTTGCTTCTGTAATAATTGTGATTATTTTATATCACTAGTATCTGTGCAAGATTATCCTCAGCTAAATCTGTCACTGGTCTGGAGTGTATTCTTGTTCACTGACCCCTATCTGCTCTTCTCAGTTGTCTATGCATTTGTCTGTAGCCTGGTGTTTGGTGTTAGTGGTAATGCAGTATTGTGCGCATACTGGTATTAGCCTCTGTTGTTTATATCTTACGTGCACAATTTGGAGTCCTCCCTTTCCCCAATGTTATCATGCTAGTCACAAGACTCTTTCCATACCATTTCTCCCCTTACCCAACTCAGCGTGTGGCCCCCAACTAGTCTAGGCTTTCCCTCTCACCTTCCCTCCTATCCCCAGTAACCAACAAAGTGAGTTCCCTTGCCTAAGCAAACCTTTCCTTGAGTTTTTACAGTAATGGGATCGCACGGCATTTGTCCTTCTGCGATTGACTTCTTTCATTCAGCATAATATCCTCCAGATTCATCCACATTGTGAGATGATTTGCATATTCTTCATTGTTCTTTAATGTAACATAGTATTATATTGTGTGAACGTATCATAGTTTGGTTATCCATTCATCTGTTGATGGGCATTTAGGTTGTTAACATCTTTTTGTTATAGTGAATTTCGCTGTGATGAACATGTGTGTGCATATGACTGTTTGTGTCCTGTCTCTCACCTCTTTAGGATATAATCCTTGAAATGGAGTTGCTGGTTCAAATGGTATTTCTATTTTCAGTTTTATAAGGAAATGCTGTACTATTTTCCACAGTGGTTGTACCATTTTACAGTCCCACCAGCAGTGTATGAGAGTTCCAATCCTTCCTCAGCCTCGCCAGCAGAAGGCTGACAGTTCAGAGGCTGGCAGTTCAAACCCACCAGCCACTCCTTGGGAGGAAGATTGGGCAATCTACTTCCGTAGAGATGCTGCCTCAGAAACCCAAGGAGGCATTGCTGTGAGTTGCATCGACTTGACGGCAGTGAGTTTGGTTTGGAATATGCTGGAAACTGGTGATACAGTGATAAATAAGAGACAATTTATAATTTAGTCTCTCCTAGAATACTGCTTCTATCTTAATATGATGTTGTTCCCGAAAGTGCAATACTTGAAAGTAGAGTTAGAAGAATTTACCCTTCAGAAGTACGCAGTAATGTATTATGTAAAGACTGTTAGTGATAAATAAGATTTCTAGAAAAAAGTGTAATCTAACTTCCTGGATATGGATCATTATGAATCCAATTCACACTTCTCACATGGCATGCTCTGTCTGACCTTAGCCACAGAACTAGGACAGATCTCGCAAGTTAAAAAGTACGTAGACCTTTCACACTGCCAAATAAGCAGTTGCCAGCCTTAGGTTTGGGAGTACACATTATGTCCTCAATTTCACCTGATGGCTCTCATTTCTCCTTTTGGCTGGATAATTTATTAGAACAGTAGAACAGTTCACAGAACTCATGGGGAGTACTAACCATTACAGATTTATTACAGCAACAGGACACAAAATAGGATCATCATAAGGAAGAGACACACAGGCAAGGTCTGGGAATGTTCAAAACATGGAGCTTTTGTGTCTCAAAGAGGATGCGTCACCTTCCCTTCACCAACTGGAATTCTCTCTCGACCTCCATGTTCAGGGCTTTTACCCTCAGTCTTGAGTGAAAGGCTAAATCATACCTCTTGAGGCTAGTTGATACTGGCTTCCCATCTGAGTCTTTTCTGGTCTGACCAGCCCCAGACACCAGTAAAAATCCTCAGGTGTGGCCTTGAAGTCTCAGACCAGGGCACCCCAATTACTGCAAGGGTTATTTCTCAGGAACCAAGGACAAAGGCCACCTTACTTTGGGTAAAGCTAAGTTCTTTACCCTAAACATGTGCTTCTTTATAATATCAAAATAATTAGTTTCCCAAAATGTACATCTATCCTACACAACTTTATGGTCTTTTCTTGTTAGCATTCCTTCACCTATATATGCAGGGACCCATAAAACAAAACAAACAGTTGCTGTTGAGTCAGTTCTGACTCATGAATAGTTTTAATAACTAAATGAATTACTAATTTTTTTTGTGTGTGATTTAAAAAAATAGAGTGGGAAATTAATGCCAGCTCTAAACACAAAGTAGTAGTAGATAAAGTAGAAAAGCAGTTTAAAAAAATATAGCCTTTCTCAAAAATGAGATAAAACTTATCAGTAAAACTTGTGAACTAGAAATACAACTTGTAAAAATGGGGTTGAATCCGTGCTTTGTCAGGATTTGAATATGGAAACAGGTTGAGGTGGCTCTGTGTTCATGACCTGCATAATCAGGGGCTGAAAGAGTCATGCATAAAGCTGGATACCAGAGCCAGGGATAGAGTGCCCACCTGTTAAAGGAAGCAAGCTGCAACTGACTGCTGCTTGGGACTGTGGCTGATATGGCCATATCAAACTCCAAGGAGGCAGATCAAAAACCAAACTCACTGCCATTGAGTAGATTCAGACTCATAGTGACCCCTTTTGGGTTTTGTGGGCACCATGTGCTACCTCAAGATTGGAGAATTCTGTGATTTAAGAAGAAAACAGTTAACAGATGTAGGCAACTAATAGTCTCTGCCACATGGAGGTACAGAAATTAGAAGAGAAGTACATGAGAATTCCAGATTTGGTGGGATAAGTGTAATAATAAGAGAGGTAGTGTAATAATAGGTTGTTATTAGTTGCTGTCGAGTCATCTCCGACTCATGGCAACCTTATGTATAACAAAAAGAAATGTTGCCCAGTCCTGCGCTGTCTTCATGATCACCTTCCAACCTAGGAGGCTCATGTTCTAGTACTATGTCGGACAGTGTTCTTTCGTGATCTATAGGGTTTTCATTGGCTAATTTTCAGAAGTAAATGGCCAGTCCTTTTTTTCTAGTATGTCTTAGTTTGCAAGCTTCTCTGAAACCTGTCCACCATGGGTGACCCTTCTGATATTTGAAATACAGGTGGCATAGCTTCCAGCATCATAGCAACATACAAGCTGCCACAGTATAACAAACTGACAGATGGGTGATGGGGTGGAGAATAATAATAATAATAATAATAATAATAATAATAATAATAATAGTAGTAGTTGTAGTTGTAGTAGTAGTAGTAGTAGTGAGGTAGAATCCGAAAGAAGAAAATACTAACTCCTCTCATCGATGTCTGGGGAAAATAGCACAAAAACCATGTCAGAGTTTGTAGAGGTAAGAAGGGCATGTTAGACTAAAGACTGAAACAGTACTAAGGGAGCTGAAAGTCATGATGTTAATTCTGTAAACTTTAGTTATTACATGCACAATATTCTGAGGGGCCAAGGATACAAAATGAAATAAGATTTTATTCCCTCTAAGAGCTTGTTGTGTGTGAAAAAGGGGAACATTATTTAAGGAGAGTTTCAATGGCTGGATCTTGAGTGATTTAATAAAATAAATAGGTGTTACAGGAGCACAGTGGAGTGGGTCCTAACTTAGCCTGATCTGATGATGGAGAAATGGACTCTGACCTTAGGTTTCCAAGGAAGAAGAAAATAAAGAGCCTTCAGGAACAGAACATGGATCTTTAGGTATTAGCCACATGTTGGTGCATAGGTGGAGAATACTGGGAGATGTAACTCAAAGAAGTTTTATCCTGATGACCACAAGAATAATTGAAAAATTTTCAGGGGAATTAAAAGTCCAGATTTGTTCTTTAGAAAGATCATTCTGGCTGCAGTGTGGAGACTAAGCTGTGTAATATTTAATAATTAAGAAACAGAAAGTGTGGCATGGTTTAGAAAAAACTGTTAAAACATTTTATTTGAATTTTATTGTTCCTGCTATGAGGAAAGACTAGATCAGTGATAATAATTTCATCACCTCGTCATATGTCCAGCTGTACATGTACATCATTTATGTAAATTGATATTTAGAAAATTATATAATGACCACACTAACCATTATTTTATTGCTTATGTAAGTGTATCTAAACAGGGTTACAGCACTTGGAGATGACTTAGGTATAAAAAGTCTGGAGTACCTAATCCGAAAAGAAGAAAAATAATGAAAACTTTAAACCTAGGAAGTTTAAATGTCCATCACTTTTTTTCTTTTTCTTTTTTAATTTTGTTATTTGAATGAAAGTTACAGAGCAAATTCACTTTCCATTCAGCAGTTCACATACACTTTGTCTCATGACATTGACTACAATTTATCCCAATACAACAGCTGCCCTCCTACTTCCTCCCCATAATTACCTCTTCCCTGTGTCCATCCCTCCATGCACTCCTGCCCCCTGCGCTGTCTCCCTGTGCATACACAGCCTTTCTGTTTTCCCATGATTGTTCTCTCCAAGGAGTATATCTACCTAGTGTAAATGTTCAGCTCATATGCCTGTCTTTTGTTTGGCTGGGAGCCACAGGAGTGGGTTCAATTCGAGACTTGAAGGGCAGCTAGGGGCCATAGTCTCAGTGGTTCCACCAGGCTCTATCAGACCAGCAAACCTGGACCCCCCCATTTTTTCCCCCAAATGATTTTGAGTTTTGTACCACATTGTTCTCCCTTTCTATCCAGGATCTCTTACATAGATCCCCTTCTGATGGGTTGACAGTGGTAGCCGGGCACCATCTAGTTATTCTGATCTCATAGGCGTATAGGTTGTGGATTGCATGGTGTACCATTCTCTGGGACTAATTATTTCCATGACTCTGGTTTTCTTCATTCTTCTTTGCTCTGGACGAGGAGAGACCCGTCGTTGCATCTAGATGGCTGCTTGCAAGCTTTTAAGATCCCAGTCGCTACTCGCCAGAGTAGGAGGTGAAACAGTTTTGTGGAGTATGGTATGCCAATTGAGCTTGATGTCCCCTGTGACTATGGTCCCGAGCCCAGAGGTTCAGCTACTCAATCCCTCTGGGTAGCTGGCTGTGACCAAGAAGTGA
>NW_006921590.1:35230667-35232025 GCF_000298275.1 Orycteropus afer afer
GCTCCCTCTGGGTAGTTGGCTGTGGCCAAGAAGTGACTACAACCTTGTCAGCTCTACTGAATACTAGGGAATTCTTACAGAACATAACAACACACTTGTAGAACCATTGTCTGCCAACCCTATAAATGGTCTTGGGTACCACTGCCCCCTGCATAGACATACCTAATAGTTCAGCCTGTCTATCCATCTATCCACCTGTATATCCATGTTTGCCTTCACTGACAATGCAGTACTGTATGTGAAGAAGGGTTCCTCTTTGTTGTCTGTACCTCCCATGCATCTCTCTCTGTCTTCTTCTTCCTCAGTGCCACTATGTTAATCACTCACATTTGGTACATTGCTCTTCCCTTCACCCAAATCAATACTTGTCTCTACCTAACATTGTTCCCTCCCTTACCCTCCCACCCCTGGTAACCAACAAAGAAAATTTCCTTCCATATATAAACCTTTCCTTGACTTTTTACAGTAACGGACTAATACAGTATTTGTCCTTCTGTGATTGACTTACTTCACTTAGCATAATGTCCTCCAAGTTCATCTACGTTATGCGGTGCTTTGCCAATTCTACGTTATTCTTTAGAATTGCATAGTATTCCATTGTATGTATATACCATAGTTTGGTTATTCATTCTTTAGTTGATGGACATCTAGGTTGTTTCTGTCTTTCGGCTTTTGTAAATAGTGCTGCGATTAACATGGGTGTACATATGTCTGTTTTTGTCCTGGTTTTCACTTCTTTGGGATATATAGCTAGCAATGGAATGGCTGGGTCAAATGGTATTTGTAATTCCAATTTTTAAGGAATTGCCATACTGCATTCCACAGTGGTGGTACCATTTTAGAATCCCACCAGCAGTGTATGAGAGTCCCAATCTCTCCGTGTCCTTGCCAGCATTTGTTATTTTCTGTGTTGCTGAACTTTGCTACTAGTGCTGGGGCAAGGTTATAATCTCATAGCTGTTTTGATTTCCATCTCTCTAATGGCTAATGATCGTGAGCATTTCTTCATATTGGCCACCTGAATATCCTCTTTGGTGAAGTGTCTGTTCATGTCTTCTGCCCATTTTTTAATTGAATTATTTATCTTTTTGTTGTTAAAGTGTTGGGAGTCCTCTATAAATTCTAGAGGTAAGTCCCTTGTCAGATATGTCATTGCCGAGTATTTTTTCCAAATCTGTAGGTTTTCTTTTGACTTTTTTGAAGAAGTCTTTGGAAGCGCATTAAAATTTAATTTTTAGAAGGTCCCATTCATCTAGTTTTTCTTCTGCTATTTGCACATTTTGGGTTATGCTTGATAGTCTATTTATGCCATGTATTAGGGCCCCTAAATTTGTTCCTAGTTTTTCCTTGAGGCTCTT
>NW_006921590.1:35233070-35238596 GCF_000298275.1 Orycteropus afer afer
GTATTCTCTATTTTGATATTTCCAGATGAATTGAATCTAGTTGACAGTTCATCTTCTTTCGCCTTCCTCTGCTTTGCCATTGTTTTTTCACCTTCCTTTCCTTGAGTTTCTTAAAGCCAATCCCTGAAACTGTGTTAGTGCTCCTTATGCACAGAGCCCCCTAACCTTCTTGCTTTAAAAGTTTCTTAGCCTGAAGCCTTTCAGTATTCTAGATTATCGAGGCTACTACTGTTTAATTGATGACTTCCGTAGAAAGTTGGGGAGAGATGAGATGGAGGAGAGATTAAGAAAAAGAATGGGAGGGACAGGGAACGGCATGGAAAGAAACGCAGTGATTTTAGCCTTTAGCTATGTCAGGGCTATAGGGAACATTAGCACTAGATTTTAGAGGAGTCAGATTCTGAATTGAGAAAATGAACATTAGTGTAGAAATTTATGCAATGAAGATTAAAATCTATGTTGTCAGGGAAAACTTGTCTTTCTGATTATGACTATGTAGAATTAAAAAGAGGAGAAACTAAATTCACTTTGGTTGTATAAAAATAATTAACAGTCAATTATGAGTCCAGTTTACTATTTATGTTTAATTATTATGTAATACAATAAGGATTAGATAAATCATTTAATGTTTACAAGTTTTTCTTAATATGATACTAAATTCTTCATGTATGTTATGCTTTTTTCATAATTAATGGCTTATACCCTAAATCTCTGTTCATAATTTAGCAATGTTAGTGAGATTATTGATTACTTTCATTTCTGTGATAACGTAATGGCTTCTTGCTTCTTTAGATAATATAAAATGTAATATTGTCCAGATTATAAATGGTAATATATTCTTAATAGGACATTGAATTAGTGTATTGTAATTTAAAGCATAATAGTAAAATGTTGTGATACTTAAGCGAAATGCTTTCTGAAGCCTTGCGTTAAATAAGGTCGTTGAAGAAACAGTTTTAGTTGAGTTTTTTTTTTTAAATTGTGATTTGGGTGAAAATTTACAGAGCAAATTCACTTTCCATACAGCAGTTCACATACACTTTGTCTCAGGACATTGACCACAATTCACCAAAATGCAATAGCTCCTCTCCACTTCCTCCCGACAGTCACCTCTTCCCTGTGTCCATCCCTCCATGCACCCCTGCCCCCTGAGCTGTCTCCCTGTGCATAAACAGTCCTTCTTTCTCCCATGATTGTTCTCCCCAAGGAGTGTATCTACCTCAGGTAAAAATGTTCAACTCCTATGCCTGTCTTTTGTTTGGCTGGAAGCCACAAGTATGGGTTTAATTCAAGACCTGAAGAGCAGCTAGGGGCCATAGTCTCAGTGGTTCCACCAGGCTGTATCAGACCAGCAAACCTGGTCATCCCTCCTTTTTTTCCCCCTCCAGATGATTTTGAGTTTTGTTCCACATTGTTCTCCCTCTCTATCCAGGATCTCCTCATAGATCCCCCTCTGAGTGGTTGACAATGGTAGCCGGGCACCATCTAGTTCTTCTGGTCTCCTAGTTATGTAGGAGTCCATGCTGTGGATCGCATGGTGTACCAGTCACTAGGACTAATTGTTTCCGTGAATCTTTGGTTTTCTTCATTCTTCTTTGCTCTGGATGAGAAGAGACCCATCGTTGCATCTAGATGGCTGCTTGCAAGCTTTTACGATCCCAGTCACTACTCGCCAAAGTAGGAAGCAGGTGGAACAATATTTTATGTAGTATGTTATGCCAGTTGAGCTTAATGTCCCCTGTGACTATGGTCCCGAGCCCACAGTTTCAACTACTCGATCCCTCTGGGTAGCTGGCTGTGACCAAGAAGTGACTACAACCTTCCTCCCTGTCAGCTCTACTGTACACCTGGGAATTAGATCATACTTATACACTTATAGGACCATTGTCTGCCAACCCTATATAGGGTCTTGGGTACACTCCCCTCCCACTTCATAGACATACCTTATAGTTCAGCCTGTCCACCCATCTATCCACCCGTATACCCATGTTTGCCTTCACTGACAGTGCAGTACTGTATGTGCAAAAGGGTTCATCTTTGCTTTCTGTAGTTCCCATGTACCTCTTTGAGAGAATTCTTGCTAAATAAATCTTTTTGTACTTTGAGTCCTTGGCTCAGTGCCTTCCTACTCCAAAGTATTCAGTAAGCATTTGTTGAATGAATAAAGGGAATTAATTTTGTTACGCACAGAACTTTTACCTTTGTGGTTTTTTATGCTTGCCCATATTGGTGTTGTACCTATCTAACAGTGGACAGGATAAGATGGCATTTTGACCTATACTTTCAGGAAAATCTTGATTTATTTTAATTTTTTTAAGTAACCTTTATTTCTGACTAGTCTGTAATTTTTTGCTTTCTGAACAGTTGGATTTTTATCCATGTTGCTTCTTTAGTAAGAGTATTCAACAATTAAAATTACATTTCAAGATAGTAGTAGAGTTTAAGAAATGGAATAAAATAAAATTATGAATTGCCTTACTGTTTTAAATTCATTATAGCATATGGAAGTTAGTTGGGGATATTTTTCTCCTGTCGTTGTTTACTGAAATTTGTACAACCCACCCAGACTTCCGGAGTTAGTCACTTGGGTATTGTCACTTTGCTGATTTTTATCAGAAACAGGAAACTGTCAAGTTCTGTGCTAAAGTACAGCAGATTCTAAAATTGTGTTTGTATTAGATTTCCCTTAAGAATTTTTTTCTATCACTAGCTAATTACTTACTTTTCCTCGGAATATAGCTAATGGCTTGCCCAAAGGGCTCATTTACCATGACTGCTGTACTGTTCATAGCAAATAGTACCTTCCTGCAGAATTTACAGATCACACAATATGGTTGATAAAATGATGAGACAAAGTTAGTCCCATGTATCTACACTTAATGAATTTATAAAACTAGATTTTGAGGAAATGTATTTTTTAGTATTCATTTATTTAGGTTAATGATTCTCTGAAGTTCCATAAAATGGATCTTTTAGGAGGTCCAGAATGCCAAGCTTTTCATAATACTGAGATTTTCTTTTCCTTTTAAATATTCTAGATGATACATAAAATGTGATGAAACACAACCTTTCTTGGTCCACCAGTGCTTCTATAACAGAAAGATCACAAGGGCATGGTATTAGGCTAGAAATCTGAATTCATAGTGCTGGCTCTAGGGTAAGACTAGACTAGAAGTCCAGTTCAGAATGCCATCTTTAGGGGCTGGGTGGAGGCCCCTCAGACAGGCTTCAGCTCTGTCTTCAGGCCCATTGGAGTAAGCTGGAGTCTTTTCCTGACTTGTGCAGCTTCTGAGGCTGACAAATTCAAGATCAGCAGGTAAAATGACAGATTGTTGGCTCACAGGCTGCAAAGGCAACAGTCGCTAGATCGGTAGGCAACACAGCAAGCCACTGGTTCAAGTCCAGGAACTGGAGATGAAGATGGGCCAAATGCAGGATCTAAAATGAGCAGAAAGCTAGAGATCTTTCTCAAAGCTTTTCCATGTATACTAGAAGCAGGCCACACACTGAAAGCAATTCCCCTTCAACTAATTAGCTGCTCCCAGCAGATTCTACCGTGGAGAATCAGATACACCATTAGTATATCTGATTGAAGAGATGCCTGTTACACCACATCCAGTCTCATGAGGGAATGACTACATTCAGCAGCCAAGTTACTCAAAATCATGGCCCAGTCAAGTTGTCATACATCCTTAGCTACCACACCAATGTTTGGAAGATCTGCAGAACTTTATAAATACTTATGTAGTGATAAAAATCATGCCTGGGTAAAAATAGGTCCATTCAGCGTTTGGGAAAGACCAATGAATATTTTTTGCACTGTTTCTCTCAAAGTCATGTGTAATGGTATCGTTTTGTGGTTTTAGTTTGCATTTCACTAATGACTAATCAACTTGAGGATCTTTTCATGTATATGATGTTAGTATATCTTCTGTGGAGCAATATTTGTTCAGATATTTTACCTATTTTTTAATTGGGTTGCTTGTTTTCTAATTATTGAGTTTTGAGAGTTCTTTATATTCTTGATACAAGGCCTGTGTCAGATGTGTGATTTGCAGATATTTTCATTCAGTCTGTGAGTTGTCTTTTAATTCTCTTATCAGTATCTTTCTTAGGGCAAAATTTTTAACTTTGATAAAGTCCAACTTAACCAATATTTTTTTTTCCTTTTATGGAGAGTGATTTTGGTGTTGTATCTAAGAACTTTTTATCCAGCTGACGGTCACAAAGATTTTCTCCTACAAGTTTTATGGTTTATCATTTTGCATTTAAGTCAGTCAGCTATTCAGAGTTAAATTTTGTATAAGGTGGGAGATTTTGGTTCATGTTTTTGCATATGGATGTTGAATTGTTACAATACCATTTGTTGAAAGGACTGTCCTCCATTGAATTGTCATCACACCTCTGTTAGAAATCAATTAGCCATATTTTGGTGAGTCATATTTCTGGACTCTGTTCTTTTGCATTGACCTGGGTGTCTAGTTGTGGTAGTTCAGGTTGTGTGTCAACTTGGCTGAGCTATGATTTTTTTAAGTGGTTGGACAGCTGGATGTAGTTAACCCCCATGATGAGATTGTAATCACTTACATGGTGGAATCTGCTCTCAGTAGCTAAGTAGTTGCCTTTGGGGTATGGCCTGTTTCCAGTATATAAAGAGAAACTTTGAGAAAGGTCTCTCTCTAGCTTTTGGCACATTTGAATCCTGCATTTGGCCAAGTTTTGGCCTGCTGTGTTGCCTGCTGATCTTGGAATTGTGCCATTTTACCTGCTGACCTTGGGTTCCTCAGCCTCGGCAACCAGCAGCTGCCTGAGTTAAGGGATGCCTCCAGCTCCAGTGAACCTGGAACAGAGACAGAACTGAAGCCTAAGGTTGAGGAGCCTTCACTTAGCCCCTAGAACCAGCACTCCAAACACTCAAATTTGGACTTTTAACCTCCTAAGCTGTAAGAGAATCAAACCCTGTTTGTTAAAGCCATCCATTTGTGGTATTTCTGTTACAGCAGCACTAGAGAACCAAGACTCTAACCTTTCACCAATACTGTCCCAATTACTGGTGACTTCATAGTAAGCCTTGAAATCAGGTCATGTGAATCCTCCAACTCTGTTCTTTCTAAACATTGTCTTGGCTGCTGTAGTTCTTTGTCTTTGCATATGTGGTAGTTAAATTTGTACGTCAACTTGGCTGGACCTGGTTGAGTGGCTGGCTGGGCAGCTAGTGGTAGTTATTCCTCATGAAGAGACTGGCAATCAGCTCCATAATGGGATCTACCACAAGCAGCTGAGTAGCTGCCTTTGGGATATGGTCTGCCTCCTGTATATAAGGAGAAACCTTGGGGAATGGTCTCTAGCTTATGGCACAGTTGGACCCTGCATGTAGCCATGTCGTTGTTCAGCAGCCTGCCATGCTTTGCCAACCTTGGGACTTAAAATGGACTTGAATTAATGGCCTGCCATGTGGTTTGGTAATATCAGGACTGTGCCATTTTATTTGTCAACCTTGGGCTTGTTAGCCTCAGCAGCCAGTAG
>NW_006921590.1:35238696-35241629 GCF_000298275.1 Orycteropus afer afer
AGCTGCCTGAGTGAAGAGATGCCTCTAGCTTCAGTGGGCTGGGAGCAAGAAGCAGAGCTGGAGCCCAAGGTTGATGGGCTTTCACCCAGCCCCTAGAGCCTGGCACTTTGAACTTAGACTTAAAGCCTCCAAACTGTGAGAGAATAAACTCCTGTTGTTAAGGCCATTCCCTTTGTGGTACATTCTTGTCAGATCGGCGCTTGGTAACCAGAACACCATATAATCTTTGGAACCAGCTTATTGGTTTCTACAAAATATTTTGCTGGGATTTTGATCACAATTGTGTTGAATCAATAGATCATCTTTTGGGATAATTGCCATCTTAACCATATTGAGTTTTGCAATCTATGAACATAGTTTCTTTCTCCATATGTTTAAGTATATTTATTTGATCAGTGTTTCGTAGTTTTCAGCATACAGGTCTTACAGGTATTTTGTTAAATGTGTGTTGAAGCACGTCATTTTTTGGGGACTGTTGTAAATAGTACTTTTTTTAAAAAATCTACTTGTTTATTGTATGTATATAGAGATCCAGTTGATTTTTGTATACTAAACTTATATCTTGCCATCTACTTAAACTCATCTGTTACAATTAAAAGCTTTTTTTTGATGATTCCACAGAATTTTCTACCTAGACAATCATGTTTGTGATTAGAGAAAGTTTTATTTTATCTTTTCCAGTTTGTGTCCCTTTTACCTTTGCTTTATTGCACTCACTAGGAGTTCCAATATGAAGCTAAATAGGAATAGAGAGTGTAGACATCCTTGTATTGTTTCCAGTCTTAGGGGGACACATTATCTTTCACCATTATGTATCCTGTTAACTGTGCTTTGTTGATCTCTTTTAAGGAATTTTTCTTCTTTGTCTAGTTTACTGAGTGTTTTACTATGTATAAGATTATTCAGGTTATCTGTTTCATCTTGAGTGAGTTGTGGTAGTTTGTGTTTTTCCAGAAATTACTCTATTTCATGTAAGTTGTTGAGTAGAAAAAATGATGAAAACAGCTAAATAGAAGAATTCAAAGGGCAGTTGTAGCAGACGAGGTGAAGTAGTATGATGATGAAATATGCAAAAACCTGGAGTTAGAAAACCAAAAGAGAAGAACATGATAGGCATTTCTCATCCTGAGTTGCATTACTGAAGGATTCTATGGGCAAACAGCTGAATGATGCAGGACTCTTCAAAATAATATGCGTGCCAAGTGTCACTGTACTAAAAATAATTGGTTGACATTCAGCCATCTTAGGAGGTAGCAGATGATCAAGAACCATTGGAATGTAAGGAAGAAGTTCAAGTTGCACTGAAAGCATTGATGAAAACCATGAAAAAATTGATGGAATACTAACACTGGAAGAGAGCTACCTAGCCGACTGGAAGAGATCCATAATGGTGCCCATTCCAAAGAAAAATGATCACATGGAATGCAGAACAGTATCAAACAGTATCATTAACTCATTCATGTCACACTCTAGCAAAATTCTAAAGAAAATTAAAAATGACTGCAGCCATACATTGAGAGAGAACTACCAAAAGACGATGTGGAACAAAGGGTACTATTGGTGGAACAAGGGGTATTACTGTTGTTGTCAGATGAACTTTGGCTGAAAGAAGAGAATGTTTACTTGTCTTACAGCTACATGAAGGCATTTGTGTAGACTTTAACCAATTAAGGATAACACTATGAAAAATAAAAATTCCATAACAATTCTGCTAACTTGGAATCTGTACATGGATTAAGAAGGAACAGCTCTGGTGGTGAAGTGCCTAGAGCATTTGACTGCTAACCAGAAGGCTGGCGGTTCAAATCCACTAGACACTCCTTGGAAGGGAGGTTGGACAATCTACTTCCATAGTGTTACCACTTCAGAAACCCTAGGAGGGGTCAGTATGAGTCAGATCCGACTCAACGGCAGTGAGTTTAGTGTGGTTTTTCATCTGTTTGGGTAAAACAAGGGGATAGTGCGTGATTCAGAATTGGAAAAGGTGTACAGCAAAGTTGATCTGAGAAGTTGGATTATATGAAGAAGAACATGGAATCAAGATTGGAGGAAAACTCATTAACTGATACCCTGTGATGTGCAGATGACACAACTTCCTTGCCATTTTAAATGAAGAGGACATAAAGCACTTACTAATGAATCAACAGCCATCAGTATGGATTATGCCCAAATGTGAAGAAAACAAAAATATCTTCACAGCTGGGCTGGTACAGCCTCATGATAACTGAAAAAGAATGTAAAGTTTTCAGTCTACTTACATCAACAATCAGCATCCATGGAACCAGCGTGCAGAAATCAAACAACATACTGCATTGGGCAAATCTGATGCAAAAGACCTCTTTAAATTTTTGAAAAGGAAAGATACCTTTTCACTTGCTTTTATATCCATGCAAAACCTGAACAAAAGAAAAGAATACAGAACAATTTATGGATTTGATTTGTGGTGTTAGAGAAAAATATTGAATAGACTGGACTGCCAGAAGAACTAACTCATCAATCTTTTTTTATTTTATTTTATTTTTATTGTGATTTGGGTGAAGATTTACAGAGAAAATTCACTTTCCATACGGCAGTTCACATATACTTTGTCTCATGTCATTGACCACAGTTTACCACAATGCAACAGCTCCCCTCCCACTTCCTCTCCACAGTTACTCTTCCCAGTGTCCATCCCTCCATACACTTCTGCCTGCTGAGCTGTCTCCCTGTGCATAAGCACACCTTCTTTCTCCCATGATTGTTCTCTCCAAGGACTGTATCTACTTGAGGTAAATGTTCAACTCCTATGCCTATCTTTTGTTTGGCTGGAAACCACAGGTGTGGGTTCAATTTCAGACCTGAAGGGCAGCTAGGGGCCTGTGTTGGATTGGGTTCTCTAGAAAAACACAAAAACCAGCAAAGTATATATATATATATATATTTATAGAGAGAGA
>NW_006921590.1:35247110-35255752 GCF_000298275.1 Orycteropus afer afer
CTTTAGCATCTCTTGTAAGGTTGGTCTGGTTTTAACAAATTCCCTTAGTTTCTGCTTATCTGGAAATCTCCTAATTTCACCATCATATTTGAGGAACAGTTTTGCCGGGTATATAATTCTTGGTTGAAAATTTTTATCTTTCAGGGTTTTCTATATACCATCCCATTGCCTTCTTGCTTGCATGGTTTCTGCTGAGAACTCAGAGCTTATTCTTACTGGCTGTCCTTTGTAGGTAACTTTTTGTTTTCCCCATACTGCTTTCAGGATTCTGTCTTTGTCTTTGGTTTTGATGAGTTTGATGATGATGTGTCTTGGTGGTTTTCTTTTGGCATGTATCCTGTTTGGGGTTTGTTGTACTTTGTGAATGGATATATTCTCATTTTTCATCATATCAGGGAAGTTCTCCTCCAGCAAGTCTTGGACAATTTTCTCAGTGGTTTCATTTTTCTCTTCCTGTTCTGGAATTCCAGTGACATGTAGATTATTCCTTTTGATGGTATCCCACCTGAACCTTAGGCTTTCTTCATTTTGTTTTGATTTTTTTCCTGATGTATCCTTTTCCAAAAAGTATTCAGGTATTTGTCTTCAATCTCATTAATTCTGTCTTCCATTGCATCAGTTCTCCTCCTTTGCCCTTCCAATGTGTTATCTGTTTCTGACAATTTAGTATTAACCTTCTGAATTTCTGTCTTTAGATATAGAATCATGTCTAATTTTTCATTTATTTTGTCATTGTATTTTGTTTCAAAATTCTTCTGAAGTTTTTTCTGTTTTCTTTGGTCTGTCTCTCAATCCTTTTGAAGATACCTGAAGATAATTCTTTTTAATTCCTTATTAGAGATTTCTAATGCTGCTTTTTCCTCAGGGATGTGTTCTGGGTCTGCATCCTGCTCCCTTGTTTCTACCATTTTATCCTGCTTCTTTGTGTGGACTGTGATGGTTTGTTGTTTCCGAGGCATCATGGCATTGTTGTATTTAGATCTCTGTTAACTGTTTGTGAAGAGCAGCCAAGGGTGATTCAGGCTCTTCTTGGTGGGTTTTTATCATTGGCCCGTTGGTGGAGAAGGAGGTAGTGGCTCTCGCTCCGTATGTGAAATTGCAGAAGGTGTGGGTGTAGTTGTGTCTTATGTTGACTGTTGTTGTCTCCCATTCAGTTAGACACAAATTATAATTGAATAACCATAAAAAAATTAAAAGCCCATGGATGAAAAACACACCATGTCATCACACAGGAACAGTAACCAAAAAAAGAAAACAGGGGAAAAAAAGCACAAAAACAAGAAAACCTGCAATGTCTGGGGATAGGGCATTAAGAATAAAAAGTCGGGAAGGAGACTAATAAATGAAGAAGAAACGTGGGAAAAATGGAAAAAGAAAAACAAGGAACGGGTTAATCCCGAGAAAAAAGGGGAGAAAGAAAACAACAACCACTTAAATTAAAAAAAAAAAAAATGTCAACCAGACACAGGGAAAAGAAAAAAATCCTGAAAAGTAGGACCTGGTAGGGGAGGATTAAGAATAATAATGAAAAGGACAAAAGTTTTAATTAATATTAGTTGTTTTAAATATACAAATACAAGAAAACTAATCACCAGAAAAAAGAAAGTGAAAAAGAAAAAAATAAAAATAAAGAGAGAAAAAAAAAGATCATTGGAGGACAGGGCAGGGCACCCTTGCTCCGTCTGAGCACACAAACTATAATGGAGTTCCTGTAGGGCCAGAAGGGATGTGGGAGTGGGGGATGGCCACACCTCCTTTCACCAAGCGGGTGGGATAAAAGAGTAACAAGAGGAATGTTACACCTTTTCAATCTTGTAGGTCCCGAGTGTCCTAGGGGTTGCTGGAAAGCAGAATGTGTTCTTAAGCCCTGGGAATCTGCGAGAACGCTGTCTCTTTAAATATCCAAAATAGTGAAGCTGCTTTTTAAACCTTCAAAATGGCGGTGCCCTACAGACTGGCAAAAGTCCACAGTTCAACCCATTTTTCTCTTTACGTTTTCCATTTGTTCCCCAGCCACCACGCAGAGTCCTCCGTGCAGTCCCTGGCTAGCAGTGTGATTTTTAGGTTAATTCTTAGGTCCTACCACCACTTGGGAATCTCCAAGCTGTCTATGCCGTCAGGATCACTGCCAGACCGCAGGTCCGTATGTCTCCTTTTTTGTTATATTCACGCAAATTCTTCTGCTAGTTGGGGTTTAGTCCACTTCTATATCCTTCCCTTCAAGGCTCAGGGTTCCAAGATTATCTTCTATGTCTGTGTTAAGTGGTATCCCTTTTCTTTGTTGAAGACGGTCTGTGCAGTCTTTCTGCCTAGTCTGCCATCTTGCCGCAACTCTGAGAACTAATCAATCTTGAAGAAATAAAACTGTAATTCTTAGAAGGAAAAATGGTGAGACTGTCTTGCTTACATTGGATTAGAAGACTTACAGAACTACACAAAGTGATCTACAAATTCAACATATAGCATATCAGAATTCCGATAGCTTTTTTTTTTTTCTTTCAGAAATGGAGACGTGGGTCCTTAAATTCCTATGGAATTGCAAGGGGTCTTGAATACCCAATTTGAAAAATAGGAAAGCAAAATTTGAGGACTTAGATACTTCATGATTTCAAAACATACTATAAACCTACCATAAACAAAACCATGATAATGCTAGACATAAAGACCAATAGAATAGAATTGACAGTTACCTGCTTCTTTGGCCAACTGACTTTTGACAGAGCTACCAGGTTTGTTCAATGGGGGAAAACCAGTCTCTTTAACAAGTGATACTGGGACAACTGGATTTCCACATGCAAAAGGATGAATTTAGACCTTAGCCTACATCATATACAAAAATTAAATCAGTGACCAAAAGGTAAGAACCAAAATGGTAAAACTCTTACAAGAAACAGAAGGATAAATCTTTATAACCTTGGATTTGGCAACGTACTCTTAGCTGTGACAACAAATACGTGAATATCAAAAGAAAAAGAAATAGGTAAATTGTACTTCATCAGATTTAAAACTTCTGAGGATCAAGGAATATTATCAGGAACGTGAAACAACATATAAGATGAGAGAAAATATTTACAAATCATCTATCTGATAAGGGTCTGGTATCCAGAATATATAAAGAATTCTTACAACTCAACAGAGAATTGAAAAATGGGCAAAGGACTTGAATAGACATTTTTCCATAGAAGAATCGAAATGGCCAACAAGACCGTGGAGGTATAGTACCCTTTTATCACATCATATTAGAAGTACATACTGTCAACATAATTTATCATTGTTAATGTTAACATTGATCACCTGGCTGAGATAGTGTTTCTCAGGTTTCTCTACTGTAAAGTTATTCCTCCCTTTCCCATATTTTACTCTGTGAAGGATGTCACTATGCACAGCTCACCCTTAAGGGGTAGGAATTGTGTGCTTCCTCCTTATAGGGGAAATAGAAAAATTATTTGGAATTCTTATGCATGGAAGGTTTGTTCCAGTGATGTTTTGTTCAATTTCCTTCTTTTTCTAAATCACCTATTTTTCTTTCTTCATGCTTTCCTTTACATCCTTGAGAACATAATGATTTTAACCTCCTACTTTGCTTATTCCATCATATTTTAGTCTGTTGTTAAGACTTCTCCCCCTTGTTTCAGGTCATATTTTCCTGCTTCTTGGCATATCTACTAGTTTTTTATTGGAGCCTGGATATGGAAAATTTTGTGTTGTATGTCTGGATTTTGTT
The DNA here is from genome assembly GCF_000298275.1 of Orycteropus afer afer. Lineage (NCBI taxonomy): Eukaryota > Metazoa > Chordata > Mammalia > Tubulidentata > Orycteropodidae > Orycteropus > Orycteropus afer. The sequence continues at coordinate 35,250,835 of NW_006921590.1, forward strand.
GTCTTCCTTTAAATAGTGTTAGACTTTACTTGTTGTTATCAGATATCATTGAGTTGGTTCTGATTCATAGCAACCTTTTGTACAACAGATTGAAACAGTGCCTGGTCCTGCACCATCCTCACAGATGTGCTATGCTTGAACCCATTGTTGTAGCCGTTGTGTCAGTCCATCTCATTGATCTATCTGTGTCCTCTCCTCTTCTTCACTGACCTTCCAGTTTACCAAGCATGATATCCTTCTCTAGAGATGGATATCTCTCCTGATAACATGCCCAAAATACGTGAGACGAAGTCTTGTCATCATCGCTTCTAAGGAGCATTCTGACTGTACTTCTTCCGAGACAGAGTTGTGCATTCTTCTTGTGGTCTGTTGTGCATTCAATCTTCTTCACCAACACTAGAATTCAAATGCACCAGTCCTTCTTTTGTCTTCTTTATTCGTCATTGAGTTTTTGTATGCATATGAAGCAATTAAAATACCGTGTCATGAGTCAGTCGCATCTTAGTCGTCAAAGTGACATCTTTGTTTTTTAATACTGTAAAGAGGTTTTCTTTTTGTAACAGATTGCCCAATGCAATATGTCATTTGATTTCTCTGTCTCTCTCTCTCTCTTTCTCTCTGTGATTTCGGTGAAAGTTTACAGGTTAAATAAGTTTTCCATACAGAAGTTCATACACATTTTGTTTCATGACGTTGACTGTTCTTCCCCACAGTGTAACAGCTCTTCCCACTTCCTCCCTGTAGTTACTTCTTCCCTGTGTACTTCTTTCCTATGCATTCCTGCCCCTTGAGCTTTCTCTGTCTGCAAATACTGTCCTTCTGTTCTCCAATGATTAATTGTTCCAAGGAGTGTGACTACGTGATATTAATGTTAACCCTAAATGCCTGTCTTTTGTTTCGCTGGAAGCCACAGGAGTTAGTTCAATTCCAGTCCTGAGGGGTAACCAGGGGCCATAATCTCAGAGGTCTCACCAGGCTCTATCAGACCAGTAAACCTGTTTTTTTTTTTTTTATGATTGTGAGTTTTGTTCCACATTCTTCTCCCACTCTATCCAAGATCTGTACTGAGACCTTTCTTTTTCTTCTTCTTTTTTTTTTTTTTTTAATTTTTAAAATTCTGATTTAGGTGAAAGTTTATAGAGCAAATTCACTTTCCATACAGCAATTCACATATGCTTTGTCTCATGACACTGACTACAGTTTACCCCAATGCAACAGCTCCCCTCCCACTTTCTCCCATTAGTTACCTCTTCCCTGTGTCCATCTCTCTATGCACTGCTGTCCCCTGAGCTGTCTCCCTGTGCATAAACAGCCCTTCTTTCTCCCATGATTCTTCTCTCCAAGGAGTGTATCTACCTTGGGTAAATGTTCAACTCATATGCCTGTCTTTTGTTTGGTTGGAAGCCACAGGTATGGGTTCAATTTGAGACTTGAAGGGCAGTGAGGGACCATAGCCACCAGGTTCTATCAGACCAGCAAACCTGGCCCACCCCCTTTTTTTCCCCAAATGATTATGAGTTTTGTTCCACATTGTTCTTCCTCTCTATCCAGGATCTCTTATATAGATCCTCCTCCGAGTGGTTGTCAGTGGTTGCCAGGCACCTTCTAGTTTTTCTGGTCTCGTAGTCGTATAGGCTGAGGATCGCATGGTGTACAGTCACTTGGACTACTGGTTTCCATGAATCTTTGGTTTTCTTCATTGTTCTTTGCTCTGGACAAGGAGAGACCCATTGTTGGATCTAGATGGCTAGCTACTTGCAAGTTTTTAAGATCCCAGTCGCTACTCACCAAAGGAGGTGGAACAGTGTTTTGTGTAGTATGTTACGCCAGTTGAACTTGATGTCCCCGGTGACTTTGGTCCCAAGTCTACAGGTTCAAGTACACGCTCCCTCTGGGTAGCTGCCTGTGGCCAAGAAATAACTACAGCCTTGTCCCTTGTCAGCTCTACTGTACAACTGGGAATTATTACAGAACATACAAATATACTTGGAGAACCATTGTCTGCCAACCCTGTACCTGGTCTTGGGTACACTCTCTCCTGCATAGACATACCTAGTAGTTCAGCCTGTCCACACAACTATCCACCAGTATATCCATGTTTGCCTTCATTGACAGTGCAGTACTATATGTGCAAAAGGGTTCATCTTTGTTGTCTGCACCTGCCATGTACCTCTCTATGTCTTCTTCTTCCTCCGTGCCACCATGTTGATCACTCACATTTGGTACATTGCCCTTCTCTTCACCCAAATCAATACTTATCTCTACCTACTTAACAGTGTTCCCTCCCACCCCTGGTAACCAACAAAGAAAATTTCCTTCCATAGATAAGCTTTTCCTTGACTTTTTACAATAACAGACTAATATAATATTTGTCCTTATGTGATAGACTTATTTCACTCAGCATAATGTCCGCCAAGTTCACCCATGTTATGCACTATTTTGCAGATTCTATGTTGTTCTTTGGTTGCATAGTATTCCATTGTGTGTATGTACCAAAGTTTGGTTTTCCATTCCTCAGTTGATGGACACTTAGGTTGTTTCCATCTTTTGGATATTGTAAATAGTGCTGCGATAAACATGGGTGTGTACATATGCGTTCTTGTCCTGGCTCTCACTTCTTTAGGATATATAGCTAGTAAGGAATGACTGGGTTAAATGGTATTTCTAATTCCAACTTTTTAAGGAATCACCATACTGCTTTCCACAGTGGTTGTACCATTTTACAGTCCCACCAGCAGTGTACGAGAGTCCCAATCTCTTCACATCCTTGCCAGCATTTGTTATTTTCTGTCATGTTAAACTTTGCTACTGGTACTAGGGCAAGATGATTATCTCGTTGTTTTGATTTGCATCTTTCTAATGGCTAATGATCATGAGCATTTCTTCATGTGTTTGTTGGCCACCTGAATATGCCCTTTCGTGAAGTGTCTCTTCATGTCTTCTGCCCATTTTTAAATTGGATTATTTGCCTTTTTGTTATTGAGGTATTGGAGTTTTCTATAAATTCTAGAGATAAATCCCTTGTCAGTTATGTCATTGCCAAATATTTTTTTTCCCAATCTATAGGTTCTCTTTTAACTCTTTTGGAGAAGTCTTTGGAAGCACATAAAAATTTGATTTTTAGAAGGTCCCATTCATCTAGTTTCTCTTCTGCTATTTGTGCCTTTTTGGGTTATGCTTGATAGTCTATTTATGCCATGTATTAGGGCCCCTAAATTTTCTCCTAGTTTTTCCTTGAGGCTCTTTATAGAGTTAGGTTTCACATTTAAGTCTTTGATCCATCTGGAGTTCATTTTTGTGTATGGTGTGAGGTACAGGTCTTGTTTCACTTTTCTGCAAATGGATCTCCAGTTTTGCCAGCACCGTTTATTAAACAGACATTTTCTTCCTCATTTAATGGATTTTGGTTCTTTGTGAAAGATCAGCTGACCCAGGCCGATGTTTCTGTTTCCGGGATCTCATTTCTATTCCACTAGTCTATGTGTCTGTTATTATACCAATACTAGGCAGTTTTGAATACTGTGGCTGTATAGTAGGTTCTGAGATCCAGCAGGGTGAGACCTCCTACTTTGTTGTTCTTCTTCAGTAGTGCTTTGCTTATCTGAGGTCTCTTTCCTTTTCCTATAAAGTTAGTGATTGGTTTTTCCATATCCTTAAAAAATATTGATGCGATCTGGATTGGGATTGCATTGAATATATAGATTGCTTTGGGAGAATTGACATTTTCACAATGTTTAATCATCCTGTCCATGAACATGGTATGTTCTTCTATTTATGTATATCTCTTATGGATTCTTGAAGTAGTTTTTTTTTAATAGTTTTCTTTGTATAGGTCTTTTGTGTCCCTAGTAAAATTTATTCCCAAGTATTTTATTTTCTTGATACTATTGTAAATGGTATTGATTTCCTTATTTCTTTTTCAGCAATCTCTTTGCTGGTATAGAGAGATCCAGCTGATTTTTGAATGTTGATCTTCTATCCTGCCGTGATGCTAAATCATTCAATTAGTTCTAGTACATTTTTTACTGAGTCTCTTGGGTGTTCTAGGTATAGGATCATATCATCAGCAAATAAGGATAGTTTTACTTCTTCCTCACCAATTTGTATGCTTTTGATTTTCCTTTCTTGCCTTATGTCACTGGCTAGGACTTCTAATACGATGTTGAATAGAAGTGGTGATAGAGGGCATCCTTGTCTGGTTCCTGTTCACAAGGGGAATGGCTTTTTGTCTCTCACCATTGAGAATAATATTGGCTGTTGGTTTTGCATAGATGCCCCTTATTATGTTAAATAATGTTCCTTCTGTTCCGATTTTTCTGAGAGTTTTGATCAGGAATGGGTGTTGGATTTTATCAAAGGCCTTTTCAGCATCAATTGATAGGATCATGTGGTTCTTCTTTGTTTTATTTATATGGAGGATGACCTTGATTGTTTTTCTAATGTTTAACCATCCTTGCATATTTGATATGAACCCCATTTGGCCGTAATGAGTGATTTTCTTGATATGTTGTTGGAGTCTATTGGCTAGGATTTTGTTGAAGATTTTTGCATCTATTCATGAGGGATATTGGTCTGTAATTTTCCTTTTGAGTGATGTCTTTGCCTGGTTTTGGTATCAGGGTTATACTTCATAAAATGAGTTAGGGAGAATTCCATCCTTTTCTATGTTTTGGAATAGTTTGAATAGGATTGGTGTCAGTTCGTCTCTGAATATTTTGTAGAATTCTCCAGTGAAACCGTCTGGGCCAGGACTTTTTTTGTTGATAATTTTTTTATTACCTGTTCAATTTCTTCTTTTGTTATAGATCTGTTCAACTTTTCCAAATAAGTGTCTGTTAGTTTAGGTAAGTGATATGTATCTAGAAATCTGTCCATTTTCTTCCAGATTTTCAAATTTGTTGGAGTACAGTTCTTCATA
>NW_006921590.1:35256842-35257461 GCF_000298275.1 Orycteropus afer afer
GGTGGGATCTACCACAAGCAGCTGAGCAGCTGCTTTGGTTATGTGGTCTGCTTCCCATATGTAAAAATCATCTTTGGCAGTGGTCTCTAGCTTGTGGTACGCTCGAACCCTGCATGTAGGTGTGTCGTTGTTCAGCAGCCTGCCATACTCTGCTGACCTGGAGACTTAGAATGGACTTGAATTAATGGCTTGCCTTGTGGTTTGGTAACATCAGGACTGTGCCTTTTTATTTGTCAACCTTGGGGTTGGCAGCCTCCGTAGCCAACAGCTATCTGAGTGAAGAAAAGTGGGCCAGGAACTGGAGGCAGAGCTGAAGCCCAAGGCTGAGGGGTTTTCACCCAGCCCCTAGAGCTTGGCACTTTGAACTTGGACTTAAAGCCCCTAAACTATGAGAGAATAAACTCCTGTTTGTTCAGCCATCCATTTGTGATGTATTTTTGGCAGAGTGGTACTTGGTAACCAGAACACTTTCCTTGTCTCGGATGGTGGTTTTTCTCTTAAAGTCAGTTTGATCAGAAATAATTACCACTCCTGCTCTTTTGCAGTTGCCATTTGCTTTATGTATCTTTTTCCAACTTTTTATTTTTAGTCTATTTTTGTCTTTGTCTCTAAGGTGTGT
>NW_006921590.1:35264521-35264997 GCF_000298275.1 Orycteropus afer afer
AGTTTTTAAGCAGAGAGTTGTTCAGCTTCCATATGTTTGATGCTTTTTCCTTGCTCTTCCTATTATTAATTTCTAGTTTTATAACATTGTGATCTGAGAAGATGCTTTGCAGTATTACATGCTTTTGACTTTATTGAGGCTTGTTTTATGGCCTAGCATATGGTCTATTCTGGAGAAGGATCCTCATGTGCACTGGAAAAGAATGTGAATTGTGTTTTTGTTGGGTGAAATGCTCTGTATATGTCTGTGAGTTCCAGTTGGTTGATTGTACTGTTGAGTTCTGTATCCTTGTCGAGTTTTTTTCCAGTTAACCTCCTTGAAAGTGTTGTGTTAAAGTCTCCTACTACTATTGTGGAGTTGTCTATTATCCCTTTTAATTCAGTTAATATTTGCTTCACGTATTTTGGAGCACTTTCATTGGGTGCATAAATATTTATTATAACATCTTCTTTGTCAATTGACCCTTTCAGCATCAT
>NW_006921590.1:35265567-35267437 GCF_000298275.1 Orycteropus afer afer
TTATTCCCTCTGATAGGTTAGTTGCCGTTGTTGTGTGCTGCTTGAGTTCCTTGGTTTTTAAGGTAGAATGTTTTATGGTCTTATTGTGAGTATCTATTTCTGATTTGGTTTTAGAGTTGATGTCACATATCCTGGTTTTGCTCATCCCTGTTGTGGGTTCTCTATTGATAAGACTTCCTTAAGCATTTCTTGTAGGGTTGGTCTGGTTTTCACAAAGTCTCTTAATTTTTGTTTATCTGAGAATGCCTTGATTTTGTCCTCATATTTGATGGATAATTTAGCTGGATATAGGATTCTTGGTTGGAAGTTCTTTTCTTTCAGAGTTTTATATATTGCATCCCATTGCCTTCTTGCCTGCATGGTTTCTGCTAGTAATCAGAGCTCAACCTAACTGTTTGATTATTATAAGCAATACTTCTTTTTTCTTGGGCAGCTCTCAAAATTTTTTCTTTGTCTTTGGTTTTGGAAAGTTTGATTATAATATGCCTCGGTGTTTTTCTTTTGGGATCTATCTTGTGGGGGGTTCTATGAGCTTCTTGGACAAATATCTTTTCTTCCTTCATGATGTGGGCAGGTCTTCCACAATTTTCTCAGTGGTCTTTTTCACCTCTTCATGTTCTGGAATTCCAGTGAGTCTTATATTGTTTTGTCTCTTGTCATCACATATAATTCTTAGGCTCTTTTCATTTCTCTTAAATCTTTGTTTTGATTTTTCTTCATACAGGCTAGTGTCCAGGGATTTGTCTTCTAGTTGGAATATACGTTCTTCAGCCAGTTGTAATCTACTCTTTTGAGCTTCTACTGTGTTGTGTAGTTCTGTCATTTTGGTTCTCATGGTTTGCATATCATTCGACATCTTCTGTATTTCTAACTGCTGTTTTTGTATGAGTTCTGATTGTGCATTAATCTTAATATTCTGTTCCTGAATGATTTTCCTGAGTTCCTCCAGGTAACTGTCTGTGTTCTCCTTGCTTCTGTTTTGGGTTTCCTTAGGTTCTTGTATAGCTCTATAAACATATCTTCTAAATTCCTTCTCAGATAATTCTATTGCCTCCTTTTCCTCCATGTATAATGAGACCTTTGTTTGTGGTTTTTCTTCTAATGCCTTGTCCTTTTTTGTTTGTTTGTTTTATTTTAGGTTGCCTGTTGTTTCCTAGACATTTTGAGGTTGTCTTTAACTGCTGGTTACATGTTGATTTGTTTTGTCTTCGTTTTATGGTTTAAGATCTTGAAAAAGTGAAGCTGGTATATTTTATTTTATTATTGATTCAGGTATGCTGGGTCGCCCTGCAGTTTTCTTTGTGTTGGTGGAATCACTGTGTGGAATGTGGATATGTATTTCTATTTGTCATAAAGAGGGTTTAGAGTTCGAACCGGGAGGTTTTATGGTAATTGGCTGAATATGATTTCTTCTATTGAATGAGTGAAGTTATTGGCGGAGAAGGTGGGACCAGAAGAAGGAAAGTTTGGTGTTGCTAGGGTCGGTGTCTAGGGGTTTGAGTGGGCTGCTACTGATGACATAGTACTGTTATTTACAAGCCCGTGGCTCAGTTTCAGGAAAGATTCCTGTTGTTAGGGTGTTGCCACTTTCTGCTAGGCTTAGACACACTCAAAGACCTCAAGGACTCTTGGTGCCAAAAAGCTGATCTAAGGCAAAATCCTGGGCCTGCACACGGCTGTGGATTCCTCTCTTTCCACCTTGTCTGCCCGCAGCGCTGGCCCAATCCGCCCAGGCCATGAACAGCTCAGGAGTTTGTGATACCACCCACCTGCAGCACCAAAGATGCGTGCGATTTCAGCTGCACTGGAGTCGGGAGAGTGCCTGCTAGTAATCTGTGGTTCCGATATCAGTGACAAAGACAAGCACAGA
>NW_006921590.1:35267977-35289056 GCF_000298275.1 Orycteropus afer afer
CTTCTCATCAAAGTAGGATGTAGAACAATGTTTTTGTGTAGTATGTTATCCCAGTTGAACTTGATATCCCCTAGGACCATTGTCCCAAGCCACAGGTCTAACGACTCATTCCATCAGGATGGTTGATTGTGCTTAAGAAGTTGTCATAAGTTTGCCTTCTGTTAGTTCTTTATATGGACATTCTTACAGCAGATACAGATACATATTAGAAATATCATCAACCAACCTTATATATGGTTGTGGGTATTCCCTTCTGCCTAGACATACCTGATCATTCAGCATGTCTACCCATCTAATGAACATTAATCTAATTAGATTAATGTTTGTTATCATTACTAATGCAATGTTGTATATATAAAAGGGTTTATTTTTGTTGTCTGTACCTCTTGTGCACATCTCTGTGTCTTACTTTTCCTTAGTGTTACTATGTTTTGATCCCTTGCTGTTGGTGTATTGCCTTTCCCTTCACCCAAATTAATACTCATCTCTGCCTGTCAAGTATCCCCCCGCCCTGTACCTAGTAATTAACAAGGAAGGTTTCCTTCCATATATAACTCTTTCGTTGACTTTTACAATAGTGAACTAATAAGATATTTGTTCTTCTATGATTGACTTCTTTCACTCAGCATTTAATGTCCTCTATGTTCATCCACATTATGCGGTGTTTTGCATATTCTATATTATTCTTTAGTGTTTCATAATATTCCATTGTGTGTATGTACCATAGTTTGGTTATCCATTCTTCTGTTGATGGGCACTTAAATTGTTTCCATCTCTTTGCTGTTGTGAATAGTGCTGTGATTAACATGGGTGTGCATGTATCTGTTCGTGTCCTTGTTCTCACTTTTTAAGGATACACACACACACACACACACATATACTTAGTAATGGGATTACTGGGTCAAATGCTATTTCTAATTCCAACTTTTTAAGGAATTACCATATTAATTTCCACAGTGGTTGTATCATTTTACTGTCCCAGCGGTAGTGTATAAGAGTCCCACGGCTCTACATCCTCGCCAGCGTTTATTATTTTCTGTCTTGTTGAATTTAGCTATTAGTGGTGATGTAAGATAGTATTTCATTGTTGTTTTGATTTTCATCTCTCTAATGGCTAATGATCATGAACATTTCTTTATGTATTTGTTGACTGTCTGCATATCTTCTTTGGTGAAGTGTCCATTTCTTCTGCTGATGTTTTAATTGGATTGTTTTGTCTTTCTGATGTCGAGGTATTGAGGTTTTCTGTAAGTTTTAGAGGTAAGTCTCTTGTCAGATACGTCGTTGCCGAATATTTTTTTCCAATCTCTAAGTTCTCTTTTTACTCCTTAGAAGAAGTCTTTTGATACACTTAATTTAATTTTTAGAAGGTACCAATCATCTAGTTTATCTTCTGTTTTTTGTACATTTTGGGGTTATGCTTGATAGTCTATTTATGCCATAAATTAGGGCCCCTAAGTATGCCTCTAATTTTTCCTTGATGAACTTTATAGTTTTAGGTTTCATATTTAAGTCTTTGATCCATTTGAAGTTAGTTTTTGTGTATAGTGTGAGGTGTGGATCTTGTTTCATTTTTCTGCAAATGGATAACCAGTTTTGCCAGCAATGTTTGTTATAGAGACTGTCTGTGTACTTTGATTTCTTGACTGTTTCTTCCACTTATCTGTCAGTTTTTCATACAGTCATGGCTTGCATATTGCTGTGAGGCTGGAGGCTATGCCACTGGAGCTTCCAGTCTGCAATGGACCAGTAAGAAGGGTGGGGCCATCCATTTCTGAAAGAATTGACCACTGAAAACCTTATGAATAACAGTGAAACATTGTCTGATATAATACTGGAAAATGTTATGAACAGCTGTGAAACTTTGATAGAGTGCCAGAAGATGAGCCCATCAGGTGGGAAGACACTAGGGGACTAGTGACTAGGGGAGAACTACCTCCTCAAACTAGTCAACTTAGTGATGTGGATGGAGTATAGCTTTCAGGACCCTCATTTCCTGGTAGGACATGACTCAAAATGGGAAGAAACAGCTGCAAACTTCTATTAATAATCAGAATGTGGAATGCATGAAGTATGAATCTAGGGAAATTGGAAGTTGTCAACAATGAAATGGAATGCATAGAGATGGATATCCTAGGAATTGTTGTTGTTGTTATGTGCCGTCGAGTCGGACCCAACTCCTAGGAATTAGTGAGCCGAAATGGACTGGTGTTGTCTATTTTGAATCAGAAAATTATGATCTACTGTGCTGGGAATAACAAATTGAAGAATGGTGTCATAGTCATTGTCAAAAAGAACATTTCAAAATCTGTCCTGAAGTATGATGCTGTCAGTGATAGGATAATATCCATATCCCTACAAGTATGACCAGTTAACACAACTGTTATTCAAATCTACATACCAACCACCAAAGCAAAAGATGAAGGAATTGAAGTATTTTATTAACTTTTGTAGTCTGAAATGGACCAATGCAATCAAGATATATTGATTATTGTTGATGACTGGAATGCAAAAGTTTGAAACAAAGAGCAGCATCAGTAGTTGGAAAGTATGGTCTTGGTATTAGAAATGATGCTGGATCGCATGGTAGAGTTTTGCAAGACCCATGACTTACTGCAGATATCTTTTGTCAGCAACATAAACAGTGGCTATCCACGTAGACCATGACAAATGGAATACTCAGGAATCAAATCGACAACATCTATGGAAAGAGGCAGTGAAAAGACTTAACATTTTCAGCCAAAACAAAGCCAGGAGCTAACTGTAGAACAGACCATCAACTGCTTATGTGCAAGTTCAAGTTGAAGCTGAGGAAAATTAAAATAAGTTCACGAGAGCCAAAATATGACCTTGATTATATCCCACCTGAATTTTGAGCTCGTCTGAAGAATAGATTTGACACATCAAACACCAGTGACTGAAAACCAGAGGAGTTGTGGGATGACATCAAGAACATCACACATGAAGAAAACAAAAAGAGTCATTAAAAAACACGAAAGGAAGAAAAGACCAAGATGGACATCCGAAGAAACTTTGAAACTTGCTCTTCAGTGGAGAGTAGCTAAAGTGAAAGGAAGAAATTGAAATAAAACAGCTGAACAGAAGATTTCAAAAGGTGGCTCCAGAAGACAATGTAAAGTATTATGATGAAATGTGTAAAGACTTCAGGTTAGAAAACAAAAAGCAAAGAACACAGTCAGCATTTCTGAAGCTGAGAGAACTGAAGAAAAAATTCAAGACTCAAGTTGCAATGTTGAAGGATTCAGTGGGCAAAATATTGAACGGTGCAGGAAGCATCAAAAGAATATGAAAGAAGACACAGAGTCCCTATACCAAAAAGAATTGGTCAGTGTTCAGTCATTTTAGGAAGTAGCATATGATCAAGAACCACTGGCATTGAAGGAAGAAGTCCAAGCTGCACTGAAGGAATTGGTGGAAAACAAGGCTCCTGGAACTGATAGAGTTGTTGCCTAAGGCATTTGACTGCTAACCATAAGGCTGTCGTTTCAAACCCACCAGCCACTCCTTGGAAGGAAGGTTGGGCACTCTACTTCCGTAGTGATAACTGCCTCGGAAACCCAAGGAGAGGGGTTGCTATGAGTCAGATCAGACTCTATGGCAGTGAGTTTGGTTTTTGGTTTTTGGAATTGATAGAATACCCATTGAGATGTTTTGACAAACGGATGCAGGTCTGGAGGTGCTTACTTGTCTATGCCAGGAAATTTGGAAGACAGCTCTCTAGCCAACTGACTGGAAGAGATCCACATTTGTACCCACTCCAAAGAAAAGTGATCCAACAGAATGTGGAAATTATCAAACAGTATCATTAACATCACACCCAAGTATAATTTTGCTGAAGATAATTTAAAAATGGTTGCAGCAATATACTGACAGAGAATTTCCAGAAATTCAAGCTGGATTCAAAAGAGGATCTGGAATGAGGGATATCATTGCTGATGTCAGATGGATCTTAGGTATAAGCAAAGAATATCAGAAAGATATTTACCTGTTTTTTTTTCCTTAATTATGCAAAGTCATTCGACTATAGATTATAACTAGTTGTAGATGTATTGCAAAGAATGGGAATTCCAGAACACTTAATTGTGCTCATGAGGAACCTGTGCATAGACCAAGGGGCTGCCTTTCATACAGAACAAGAGAATACTGAACGGTTTAAAACCAGGAAGGGCATGCATCAGGGTTGTATTCTTTCACCATACTTAGTCAATCTGTATGCCGAGCAAATAGTCTAAGAAGGTGGATTTATATGAAGCTGGATTGGAGGAAGACTCATTAACAACCTGCGAAGTACAGATGGCACAACCTTGCTTGCTGAAAGTGAAGATGTCTTGTCTTAAAGCACTTACTGATGAAGATCCAAGACTACAGTCTTAGGTATGGATTACACCTCAGCATAAAGAAAACAAAACTCATAACTGGACCAGTTAGCAATATCATGACAAATGGAGAAAAGATTGAAGTTGTCAGGGATTTTATTTTACTTAGATCCACAGTCAACACTCATACCGCAGCAGTAAAGAAAGCAAACATTGTATTGTGCTGAGTAAATCTGCTGTGAAAGACCTCTTTAAAGTGTTGAAGTTGAAGAGCAAAGATTCATTTTGAAGACTAAGGTGCATCTGGTAGCATAGTGGCTAAGACACTTGACTGCTAACCAGACGGCTGGCGGTTCAAACCCACCAGCCACTCCTCGGAAGGAAGGTTGGGGAACCCTACTTCCGTAGTGATACTGCCTCGGAAACCCAAGGAGGGGTCGCTATGAGTCGAGGCCGACTCTACGGCACACAACAACAACAAAGGTGCATCTAACCCAAGCTATGGTATTTTCAGTTGTCTCATCTGCATGTGAAAGCTGGACAATGAATAAGGTAGACTGAAGAATTGATGACTTTGAATTGTGTTGGCAAAGAATACTGAAAAATACCATGGACCGCCAGAAGAACGAACAAATCTGTCTTGGAAGTGCAGCCGGAATGCTCCTTAGAAGTGAGAATGGCTAGAGTTTGTCTCACCTACTTTGGTTGTGTGGTCAGACAGGCCTAGTCCCTGGAGAGTATGCTTGGTAAAATGGAGGTTCAGAGAAAAAGGGAAAGACCTTCAATGAGATGGATTGACAAAGTGACTGCAACAATGGGCTCAAACACAGCAAGGACGATGAGGATGGTGCAGGACAGGGCAGTGTTTCATTCTGTTGTACATTGGGTTGCCATGAGTTGGAATCGACTTGATGGTACCTGACAACAACAACAACTTCATGGGTGTTGATTGTGAATCTAAATAAAATGAAATCCTTGACAACTTCAGTCTTTTCTCCATTTAATATGATTTTGCTTATTTGTGCAGTTATGAGGATTTTTGTAGGTTGAGCTTCCTGGTCAACCATCTGGAAGAGATCCATATTTGTGTCCATTCCACAGAAAGGTAATCCAATAGACTGTATAAATTATCAAACAGTAAGTATCATTAACATCACACACAGGTAAAATTTTGGTGATGTTAATTCAAAAATCGTTGCAGCAGTACATCTAAGTAACTACCAGAAATTCAAGCTGAGTTCAGAAGAGGCTGTGGAAAAAGAGAGATAAATTGCTGATATCAGATAATTCTTGGCTGAAAGCAGAGAATCCCAGAAAGATGTTTACACCTGTTTTATTGGTTATACAAAGACATTTGATTGTGTGGATCATAACACATTATGGGTAACATTGCAAAGACAGAATTCTAGAACACTTCTTAAGTGTGCTTATACCAAGAGGCAGTCATTTGCACAGAACAAAGGGATACTACATGGTTTAAAATCAGGAAAGGTGTGTCTCAGGGTTGTATCCTTTTACCATATTTATTCAGTCTGTAGGCTGAGCACATGATGCAAGAAGCAGGACTATATGAAGAAGAATGTGGCATCAGGATTGGAGGAAGACTTATTTACAACCTGTGCGATGCAGATGACACAGCCTTGGTTGCTGAAAGTGCTGAAGCACTTAATGATGAAAATCAAAGTCTGCAGCCCTCAATATAGATTACACCTCAGCATTTTTCTTGTAGACAGTTGAATTACTTGTGTATCAGTTTGGTCCATTCCGGACTTGTTTTTATACATATTTTCAGCATTGGGGCTTTCTAGAGCTCTTTGGCCCCACTTGATGTGTCAGTTTTGAGGTCTCTGCTGAGCACTCTGTGTATTCAGCGTGGTTTTATTTTTGACTGGTGATAATGTGAACAATTCATGACTTTCTGTTAGCTTTTAAAATTGCTCACCTTATAGTTCTCCAGCAGTTATTCTTAACTTGGAAATTGTTCTTAGCCCAGCCCATAACTTTTGGGGCGGGGGGTGGGGTGGACAGGAATGTTGCTAGCATCTTTATTACTAATTGCCAAAAATTGGAAGTAACCAACATATTGATGAATATTGGTTCATCACTTGTAACAAATACACTACATAAAAGCAAGATATTAATAGGGGGAAATTCTGAGGTTGAAAGGAGTTCTGGTGGCGTAGTGCCTAAGGCATTTTGACTGCTAACCAGAAGCTTGGCAGTTCAAACCTTGTACCAGCCACTTTGTCGAAGGTAAACTGGGCAGTCTACTTCCATAAAAGATTTACCTCCTTGGAAATCCAAAGGGGGTCTCTCTGCGCTCTGCGTTGGAATCAACTTGATGGTAGTGAGTTTGGTTTTTTTGAGTTTTCTGAGGTTGAGTGGGTATATTGGAACTCTCTGCTTTCTGTGCAAATTTTCTGTAAACCTAAAACTTTTCTAAAGTATAAAGTCTAATATTAACAGAAAAAGAATAGGTACAGCCATGGCAAGCAGTTTTTCATTTACAAAGGATAAACGGATTTTTCTTGTTCCCCATGATTGTCTATTTTAATCCTTTTAGAGGTCACTTTTATTTTTACTTATTTTTTAATATTTTACTGTGGTTTGGGTGGAAGTTTACAAAGCATATTAGTTTCCCATTCAACAGTTTATATCCCATTAACAGCTTTTATATTCCCATTCAACAATGTTTCGTGACATTAATTGTAATCCACTCAATGTAACAGCGCTGTTCCCACTTCCTCCCTGGGTTCCCCATTTCCATTCGGCCATCTTTCCTGCCCCTTGCTGCCTTCTGAACTTTGTTTTTGGGTAGATGCTGCCCTTTTGGTCTTATATGGTTGGTGGTTCTAAGGGGTGTGTTCTGCCAGGGGTGTTAATTGTTCATTTTGTAGGCCTATTGTTTGGCTGTGTGGTGATCTCTGAGAGTGGATTAAGTTGTAGATTTGAAGGATGTCTAAGGGCCACAGTCTCAGGGATTCTACCAGTCTCTATTAGACTAGCAAGGCTGCGTTTTTTTAGTTCGTAAGATTTTACTGTATGCATTGTTGTTGTTGTGTTGTTATGTGCCATCAAGTCGGACTGACTCATTCAGCCAAAAATTCGTGGGGGCTCATATGCACATTTCTGGAACTCTTCTTTGGAGGAGCTCTCTTCTCCCTTACACCATGGCCCACAAATTCTAGCCTCCTCAACTTTCCCAAAGTGTGGGCTCTGCTTAAGTTTTCCTTCCCTTCTATTTTTTCTTCTATATTTTATTTTAATCCTCTTATATCCTGAGGTTTTTAGGTATGCCTCATGAAAAACATGCAGATTATTATTACTTCAGTCTCTAAGTAAAAATGTTTTCTCTGTGTTTACAGTGCTGAAGCTGCTGAAAGATGGCGGAAGAAGTGGTGGTTGTAGCCAAATTTGATTATGTAGCCCAACAAGAGCAAGAACTGGACATCAAGAAGAATGAAAGATTATGGCTTCTGGATGATTCTAAGTCCTGGTGGCGAGTTCGAAATTCCATGAATAAAACAGGTTTTGTGCCTTCTAACTATGTGGAAAGGAAAAACAGTGCTCGGAAAGCATCTATTGTGAAAAACCTCAAGGATACATTAGGTAAGTTGTTTTTGTATTAAGACAACAACAACAACAACTTTCTTTTAATGGAATTTCATTGCTTAATTCCTAGTAACAATATTTTGGCAACAGTGATGCAAAATTTCTCCCATGGCAGATGTTCAAGCCAGGGGGGCCAGTGAAGGTTATGACAGTTTCTTTAAATGTAGGCAGGTGGATCTGGCAAGAGTGATGTTAATGAACAGAACTGACTGACCTTTCAGTGGCTCCTGGGATTATGAGTGCCTTTTGGAGTCTAGAGACTGTTAATGGATTGAATTGTATCCTCCCCAAAATGTGTTGTAAATCCTAACCCCTATACTTGTGGATATACTCCCATTTGGGAATAGGGCTTTCTTCGTTATGTTAATGAGGCCATATCAGTGTAAGGGGTGTCTTCAACCAATCACTTTTGAGATATTAAAGAGCAGATTAGGCAAAAAAAGAAAGTAGACCTGAAGAAGACCAACACTTATCTGATGAGTCCACAAGCCCAGAAATTCTAAGGATGGCTGAATGAAAAAGCTGAGGTGAGGATTTTTTATGGTTCTAGGGGAAGGTGGACAGATAGAGACTTCCTCTAGAGCCAGTGCCCTAAATTCATACTTCTAGCCTTCTAAACTGTGAGAAAATAAATTTCTGTTGCTTAAAGTCACCGATTTGTGGTATTTCTGTTACAGTGGCACTGGGTAACTAAGTAACTTAGACAAATTCTGCCTCTAATTGAAGCAAGGATGTGAGAGAGATGCAGATTTGCTTCCTTGGCATCAAAAGCATTTTATTTTACAATGGCACATGCCTGTATTTTAACATCTAACAGATTGCATTCTGAACTTCAGTTTTGAAAAACAAACCACCATTTTATTCTTTTCTTTGATGAGAGTAAATTGAGGATCATTATCGTAGGTAAATGTGTACAGAACGGATCTCTTTCCAGCTTTGTTTCGCTTTTTGACTTTCTTTCTTCCTCTAGAGGTGCCTGCTGTGGTGGTACAGTGATTAAGCACTCAGCTACTAATTGAAAGGTCAGCATTTTGAACCTATGCACCAACTGTAGGAGAAAGATGTGGCAGTCTGTTTCCGTAAAAATTCCAAAAACTCACTGCCATCGAGTCGATTTCAACTCATAATGATGCTATAGGACAGAGGAGAACTGCCCCATAGCATTTTCAAGGCTGTAAATCTTTATGGAAGTACACTGCCTCATCTTTCTCCCACGAAATGGCTGGTCGGTTCAAACTGCTGACCTTTTGCTTTAGCAGCTGAATGCCTTAACCACTGTACCACCAGAGCTTCTTTCTGTAAAGATTGCCGCCTTGGAAACCTTGTAGGCCAGTTCTGCTTTGTTCTATAGGGTTACTGAATCAGAATCTACTTGACAGCGATGGGTTTTGTTCTTTTTCTCTTAGAACATAGAACTTTTGTTTTTTTAGAGGCCCTCCATTAGGGCCAGAAACTGAAGCCTGCTTCCCCTCGGGCTTGGCTGAGCTGATAGGAGGAAGGAAATGCACAGAGGAGGGGGAGGGAACTGGTCTTTTTTTTTTTTTTTTTTTTTTAAGATCAAACTTTTTGGCTAACAGGAAGGAATTGGGAGGAACAATTTCATTTTTGGTATTCAGGCAAGCATGCTATTGCTTTATGGTGCTTTACATATATAGAGAAAAGAAAAAATTTCTTCTTGGAAAAATAATTTTGGAGCAGTGTAGCATGATTGATAGATATGAAATATTACTAGTTGCTTTACATTAGTTGTTATTTCTTATACAACATTATTGTTACTCTGGAGTGTCATTTTAATTGTCAGAAATAGAAGACAAATCTGTAATGTTTTTAACCAGTTTAAAACAGCAAAAACTAAAGTACAGTTCAAAAAGTAAGATGCAGAATACCAGAATATCAGTTTCTAAGCTAAAAACATTTTCCAGTACTATAAAGATGATTTAGTAGATGGAATTAGCAATCTAAATTTTTACTGTGACATTTCTCTACTGTATCTGGGGATACCTACCCCTCCCCCTCTCCCTGATTTTAAAGTTTTGCAAATAAGACCCTTATTTTTAACAGTTTTTGAGTGGAAGACAAATCAGAAAGATTTTCCTTGAATAGTTCAAGGGACCAGAGTTAGAATCAGGACTATTTCTGATTTTATGAATGCTGGGTATTTGTTCAAAACATGTTGATTTGTGATATTGGACAGAATTAAGGTAGCTTTTGTCAAGAAAATATATCTGATAGTGATGCAGGCACTGAAGGACTATGACCATGCCTGTACTCGTATCCTGAGGCTAGAGCATATGTGACAGTTATTATCAAAAGATAGTTTAAAAAAAAAAAAAAACCAGTGTTGAGCAGAGGCCCTAGGTATTATGCAATACATTTTAAAAGCCAAATTACAAACCATTCTCATTATTGGTAAATACTCCTAACAAACTTTCATTACTATTTTCTGATATTATTGAGACAATTTTAGGAAAACTTTATATCTATTTAAGATTTTAAAAATCTCTGTTATCGTTATTACTGAAATGCAGTTGTCTTTGTCTGTATTCTAGGATGCTTGGGAAAACTCTTTGTAGTTAAGCTGTATAATGATTTTAATTCAATTTTGCACTATTTTCTTTTAGTGTTTTTATTTTCTTTGTACACAACTGCTCTCAGAACTCATTTCAAATGTCTTACCTCAGACTCTCAAGTTCTGCATCCATTTTCAAATTTAAATGTCACACATAATGGATTTGTTTCACAATGATTGTGCTGGTGGAAGCATTGTCTGTAAGTTAAGGAAAAGAAGAAGAAAGAATACTTAAATATGTATTTTTAACTATTAAAAAAGCATATGCTTTAAAGAGGTCACATTTGTGACCATCATGATATACTTATTTTTCAGGTTCTTTCATAGTTTAGGGAGAAAATCTCTTTTGAAAAGAGAAGCCACAGGAAAACTTTCTATTACCTGGGTGTGGGCCAAGTCACATGGATTGGGTGTGGGAAGTTTCAGTGTTGCAGAACAGACCAGGAAGCTCACTGAAAATTATCCAGAGCTGAGTAACAAACTGACAAAAGACAACACTGCATTTTTATTGAAAATGGATTGGCTAAACGTCTTTAAAGATTTTTTCAGTAAGTTAATCTGTTTATTAAATCCATGGTTTTTCTTGTTGTGGTTTTTTAATTAAGTTTTTTTCACTTTTATGAACTAAAAGGAAAAAATTCCATAGAGAGAATCTGGTGGGTTTATGTAAGCTGGTACTTTATGTTGTTTATGAAATATAAGCTAAATATGATATGTGGTGTATCAAATAATATTTGTTTTGATTTGATAAGTAAAATAATTTTTTAATGTTTTAATATGAATTGCTTAAGTAACAAACAGGAAAAGGATATAAACAGTTTGGATTTGATGCAATTAGTTTTAATCTACTAATTTCAGTTTAACACAGACATATGAAGTGAATTATGAATTATAAACATACTAAAAATATTAGGAAAAAACGATTGAGTTGGCACATTCCTTCATCTTCAACCTTTGAATTAATATGACATGTTTTAGTTCTTTTAACTTAAATTTTAGAACTGTATAAAGTTTAATAAAGTATCAGGATGAAAAAATTATTTAATCATTGTAAGAGGGCTAGAAATTGCTATTTTAGTGAGCCTGAGATTAGATATTTGATATGAGTTCTGAGAGCAATTGTGAACAAAGAAAATAACACTCAAAGAAAGTAGTGAATTCTTGGTATGGTGTTTGAGTCAGATCATAAAGTAGTATTAATACTTACAAGAGACTGATCTGTGACAGCCTGTTTTATTATCTTATGGTAGTGAACTTGATTTGATGTCCTTGAACGTTTCCATGGTATTTCTATAAAAATGAACGGGAATTGTTGTAGAAGTTGCTTATGCATAAAAAGCCTAAGGGGGAAAAAAAACCTGTCAAGAGATTCCTGGGAAAAAGACAAAATGGATAAGGAGCAAGTACTTTGCTGAAAAGAATGTTGTCATTTTAATACGAAGTCTGTAATTTCTTCTTCAGTTAGTTTTGGTGGCTAGGTCCATCCTCTGGAATATGTCTGTTTTGGGAAGTTGTTTATTTTTTTAGATCTTTGCATTTTCAGAAAGTTTGGTTTTCTTCTTAATTCATTTTTTAACGAATTTTTAATTTTTTACTCATTTGTTTTTAACATAGTTTTACTGTAAACCAGTCACAAATCATAGAGTAAAACACTAATATTAACTCATGGTAGGGAGGCCAATGACAATAGTTTATTATTAATAATATAGTGAGTTTCATATATAGGTTTGGTCTTAAGTGATGTTCAAATAAATCATATTAAAATGGTAAAAAAATAATATGTGAATCATTGATACAGTGATTTAGTACATAATGTTATCAATGCAGTGATAAAACTATCATTTTCTTTGTTGAATCCTAGCAAATTAAGAGTTCATGTTAAATGCATCTGTAAACTGAGTAGTACATAATGTTATCAGTGCAGTGATAAAACTATCATTTTCTTTGTTGAATACTAGCAAATTGAGAGTTAATTTTAAATGCATCTGTAAACTGAGGTTCAGGATTTTGAGATTTGTAACCAAACTTTTCCTTTCCTCAGTTCTTATAGCCTCTCCCAAACTTGTATTTATTTTGCTGGTCAGCTTGTCAGAGTAGACACTCACTTATCTACTCTCTGAATGAACTTAAATGTAGATGAAACAGCATATTTGCTCTTGGTATGGTAGTTAGAAGAATACCCTTAAAAACAAAAAACCACAATATTTTAGATAAAACAGAGAATAAGAAAATTCCATGTTTATCAAATAGATGGAATCAACAGATGAAAATATAAAAATTTTAATGGAAACCTGTAATAGAAAGAACATCATATAGTTATTATTTCTGCTCCCAGATATACCACTTACCAGTCATGTGACCTAGAATATATCACTAAACTTTCCTGATTTCCTGTTTCTTATTTATAAAGCAGTGTGTTATGCAAGACTAGATGATCCTGGAAAGTCCCTTCTAACTTTGTAAGTGTTATAGTCCTTGTAAATAACTGAACAGTCTTACATGTGTCCTAGAAATCAGGGGAAATTCATGAGGGAGAAACTGGTTTTGGAGAAAAAGAACATATAAACAAAATTACAGACGAAGAGATAGTATTTTTTTGGGCCCATTCTCTTGAACTAATTTAGTTAGTGATTTAGATGAAGGAAAGATAAGATGTCATACTTAAAGTAAGGAAGACCTAGTGTTGAAAGCAATAACTAGTATACTGGATTCAGAAATATTTTTGGAAGCTAAAAGCTTAGGTGGAAGTGAACAAGATGATTATGAACAGAAATATAAAAAACTGTATTAAGTTTCAAAAAGGAATTGAAATGATCAGTGAGAATCTGTCTTGGCAGCAGTTTATGTGAATAAAAGTAAGAGCTGCTATGGTAATGTAGGTAGTGGCGGGGGGGGCGCCTCTTATTGCAGTCTATGGTGGTATTGATTGAAATCTATGTAGTGCTCAGGTGAAGTGATGCAATAGCTGTCTTATATGTTGTGCTGGCTAAATGAAACATAGAGTAGTTTATCCACTTTGGATAAACAAATTTTAACAATGATGTTGAAAAACTTGGGTGCTTCCAAGTACTGCCATCTAAGGATTTGGAAACCAGGTTATATAAGTAGTCTTTATGAGTACAAAGATTTGTCTCTGGAAGAGGGAAGACTGTCATGTGAAGGTGGAATAGTCACAGTGCTTCACCAGGTTCTTCAAAGCTTTTGAGTTTCTAATGTATTGTTCTGTTTAAGAAACAGTGCTGTAGGAAGAGAGAAGATAGATAGATTAATAGATAGGCACAGGGCCTTAAAAGAGCATGGGATTTTGGTAACTCAGGTTCTATTTTGACAGGTGTTTCCATGATTTCCACAGCAGGAGAAAGGGAATGTGATGAATCACACACTCACTGTCTCATAGAGGTTCTACTTGCAAGTGATCTATGTCCCTTCTACTTATATCTCAGGGAGCTCTGGTGGTGTCGTGCCTAAGGCATTTGACTGCTAACCAGAAGGCTAGTGGTTCAAACCCACCAGCCAGTCCTTGGATGGAAGGTTGGGCAATCTACTTCCTTAGAGACACACTTGCCTCAGAAGCCCAAGGAAGGGTCTCTATGAGTCGCAGTCTCTATGGCAGTGAGTGAGTTAGTTAGTTCAGGAGTTTGATATGGTTGTAGTATTACTTGTACCATCATTGTGTCAGGAAAAAATAGGTAAGAGGCTGAAGAAATGCTTAAAACAGAGATCAGAGAGGGCTTTGTGTTGCATAGAAAACAAATATTCTAAGGTTAGGTTTCCCTGACATATTCTGGCCTATAAGATTAAAATACAACAATTTTTTTTTTTTTTGGGGGGGTATTTTTCCCCTCTTGGGACTTACAGTCTAAAAATTTAATTCTTTTATTGACAATTTCACATTTTTCTTTACATGATCTTTTTCAGAATTGAAAAATAATTTGAGTCTATTCTTTATGTTAGAGGTTTAACTTTCTTTTTTTGTGTTCAGTTTTAGTGAATTTAACAAACATTGATTACCTGTTATGTGCACAGTTCTAGGTGCTATAGGGAGTGCAAAAGTTCAGTGACACAGAACATATCCTTCTGGAAAATTATGCTGTAGTAGGTGGACTTAGAAGACAGATAAAGGAAAAGCTATGATACGGGTACCTCAGACATACAAAGTGAGAATAGGATATTTAAAGAAAAGGGAGACCTTACTTAGAAGTGGAGGTGAGAAATTAACATGGATTGGCAAGATTAATAAGATAATAAATAAATTGTTATTTGTGATAGTATTTCTTGAATGGGTATATTTTTGAAAGGTCGAAGTTATGATAAGGTTTTGGGGCAAAACTAGCAAACAAGGTAAACTAAGTCATGAAGATGGAAACATTCTGAGGATTTCAAGTAGCCCATTTTTATTAGAATTTAGGGTAGATTGATGCAGGGTGTTGTCAAAAGATGCTGTTGTAAAAACATTTACGATACGTACTACATTCTTTACATGTTGTTGTTGTTGTTGTTATATGCCCCCCGTCGAGTCGGCCCTGACTCATAGCGACCCCTCCTTGGGTTTCTGAGGCAGTATCACTACGGAAGTAGGATTGCCCAACCTTCCTTCCGAGGAGTGGCTGGTGGGTTTGAACCGCCAGCCTTCTGGTTAGCAGTCAAGTGCCTTAGGCACTATGCTACCAGAGCTCCTAGTTTATTCAATTAACATAATATATATGAGGTAAATAGTATTTTCTCCATTCTAAGCTCAGAAAAGTGAAAGAGCTTGCTTAAGATAACACAACTAGGAAGTCATAGAGCTGGGATTTGAACCCAAGGGCTAATTTCAGGGTCTATGCATTTTTCAATATTCCATATCATAATCCTTGAAAGGAAAGAAGAAGACAATGTAGAGAGGGCCTCAGGTTCTTTGTAGCTATTTTTCTTCATTTATTAGGCAGTGAAGAGTTGGCTTTTTGAGCAGTGGAGTTAATCTGAATAGAAGTATATTTTTAGGAATATCAGACTAGTTGATAGTGATGATGGTTTGAAACAGGGAGAAATTAGATTCATAAGGAAATTAGGAAGTTGGTGAAAACTCAGGTAAGATGTAACAGTCCTGAGGTAGCACTGCAGTAGTAGGAACGCAAAATGTTGGCAGTAAAAAGATATGCTAAGATGACCCTAAGGACTTGATGTAGAATTTAGAACAAGCTTTTTATTGAGGTAAAATTGGCATAACATAAAATTAACCACTTTAAAGGGTACAATTCAGTGGTATTTAGTACTTTGTAACAATGTTGTGTAACCATTACCTTCAGTTGGTTCTCAAAACATTTTCATCACCCCAAAAGGAAATCCCGTGCAACATGTGCTCCTTCCTCTGGCCCCTGGCAACTACCAGTCTGCTTTCTGTCTTTATGACTTTACTTATTGTGGATATTCATATCCTTTTATGTCTGGCTTCTAAGTTTAGCTTTAAGTTGTCAAGCAAGGTTCATCCACATTGTAGCCTTTATCAATACTCATTTCTTTTTATGGCTGAAAAAATTTTGTTGTATGTATATAATTATAGTTCATTTATACATCATCTGTTGGTAGGCATTTAGGTTGCTTCCACCCTTTGGTTTTTGGAAATAGAGCTCTTATGAACATTTGTGGCAAGTATTAGAGTCCGTTTTCACTTCTTTTGGATATATACATAGGAATGGAATTGCTGAGTCATGGAGTAATTCTGTGTGTAACTTTTGGAGGAACTGTCAGCCTGTTTTCCATAACGATTGCATTGTTTTACATTACCACCATTATAAGTCTCAATTTCTCTGCATCTTCATCAATGCTTGTTGTTTCCTTTTCTTTATTTTAATTGTCATTCTAACATTGTGAAGTGGTAGTATCATCGTGGTTTTGATTAGCATTTCCCTGATGACTAATGATATTGAGCATCTTTTTGTGTGCATTTTTGCCATTTGTATGTATGTCTTTGGAGAAATACCTATTCAAATCCTTTGCCCATTTTAGAAATTGGGTAGTTTGTCCTTTTGTTGTTGAATTGTAGCAGTTCTTTATAAATTCTGTATTCTTGCCCTTCAGGTACATGATTTGCTGAGATTTTTTTACGGTTCTTTGGTTGTCTTTTCACTTTCTTCACAGTGTCCATTGATACACAAAAATTTTTAATTTCGATTATGTCTAACACCTATTTTTTGTTGGTTGTGCTTTTGGTATCAGAAACAAGAATCTATAGTCAAATTGAAAGTCATAAAGATTTACTCCTTATTTTTAAAAAAAAAAAAAAGGATTTCTAGTAAGACTTCTATGGTTTTAGATCTTACATTTAAGTCTTTGGTCCATTTGGGTTAATTTTAGTATAACAATGTGAGATAAGAGTCCAACTTCATTGTTTTGCATGTAGAGATCCAGCTGTCCCCGTACCTTGTTGGAGAGACTGTTCTTTCCCTGTTGGCACCTTTGTTGAAAATTAGTTGACCATAGATTTATAGGTTTATTTCCGGACTCTCAGTTCTACTCCAGTGATCTAACCTATGGTATTATACTGTTTTGATTACTGTAGTAAGTTTTAAAATTGGGACATGTGAGCCCTCCACAGCCTAGGTGTGAGAACTAAAAAAGCAAATGGGAAAACTACCCAGGCATAAATATAGTATTACATTGTATATAAAATTTTAATTAAGTTACTGTTTTAATTCCATACAGCTAATTGTGGGGTCTTAGTTAATGAAGTAAGACAAAAGAGTATGGATTGGGAATGCCTTTGTGTACATAGGTTGTAGATATGACAGAGGTAATCTGGCTGTATTTAAGAGGAAATTCATTAATGTAGGACAAATTTACTATAAATTTTGTTATGCACTTATTTTAGGGCTTTCGTAAGAGAAAAGATGAGTAGGCAAACTGTTCTTTTAGTAACTGAAATTAAGTCTTTTATTTGATTATGAAAAGAGAATTTGCATCTTATTTCCAAGGAGGTATATACAACATTGAAATTTGTTATCTAAGTACAGAGGCTTAAAAAAACTATACAGAGTTTAAAAAAAAAAAAAAACTTACAGCTATATAAGTTCTGACTCATAGGGACCCCCATCGGGTTTCCAAGGCTGTGAATATTTACGGAAGTAGATTGCCCCGTCTTCCTTCCATGAAACAGCTGGTGGGTTTGAACTGCTAACCTTCTGGTTAGCAGCCAAATGCCTTATGTACTACACCACTAGAGCTCCTTATGCAGAGTTAAGATCTTTTTTTTTTTTTTTTTTTAATAATAAATATTAAATTTTTTTTTTGGTAATCATTGTTTTCTGTTCTTTCTCACTCCCCCTTCTTATTTAAACAGGCATTGGAAAAGTAAAAAGAAAACCTAGTGTGCCAGACTCTGCATCTCCTGCTGATGACAGCTTTGTCGACCCAGGGGAACGTCTCTATGACCTTAACATGCCTGCTTATGTGAAGTTTAACTACATGGCTGAGAGAGAAGATGAGTTATCTTTGATAAAAGGCACGAAGGTGATCGTCATGGAGAAATGTAGTGATGGGTGGTGGCGAGGAAGCTACAATGGACAAGTTGGATGGTTCCCTTCAAACTATGTAACTGAAGAAGGTGATAGTCCTTTGGGTGACCATGTAGGTTCCCTATCAGAGAAATTAGCAGCTGTCGTCAATAACCTAAATACTGGGCAAGTGTTGCATGTTGTACAGGCTCTTTACCCATTCAGCTCATCCAATGATGAAGAACTTAATTTTGAGAAAGGAGATATAATGGATGTTATTGAAAAACCTGAAAATGACCCTGAGTGGTGGAAATGCAGGAAGATCAATGGAATGATTGGTCTGGTGCCAAAAAACTATGTTACCATTATGCAGAATAATCCATTAACCTCTGGTTTGGAACCATCACCTCCACAGTGTGACTACATTAGGCCTTCACTCACCGGAAAGTTTGCTGGCAATCCATGGTATTATGGGAAAGTCACCAGGCATCAAGCGGAAATAGCATTAAATGAAAGAGGGCATGAAGGAGATTTCCTCATTCGTGATAGTGAATCTTCGGTAAGTTGATTCACCAAGGTAAACGAAAACTGGGCTCTAAATTTTTAGAACAGTAGAGGATTGGAGAGGTTAAGTGGTTTCCCTTAAGTTACTGGTTGCTGTCAAATTAATCCTGACTTAGGATAACCCCATGTGTGTCAGAGTACAACTGTACTCCATAGCCTTTTAGTGGCTGAGTTTTGAGAAGTAGATTGTCAGGCCTTTCTTCTGTGGCACCCTTGGATGGGCTTGGACCATCAGCCTTTTGGTTAGCAGCTAAGCACATTAACTGTCATCCAGGGACCTCACCTCCCTAATGTTATTAAAGTAGAAAATAAATGTTCTGAAGCTAAAATCAGTATTGTTTCCAAAAGTATCTAGTCTGAATAAAATTTAGTCCTGACAATGATTCTACACTAGGTATGACCTTGTTTGGTTCTTTTGGTTTTAAAATATTTTCAGTTACATTATACTAAAAAATAGAGAAAATTGAACATTGACTTCTTCACTGAGAGTAGAGCGATATAGTAGACTAAACTGGACAAACATTTCTTAAATTGCAAATGATATGCAATGTGTAGGAATGTAGTCACTCTAGTCCTTATAATATACCAATGATCATGAAGATGGTGAAGGACAGGGCAATGTTTTATTCTGTTTGATATAATGTTGTGATGAGTCAGAGACAACTTGACAGCAGCTAACAACAGTCATAATATAGGAAGTGCCTTAAATTTTTTTAAAGTGATAAAGTTTCTTCATAAATTGGTGGTTTAGACATTAGAATGCACTTTTTATATGCCTCAAAAACCTTACTGTATTTGAGATGCATTTGCAGTGAAAGGTAAATTAGTCGGGGCCGACTTGACGGCACATAACAACATAACAACAACAAATTAAAGATAAAACAAAACCATGCCTAAGGCATTTGACTGCTAAGCAGAAGGCTGGTGGTTCAAACCCACTAGCCACTCCTTGGAAGGAAGATTGGGCAATCTACTTCCCTAGTGATATCGCCTCAGAAACCCGAGGAGGGGTCGCCATGAGTCAGAATCGACTCGAAAGCAGTGAGTTTTGTTTTGGTTTATAGTTAAATAGGTTCTTGGGGACTGTGAAGGATATAAGAACTTAATGACTCTTTTTCCTTAAATATGGTCTTTCTTTTTCTTTCGTAAAAGATGTCACTACTTTTTCACTTATCAACTCATAATTAGTATGATTTTTTTGTGTAGGTACAGAAGTGAATGTATAGTTTATAAAAGGTTGAAAGAAAGGAAAAACCTGTGTTGGTGTGGTGTGCATATGTGTGTATATGAAAGAGAGACAGATACACAGTCATTGAGAGAGAGTGAGATTAATTGAACTGTCTGATGTGAAAGTCAGGAAAATGGAGTCTGCACCTAACCCCCTGGGAGAACAAGTGGTTGATGGGAAGTAAGAGTGGTTGGATCTGTTTTCTATTAGATGCCTGACATGGGCCCTGCTCTCCAGGGCAAGCAGTGGGCAGAGGGCTATAGGAAGGGAGTGACCTTAGAATGGGTGATAAAAAAGTAATAAGTGTGAGATGTTACTAACAAAAATAAAGTTCACTGTTTGAAACTTCCACAGTTTCAAAAAATTGTATAAAAAAAAGGTTTAGGGTTCATGATCTAGACTGTTTAGAGTGT
The DNA here is from genome assembly GCF_000298275.1 of Orycteropus afer afer. Taxonomy (NCBI): domain Eukaryota; kingdom Metazoa; phylum Chordata; class Mammalia; order Tubulidentata; family Orycteropodidae; genus Orycteropus; species Orycteropus afer. The sequence goes on from NW_006921590.1 coordinate 35,288,173, forward strand.
TAAAAAAAAAAAAATAAAACACGTAATTAAGAAAGTAGCTTAAATGCAGAATACAGTGTACTTTCTTTGGGGTATTTGATCATAGATATTAACCAAAATATACCATTAGTTTCAGCAATATAATCCTTAGTGTACAGGTCTCAAATGGCGTATTTTGTTGGTCTAGCACGAGTGTATAATTTTTTAAAATAACATTAGAATTTATTACTAACTTGAAATATTGGGATTTATTGTAAAAATTTTGACTTCAGACTTCGTTTATAAAAATAGGAACCTGTCAGCATTGAGCTCATATTCCCATAAAGTAGCAGTCACAACTGATAAGTGACCATTTCCTTTAGGGTATGTACTGTTGTTCACTATGTTCATCTGACCCCTGCTCTGTAGCTTACTTTTTGGCCCTTGTAGGCATTTGAGTTTGTGATTCCTCATTAGGATTTAGGTTAATTCTCATCTCTGTGTCCTTTTCTTTGAGAATTCAGGGTATTATCTTTAAGATAGCAGCTAGTCACTACAAGTTACAGAGAGTTTAAAATTTTCTCATTTATTTCCCCAGTAGTCTGACTGGAGCAGCTAGTTCTGTGCTTCAGATATTAACTAAAGGATTTACTGTGAGCATTGTATAGAGTGTATTAGACTTTGGAGTTCAACTGCTTGAGTTTGAATCCTAGTTCTTTTATTAACTAGGTGGATGGTGTTTGGCGAGTTAGCTTCTCTGAGCCTTGGTTTTTTCATCTGTAAAATGGGTTTGTTTTGAGGAGTAAAGGAGATAATAGTCTATGTAAATAACTTAGCACAGTGTTTGTTGTTGTTGTTGTTATATGCCCTGGAGTCAGCCCTGACTCCTAGCGACCCCTCCTTGGGTTTCCGAGGCAGTATTACTA
>NW_006921590.1:35289156-35298827 GCF_000298275.1 Orycteropus afer afer
CGAGGCAGTATTACTATGGAAGTAGGATTGCCCAACCTTCCTTCCGAGGAGTGGCTGGTGGGTTTGAACCGCCAGCCTTCTGGTTAGCAGTCAAGTGCCTCAGGCACTAGCACAGTGTTTAGTACTTAGTAAGTACTCAAATTTTCATTATTATTATTAATTTAATTTAAATATGCTAGCATCTGTCTTTCAAAATGTTTACCATAGATGTTTTTTCTCTTTTAGCCAAATGATTTCTCAGTATCACTAAAAGCACAAGGGAAAAACAAGCATTTTAAAGTCCAACTGAAAGAGACTGTCTACTGCATTGGGCAGCGTAAATTCAGCACCATGGAAGAACTTGTAGAACATTACAAAAAGGCACCAATTTTTACAAGTGAACAAGGAGAAAAATTATATCTTGTAAAGCATTTATCATGATACTGCTGACCAGAAGTGACTGCTGCACAGCTTTAATTTGTCATATAATTGAAGACTCAGAAAATGTCTTTCCAATCATGCTTGATTGGATGTTACTGTTTCTAACTCTATATGAAAATTGACTAAAGTACATACATATTTTTATTATAACTCAGCACATACATATATACTTTGTATGCAGAGCATCTGCATAAAGCAGTTGCTTAATTCTTAGTCTACTTAATTGTTTTGCTGTTTTTCTCTTTACTTCTAATAGTAACCTTTTATATTTTGAAAAAAATCAAATAATACAGATCATAAGTCTTTACATGGAAGAATTTCTTCATTGCCTTTCCTTTATTACCTTGCAAGGGCACCCTATTAATTGGGTTTCCTACCATGGTTTTCCTTCATACAAAATTCTTATATCTATATATGACATATGCTAAAATAAAAATCTTGGAGAGTGTTAATCTTTACTGTGACTGAATAGCAATAATAAATGGCAAAGTAGAATTATTTCCAGGCATTGTATTTATCACAGGTCATTGTAAATACCCAATATGTCATGTCTGCCATTATTTTAAAAATTCATTCATTGTCTTCAGTGTGAAGTAAAACAGATTGGATGGAGATTGGAAAACATCTTGTACAATATTAATAGCTATTAGAAACAAAATCACTGTCTTAAGAATATTTTTGGTGCTTCTCTCTCATCTGACTATTCAAGAGAACAAAGCAGTCTCTGTGAGATACTTCGCTTTTCAAACTACAAATGGATGCTGTAATTTGTGTGTGTGTGTGTGTGTGTGTGTGTGTTTTCCTAGTGTTATTCTACCAAAGCATCTTATATTAGGACATGTTATGTTTGTGCCAATGTGAAATAAACTATGGCCAAGTTTAGAGGAAATAGGAGGCAATGATATACTTGTTATTTTTAAATATCTTTAAATGTTGGGCCTAGTATTTTCTATTTTCATGTTCTCCTTTCAGTTTTCAAATTTGTTGGCTAGGACACTAAAATTGATGTATTTTTTTCAAATACTCAATACTTGAGGGAAAAATGAGATGTTCTTATAGTTAGTGAAAATTATATTATTTTTTAAATCTTTTTTTTTTTTTTGCAGGTCCTTCTATTATGTTTTGTTTACCAGACAAGATTTTGAGTGTATGAATGAGAGGCTACTGTAAAGTATTGAATCCATTTCTGTTAGTCACAGACAAAAACTCCTATTTTATGCTCACAGCTCACTTTTTCCCTCATGATAAAATTCAATTCTCGAGATTTAAATTTAAGCAAAGTAACATTCATTTTTTTTATGGAAAATACTTATTAAAACCATAAAATTTAATAAACAGTAGGAAGTCATAAGATCTTTTCAAAAATTTTCCCAATGTTGTCTATGCATATGAATGTTTCTGTTCTTTATATGTTACAAAAAATTAAATACAGCAGAATTACTGATGTTGAAATTGAAGTTGTGTAATTCATGAGGTTTTTGGCTTTGTGTTTTTCATCATTAAATATGTATTTTTTTATTCTTAAAATCTTTTAAAGATTTATATTGCCACTGGGTGGCAGCCCTGTTTTCTTGCATTTAGCAACAAGTGTCAGCAAATAGAATGAAGACAATGATATACAAATCTTTATCTTCATTATACCTGTTTTTAAAGCTTTTTAGTTCCTATTTCATTATATTTCTAAATCAGGGCCACTTTGTCTTTCAAATAAATTAATTAATGGGTAAGTTAATGGAAATAAAAGTCATGTATGCTTACCTTTTTTTAAGCTGTGAATTCACATGAATATAAATTGAAGCAGGTTTTAAAAGTGATTGTAAAGGACTAGGTGGTAAACATCTTTATTCAACTTTTAACAAATTTTGATGATGATTGTTTTTGCCTATCTCCTACCCCACTCCCCATTTTCCTTATGAAGAAAAAACAGCAACTAATACTTTGTATCACAGACATGAGCTGTTTATGTTTATAGCAAACCCCACTGAGCTAATGTTAATAGAGCATGATTTTGAGAAAGTAGCTAGGAATGGTGTGCCACTGGAAGCTGAATGCATATTTCTGTGCTATAATTAGATTTATAGCTAAAGAATTCCCAGATAGTCCATGTGTGACAGTAGCTATTGTGTGCTCTTACAGAATGAAAACTTTACTGGGAACTTTTTAATTTTGTACTTCTGCAACATTTTATCAGCTTTTAAAAATCTTAAATCAGTTCTTACACCAGTGGCTATTTTTACAAACATGAATTTTATTTGAAGATGTTCTAGAACAACCTTAGAAAACATCTGTAATAGATAGGTAATAGCAGGGCTTGGACTTAGAAATCAGGTTTCCTTATTCTCAGCCTGGAGCTCTCTTTATCATGACACTGGAGAGTCCTGGGGAAGAGCAATTTTACTGAAGTTTTCTTCCACATATGAAGAAATGATTAGCTATCAAACACACATACAACCCACTTCTACAAATAACTTCTTCAAAATCTTGTAAAAAGGTTTTTCATGACCTTAAGGTTAGTAACTAGAAGAAAAGCTACTACTGTATCTCTTACTTGGTCATAAAACCTTAGGGTTTAGCTGAATATGTATTCACACACACATATCACTAAGCACAGTGACGTGTATGTACTTAGCACTATTAAAGACAGTGTTTCACAGATAATATCATTAAATAAAATGGGAAGACTAAGTACAATCCATTGCCATTACTGGAAGAATTAAAGACCTAGCAGATGAGCAGCTTGGGTGGTTAGAGTAAGGTCATCCTTGTAGGCATATGGTATATGAATTATGTTCCGCTTTAAAGCTCCAAGAGCTCTGATGGTGTAGTGCCTTAGGCATTTGACTGCTAACCTCTGAGAAGACTGGTGGTTCAGACCCACCAGCCACTCCTTGGAATCCGACTCCATGGCAAAGGTTTTTTTTTTTTTTTTGGTTTTGGTTTTAAAGCTCTAATTCATTTGGTTCAGAGGTTGCAGAGAAGCATGGCCACCACTGCCCGTTTAGTTAGTACTTTTGGGAATTAGGTAGCTCTGGTAGTGTACCTAAGGCACTTGACTGCTAACCAGAAGGCTGGCAGTTCAAACCTATCAGCCACTCCTCGGAAGGAAGGTTGGACAACCTACTTCCATAGTAATACTGCCTTGGAAGCCCAAGGAGGGGTCACTATGAGTCGGATCCAACTCGATGGCACATAACAACAACAACAGCAGCCCCCTTCTGGGTGAGCAGAGAAATCTGAATCCACCCACCTTCTACCTCCCCACCCCCCGCCATGCTCCAGCCCAATGTCTTGACCAAGCATATTATTCAGGGCATAACCAACAGTTGCCTTGTACAGAAATAGTGTTTGACCCACATAGTGCTTTAAAAAATTTGTTTTTGTTAGCTGTCTTCAAATCGTCTGACTCATGGTGACCTGAGGTAGAACAGACAATGAAATGTTTGGTCCTGCATCATCCTTAAAATTGACATTATGTTCAAGTCCATCTTTGTGGCTATTAGGTCTGTCCATCTCACCAGTGGTCTCCCATGCCTTTGTTAATCCTCTCCATCGATGATGTTCTCCTCCAGTGACTGATCCTTCCTGATGATGTGTCCAAAGCAGGTGAGTTGGTCAGTGTTCTGTTGTGATCCATAAGGCTTTCATTGGCTCATTTTCGGAAGTAGATGGTCAGGCCTTTTAGTCTAGAAAGTCCACTGAAACCTGTCTACTGAGCTGAATATTTGAAATACCGATGGCATAGCTTTAGCATCATGGCAACATTAAAGCCAGCACAGTATTACAAATTGACAGATGGTGGTGCAATTAGTTGTCTAGTCAACATTTTAAAATTGAGAATTTCACATAAAATTCAGAGTTCTGGTTGCCCTTGAAAAGTGAGAAGCTGACAATACTGGAGTTAATTCCTACAACATGATACTCAGCTGGATATTCCCTTTATTTTCAATTTTTGTGATTTGGGTGAAAATTCCCAGAACAGATTTATTCTCCATACAACAATTGATACACATTTTGTTTCATGACACTGACTGCAATTCCCCACAGTGTAACAGCTCTTTTCCCACTTGCTTCCTGTAGTCACCTCTTCCCTGTGTCCTTTCCTATATATTCCTGCCCCTTGAGTTATCTCCCTGAACAAATACTGCTCTTCTGTTCTCCCATGACTGATCATTCTGAGGAGTCTATCTATATGGTGTAAATGTTCACCCTATATGCCTGTCTGTAGTTTGGCTGGAAGCTATGAGAGAGATTTCAATTCCAGGCATGAAAGATAACTAGGGGCCATAGTCTTGGGGTTCTGAAAAGGCTCCATCAGACTGGTGAACCTGGTCTTTATCATTTTGAGTTTTGTTCCACGTTGTTCTCCCACTCTGATAGTCCCTATATTTTTATCAGTGCACATGTGAAAAAAACTAAAGCAGTATAAAAAAAGTCTCCCAATCTGTACCCCTCTAGTTTACATATCCAAAAGCAGCCATTGTTATGCCCAACTTTCCCTGTAACAGACATGTTTGGGATCTGGAGAAACTCCCCCCACCACTTTTATTGTGAAAACATACACAACGACGTTTGCCAACATAACAACTTCCACATTTACAGCTCAGGGACATTGATGATATTTTCTATGTTGTGTCACCATTACTGCTATCCTTTTCCAAAATATTCCACCTCCATTATTGTAAACTCAGTGCCCTGAAAACAAAGGCTTCACCTTTACCCCTCCCTCCTATCCCTGGTTACCAGTAATAATCTTTGTTTTCTCTCTATATTTTTTATTTCAACCTATCTAGGAATTTAGCCTCCCCTCCCCTCCTATCCCTGATAACCAACAAAGAATGTTTCCTTCTGTGTATAAACTTTTTTTTTCCTTGACTTTTTTTTTTTACTATAGTAGACTATTACAGTAGTATTCTGTGACTGATTTATTTAACTCAACTTAATGTCCTCCAAGTTCATCCACGTTATGTGGCATTTTGCAGATTCTACATTATTCTTTAGGGTTGCCTAGTATTCCATTCTGTGTATGTACCACAGTTTGTTTATCCATTCCATGGTTGATGGACATAGAGGTTGTTTCCATCTTTCTGCTATTGTGAATAGTGCTGCAAAGAACATGGGTGTGCATATATCTGTTTGTGTCCTGCCTTACACTTTTTTAGGATTTGTACCTAGTAATGGGATTGCTGGATCAACTGATACTTCTATTTCCAACTTTTTAAGTAATCGCCACAGTGGCTGTATCATTTTACAGCCCCACCAGCAGTGTATAAAAGTCCTAGTATCTCCCATCCTCGCCAGCATTTGTTATTTTCTGTCTTGTTGAACTTTGCCATTAGTGCTGGGGTGAGATGGTATCTCATGGTTGTTTTGATTTGCGTCTCTTTAATGGCCACTCCTCAGAAGGAAGGTTGGGCAACCCTACTTCCGTAGTGATACTGCCTCGGAAACCCAAGGAGGGGTCGCTATGAGTCGGGGCCGACTCGACGGCACATAACAACACAACAACAACAATGGCTAATGATCGTGAACATTTCATGTGTTCATTTACTGCCTGAATATCTTCTTCAGTGAAGCACCTGTTCATATCTTCTGCCCATTTTTTAATTGCATTGCTTGTCTTTTTGATGTTAACGTATTGGAGTTTTCTATAAATTTTGAAGCTGTCCTTTTTCAGAAATAATTGGGATGCATGTCCAAATCGGTAAATTAGGAGTGTAACATTACAGCATGCTTTAACTTTTCCATTTTAATACTTTGCTAGAAGATATGGGAGCCCCATGTAATCTTGGATTTCTATAGTTTTTAACTCCTTCCAAATGGCTTCACAACTATGGTCATTTTTTCCTTTAAGGATATTTGATAAAGGACAGATGATATCCTCATGTTCTGAAGAGCATCCTATGTTGTAAGAACATATCCTATGTTCTGAAGAGCATTTAAAAAAAAAAAAAAAAAAACCTACACCAAGTTACAGGGAAAGTCCTTTGATTTCTATGGCAAGGTAGGAAATATTGGTTTACATCTTCTGATAAGCTGGTTCTGTTGGTTTGGCAAGTTTATGTGACACAACTCTTACCATCTTCTAAACACTTGACAGATCAGTATACTATGAATGTGCAACACTGTAGTTTCTGTTACATGATGTAAACCAAGTGACTGAGGAACTGAAATGTATTATTCTAATTTATTAATTAAGTGTTCTTTTGATCTGAAAGTGCACCATATGCTGAGACTTGTTTGTTTAATGAATGAACCTAAATTGGACTTGGGAGTGTTTTGAAGAACAAGAGGGAGGAGAGTTTCAGTTATCAGTGGCATTCTCTACAGAAGCAGATGTTTTAAGCTAGTGTCTTTTTGAGGATGTTTTGCCAGGCCAGGGCATTTTCATTATCTCAAATTTTTTAAAAATTGACCTGATGCCTACAATGGCTTAACAGAAATGTTTAACTTAACTGCTGGACTGGCTGAATTATTTTTAAATCTCTCCACTCATTAAAGTACTTTTTAAGCGGTTTTTAAAGCTCAAGGGAAGGCTGGTCTCACTATTTGGAATGATCTCGCAGAATTAACAGAATGCAAAAAGCCAACATACTCAGTTTCCTCTTGCCATGTTTTCTTGTGTCTTCATGGAATGATAATGACCTTTAAACAGAAAAACAAACATTATAAATAGACATTTTAAAATTGATATCTATGGTAGTTGAGATATTTAGTTGCTTTAGATAAATCTTTGGGCTCAGATAATTTATATCTTAAACTATTAAAAACTTTGCTGATTGCCATTGGTCAATTAGGGAGAACAAAAATTATGGATTTCAGAACAAGGCTGTTGAGTGTTGTCTATTTTAGGCTAAATGTAGGCATGGTTATTAAATATATATTTTTTGAGCCTGAGGGAAGAAATTAGTGATCCCTGAATAAGCATGGATTCTCTAAAAGCAAGTTGTGCCAAATGTTTTGATACGTTTTCTAGGTTGTAAGACAAGGGGATGTTACAGATGACAGATCTTGATTTCATCAGGGTATATAGTGAGTTGGTGTCAACATGAAAAAAATATTTTTGAACTGTCATGTCTATGTATACAATTATGGCTCTGCACGTTTAAGTAGTTTTTGGAGACTTGTTCATCTTTTCAACCAATACCTCAAATCCTTGATTGCCCAGGTGTCAGGCACTGCTACACTCTAGCTATATGACAGTGAACAAATTGGACAGAGCACTTATAGAAGTTACATTTCCAGTGAGGTAATGCCAAGTGGAGAAGTGTTCTGAAGGAAAAATAAAGCAAGTTGAGTGAAGGAATATGATTTTGTATAGCATGATCCGAGAGGGCCTCTGACAAAATTGTCTTTGAGCATATTGTGTGCTCCTTGTCACTGATGAATAGATTAGTCACTTACAGTGATTGAAAATGTAGCAACCAAAATCATTTGAAAAATCATGTTAAGACCTTCACTATTACAATTTTTTTCTGGTTTTCAAATTTTAAAAATGAATAAAGTGGTATTAAACAATATAAATGTGGAATTTTTAACTAAAAACCACTATTCCAAATAAACCCTGATTTTCCATCATAAGCGTTGTTGGGGAGATGTCACAAAGGAAAAAAAAATTGAAGTCAAGGGAGATTAAAATACATTCAGGGGAGGTGAAAGGGATGTAGGAGCTCTGAACATTGAAAGTGTAAGATTATACTTAGAGCAGATTTAGTGGAAGCAAGAGTTAAAAGTTAAGATGAGAAATTCTACTATTTATATTCACTGTGCTGTTACTTCCAGAACAAAACCTAAAACAATACCTTGAGATAGTGTATTACAGTAGAAAAGTATTATTGAAGTCTAACTAAATGTCAGATGTGCTAAAACACAGGATATAGATATTTAGGAAATTTTGATATAAATGAAGGGAAATTATTTTGTGCTCAGGCAGGCATGGAATGGAATGGAATGTACAAAGTGTGAATCTAGGAAAAATAAAACTGAAAAAACAAACTCACTGCCGTTGAGTCATTTCCAACTCATAGCAACTCCTCTTTGGGTTTCCGAGGTGGAAACCTAACCTTCCATCTGAGGAGTAGCTGGTGGGTTTGAACCGCCAGCCTTCTGGTTAGCAGTCAGATTCCTTAGGTACTATGCCACTAGAGCTCCTAAGGAAAATTAAAAGTTGTCAGAAATGAAACGGAATACATAAAGGTCAATATCCTAGGCATTACTGAGCTGAAGTGGACTGGTTTTGGCTATTTTGAATCAGATGATCAGATGATCTACTATGCTGGGAGTGACAAATTGAAGACGAATGGCTTAGCACTCATCATCACAAAGGATGTTTCAAGATCCTGAAGTACAGTGCTGTCAGTGATAGGATAATATCCATATGCCTACAAGGAAAACCAGTTAAACACTACCATTTTCAAATTTATACACCAACCACCAAGCCAAAGATGAGGAAATTGAAGATTTTTACCAACTTCTGCAGTCTGAAATTGACTGAACAAGCAATCAAGATATGTTAATTATCACTGGTGATTGGAATGCAAAAGTCGGAAACAAGGAAGAATCACTGGTAATTGGAAAATATGGCCTTGGTGATAGAAATGATGCTGGAGATCGCATGATAGAATTTTGCAAGACCAACAACTTATTCATTGCAAATACTTTTTTTTCAACAACATAAATGGAGGCTATACACGTGGGCTTTGCCAGATGAAGTACACAGTTATCAGACTGACTGCCTCTGTGGCAAGAGGTGATGGAGAAGCTTAATATCTTCAGCCAAAACAAGGCCAGGAACTGATTGTGGAACAGACCATCAGCTGCTCATATGCAAGTTCAAGTTGAAGTTGAAGACAATTAAAGCAAGTCCACAAGAGCCAAAATATGACCTTGATTATATCCCTCCTGAATTTAGAGACAATCTAAAGAATAGATTTGGTGCATTGTACACCAATGACTGAAAACCAGACGAATTGTGGGATAATATCAAGAACATCATGAAGAAAGCAAAAGGTCATTACAAAGATAGGAAAGAAAAGAGCAAAATGGATGTCAGAAGAGACTCTGAAACTTGTCCTTGAGCAGAGAGTAAGTAAAGAAAATGGAAGAATCGTCAGGATAGAGTTCCGGCAAGATGGCGGACTAGGCAGAAGGACTGCACAGATCCTCTTCAACAAAGAAAAGGGAAACCAATTAACACAGACACAGAAGATAATCTTGGACCCCTGAGCCTTAAAGGGAAGGATACAGAAGTGGAC
>NW_006921590.1:35300736-35309767 GCF_000298275.1 Orycteropus afer afer
TCATAGTGGGAGACTTTAATACACCACTTTCTTTGAAAGATAGAACAACTGTAAAGAAACTCAACAAAGATGCAGAAGAGCTAAACAATACAATCCACCAACTTGGCTTTATAGATATCTATAGAGCACTTCATCCAACAGCAGCACAATATACATTCTTCTCCAATGCACATGGAACTTTTTCTATGATAGACTATATGTTAGGCCATAAAGCAAGCCTTAATAAATTTAAAAACATCAAAATACTGCAAAGCATCTTCTCAGATCATAGTGCTATCAAATTAGAAAAAAAAAAAAGAATCATCAGGATAAAAGAGCTGAATAGAAGATTTCAAAGAGCAGCTTGAGAAGACAGGGTCAATTATTGTCATGAAATGTGCAAAGACCTGGAGTTAGAAAACCAAAAGGGAAGAACATGCTTGGCATTTCTCAAGCTGAAAGAACTGAAGGAAAAAGTTTAAGCCTTGAGTTGCAATATTGAAAGATTCCATGGGCAATATGTTGAATGACGCAGGAAACATCAATAGAAAATGGAAGGAATACACAGAGTCACCGTACCAAGAAGAACTGGTAGATGAACATCCATTTCAGGCAGTGGCATATGATCAAGAACCAATGGTATTGAAGCAAGAAGTTGAAGCTACACTGAAAGAATTGCAAAAAACAAGGCTCCAGGAATTGGTGGGATACCCATTGAGATGTTTCAACAAACAGATGTCATGCTGGAGGCATTCACTCGGCCGTGCCAAGAGATTTGGAAGATAGCTACCTAGCCAACTGACTGGAAGAGATCCATATTTGTACCCATTCCAAAGAAAGGTGATCCCACAGAATGTGGAAATTACCAAAGAATATCATTTATATCAGACACAAGTAATATCTTGCTGAAGATAATTCAAAAATGGTTGCAGCAGTATATTGACAGAGAACTTCCAGAAATGCAGTCTGGGTTCAGAAGGGGACGTGGAGCAAGGCATATCATAGCTGATGTCAGATGGATCTAGGCTTAAAGCAAAGAATACCAGAAAGATGTTTACTTGTGTTTTATTGACTATGTAAATGCACTCGATTTTATGAATCATAATGAATTATGGATAACCTGAGAAGAATGGGAATTCCAGAATTCCAGAAGAATGGGAATTCCTCATGTACTTATGAGGAACCTGTACATAAACCAGGAGGCTGTCATTCGAACAGAACAAGGGGATACTGCATGGTTTAAAATCAGGATGGGAGTACATTGGGGTTGTATCCTTTTGCCATGACTATTCAATCTGTATGCTGAGCAAATAATCTGAGAAACTGGACTATATGAAGAGGAACATGGCATCAGGATTGGAGGAAGGCTCATTAACAACCTGCAATATGCAGATGACACCACTTTGCTTGCTGAAAGTGAGGATGACTTGGAGCACTTACTGATGAAGGTTAAAGACTACAGTCTGCAGTATGGATTACACCTCAATATAAACAGAATAACAGATATATAAACAATATAAACAGAAATCCTCACAACTGGACTAATAAGCAGCATCTCGATAAATGGAGAGAAGATTGAAGTTGTCAAAGAGTTCATATTACTTGGTTCTACAATCAACGCCCATGGAAGCAGCAGTCAAACATGAAAATACGTATTGCATTGGGCAAGTCTGTTGCAAAAGACTTCTTTCAAGTGCTGAAGAGCAAAGATGTCTCCTGGAAGACTAAGATGCGCCTAACCTAAGCCACGGTATTTTCAGTCACCTCATATGCATGTGAGAGCCGGACAATGAATGAGGGAGACTGAAGAAGAGTTGATGGTTTTGAGTTGTGGTGCTGGCAAAGAATGCTGAAAGTACCATAGACCGCTAAAGTAACTAACATATCTGTCCTGGAAGAAGTGCAGCTGGAACGCTCCTTGGAAGTGAAAATGGCCAGACTTCATCTCACCTACTTTGGTCATCTTGTCAGAAGGGACCATTCTCTGGAGAGGAATGTCATGCTTGGTAAAGTGGAGGATCAACGAAGGAGGGGAACGCCCTCAATAGGGTGTATTGACAACGTGGCTGCAGCAATGGGCTCAGGTATAGTAGGGATCATGAGGCTGGAACAGGACCAGGCAGTGTTTCGTTCTGTTGTACATAAGGCTGCTATAAGTCGGAGATGACATAACAACAACAACAACAACAGGGCAAGCAAGAATTATTGAATGGAGCAGCTGACCATGTGGTCCATACAAAGTCACCAGGGCAGATCTTACACTTACATGACCCTAAGTTCCTCAAATTTGCACGCTAGGCTCTTCCTTTTTCTAATCCTGGCCCTGCAGGGCACAGAAGACTTAGAAGTCTCTTCCTCAGCCATCAACCTCCCCATCATTTCTCCACTGCCTCTTTCTTCTTTCCATAAAGATCTTTGTATTTGCTTGCTAATACCTTTCCCTTCCATAATCAAAGATTTAAATAGCAAATAGTGTAATGATGGAAAAATCCCATTTCTGGACTCTGGTTATAATGAAAGAAAAAGAATAGGTCATTCTCCCAGCAGTTCGTCTTCAGACATGGACAGTCCTCCAACTCTGTGGAAGGCAACAGGGTAGAAGGTAGCTTGGGATTGGCATGTTGTATAGATGAGAGATCACAATCGCCTGATGAGATAGTATAAAAGGAAATACCTCAAAGCCAGAGAAGGAAAGCAAGGTGAGAGAGATGTCCAGGCAAGGGTGCAGGCTAGCAGATGACACACAGCCATCCAGTAGTCCTCACCTAATGGCATGGGCCTTGTTCCTCTGTGGATTATGAATCAGGCCTGGATGGGCTGTTGTTCAAGAAACTGTGACAGACAGTTATCATTACCCCTCAGTGCCTCTTGAGTTATGCAGAACCCAGGACAGAAAGTCCTTGCTTGTGAAGGCTTGTCAGGCAGTACTCCCTTGTCAGAGCGTGGCAGCACTGGGCAATGGTTTTTTGACAGGGACCCATGCCCAGTGGAGCTAACTACCTGTCTTGGTTCTTTATTGCTATAACATAAGCCACAGTGGATGGCTTTAACAAACAGGGATTTATTCTCTTGCAGTTTAAGAGGCTAGAAGTTCGAGTTCAGAGTGCTAGCTCTAGAGGATGGGTGAAGGCCCCTCAACCTTAGTGTTTAGCTCTGCTTCCTGTTCTAGGCCCACTAGAGCTGGAGGCTTTTCTGACTCATGCAGTCGCTGGCTCCTGAGGCTGACGAACCCAAGATCAATAAGCAACATGCCATTGGCAGGCAACATGGCAGGTCAAAACTAGGCCAAATGCAGGATCCAGATGTGCCAAAAGCTAGAGACTTTTCTCAAAGCTTCTTATATAATGGAAGCAAGCCACACCTTGAAGGCAGTCAACTACTTAGCTGCTCATAGTGCATTCCACTATGAACATGATTACAATCTCTTCATGGGGAATAACTACATCCAGCTGTCCAGCTACTCAAAACCATGGCCCAGCAAATTGATGTTGTTGTTGTTATGTGCCATCAAGTCAGACCCGACTCATAGCAACCCCTCCTTGGGTTTCCGAGGCAGCAAGTTGATACATAACCTTAACTACCACATCACCCATCTTAGAGACTTCAAGATTCCATGAACACCTTTCCTTCTTCCACCACAGCATAGCTAAGTGAGCCTTACCCTTTCTTCCATTTTCTCTTTCTACTTAACCCTTTCTTTTTCATCCCCTAGTTCAATTTTTCTTCCCCTCCACCTTTCCTATGGAATTGCTCATGTCACTCTCACAGAAGGAATGTTGAACTATGAATGCATCTCTTCTACCCAAAACTAAATGGGTACATCCTTGGAAACCCTACATGAGGTGTGTCAATTTTGTAGAACTTTTGCTAATGTGGATCACTTAATTCTGTGCCCCTTGAACATGTTATGAGCCCTCCTATGATGCTAATTAAGGAGCTCTGGTGGCGTAGAGATACTGCCTCAGAAACCAAGGAGGGGTTGCTATGGGTCACATCCGACTCTATGGTAGTGTGTTGCATTGGCTCAGTGCCTAAGGCATTTGACTGTTAACGCTTGGAAGGAAGACTGGGCAATCTCCTTCTGTAAAGATTTACCATCTCGGAAACTGGGAGACAGTAAGGTGAATGGAAGAATTTGGAGTTAGGCAGACCAGCTGAATTTCCTGTCTCCATTCCTGACTAACTCTGTGATCTTCAGCAGGTCTCAATTTCTCTGAGCCCTGTGTCTTTATCTGAAAAGTAGGGAATCGTGTTTTACCTTGCAAGCCCCAACTTGAAGTGTTCGTGCTTGGCTTCAACATCTGTCACCAGTCTTACTTTTGTTTTCCCAGTGCTTGACTTCCCAATTTCTTACTCTTAAATCTACTGCTATCCACAGTCTGGCATATCAAACACTAACAAGTTGGGGTATGCTCAGACCCAAATGTGAAGCAAGCCAGGATAAGAAGCCAGGGCAGCAGTTAAAGACTGTGTTGAAGTAGCTTGTGACCAGAGGTCAGGTCACAGATGTGGCGGTTACTGACTCAAGTGCTGGTGGAAGGAGAATATGCATCAAGAGTTCTTGCTCATTATGTGGTAAAAGGGTAAATAGTTAAGGTTTACTGTATACTTTGTGTCAGGCCCTTTTCTAATCGTAGCGTCTCATTAATTCCTCACAACAGTCTTACCAGTTAATTATATCAGTTAAGTACTGTTATAATTGTCCCCAATTTACAGATGAGGACATGAGGCAGATAGTTTAAAAGACTTGCCTAAAGCTTATGTATAACCACACACTGCATAGGATTTGGTTCCTTGGTATGGAGGCTTAGTAAGGTCATGGTTTCCTGGGACATCCCAGTTAATTGGCCCAATAACATGTTTAGTGCTTCTGTTCTATCTCCTGGTTCATTACATAATGTCTTAGGTCTTAAAAGCTTGCTACTGGCCATCCAAGGCACAATAATTGGTCTCTATTTGTCTGGAGCAACAGAGGATGATGTAGAGTCAGGAATAGGAGGAGGATATGGAATGTGTGCCTAATTCCTCCATGAGCAACTGCCTCCTTTGCCATGAGGCTAGAAGAACTGAATGGGGACCAGAACCATTACAGAATATTTTGATTAAAGATTCTATGGAAGAATCTTGATCATAAGGAGAAAATGCATAACATCATTTCAAATTCCCATGGCCTCCAGACTTTTGGAGCCTTGGAAGCTGGATGAACCCCTGAAACTATTGCCCTGAGATAAACTCTAAACCTTAAACCAAAAATATCCCCTGAATCTTCTTAAAACCATACAATAGTTTAGCTTAACTAGTTAAAATTATCTGCTTTGACCCTTATGCTTTTTTGAGTTGCTGTTGCCAGTTTGAGCCCATATAAAAAGAAGTGTCTATACGAGATCACAATGACAATAGCAACTCAAAAGACAAGATAGGAACCATAGGAGGCAGTGAGTTTATGTTAATGGAGGAGGAACAACTCAGTAAAGAAGGATGAGAATAATTATACTACACAGTGTAATCAGTGTCCCTAACTCATACATGTTGAATTGGTGTATGTTTTGCTGTGTATATTCTCAACAATGACAACAAAAAGACTGCTTAAAGAAACACAGCTAGTAAGTAGTGGAGTTTGGATGCAAACCCAGACAGAGCCCATACTTTTACCTATCCACCTCCAGTCAATACCTCCATTGGAAGACTCTTCTCTGCTGTTCTTGGACCAAACCTAAAGAGGGGCAACAAGCAAAGGGCTGGCCATTTGGAGCAAATGAGTCTATCATGTGACAGAGGGATTGTGTACCATGGAGTCATCGTTAAGGGTTCTGAAATTTTCATATTGCAAAATTCTGAGAAGGACATCTTTGACATTATATGTCAAATTGATACGTCCTGTGCATTCAAGCAAATGGAAGAAATGACAAGATAAAAGAGCTGAACAGAAGATTTCAAAGAGTAGCTTGGGAAGACACAGTTATTATAATGAAATATGCAAAGACTTGGAGTTAGAAAGACAAAAGGGAAGAACACACCTGGCATTTCTCAAGCTAAAGGAACTGAAGGAAAAATTCAAGCTATGAGTTGCAATACTGAAAGATTCCTTGGGCAAAATACTGAAGGATGCAGGAAACATCAAAAGAAGTTGGAAGGAATACACAGAGCCACTGTACCAAAAAGAATTGGTCGATGTTCAACTATTTCAGGAGGTGGCATATGATCAAGAACCAATGGTATTGAAGAAGTCAAAGCTGCCCTGAAGGAACTGGCAAAAAACAAAGCTCCAGGAATTGATAGAATACGCTTTGAGATGTTTCAACAAACAGATGACGTGCTGGAGGCACTTACTTGTCTATGCCAAGTAATTTGGAAAACAGCTCCCTGGCCAACTGACTGGAAGAGATCTATATTTGTACCTATTCCAAGGAAAGGTGATCCCATAGAATATGGAAATTATTGAACAATATCATTAATATCAGATGTGAGTAAATTTTGCTGAAGATAATTCAGAAACGGTTGCAGCAGTATATTGACAGGGAACTTCCAGAAATGTCAGCTGGATTCAGAACAGAATGTGGACCAAAAGATATCAGTGCTGATATCAGATGGATCTTGGCTCAAAGCAAAGAATACCAGAAAGATATTTACTTATGTTTTACTGGCTATGGAAAAGCATTTGACTGTGTGGATCATAACAAATTATGGTAATACTGAGAAGAATGGGAATTCCAGAACACTTCATTTTGCTCATGAAGAACCTGTACCTAGACCTGGAAGCTGTGGTTTGAACAGAACAAGGTCTACTGCATGGTTTAAAATCAGGAAGGGTGTGTGTCAGGGTTGTATCCTTTCACCATACTCAGTCTGTATGCTGAGCAAATAATCTGAGAAGCTGGACTATCTGGAGAAGAATGCAGCATCAGGATTGGAGGAAGACTCATTAACAACCTGCACTATGCAGACAACAAACCTTGCTTACAGAAAGTGATGATGACTTGAAGTGTTGTAGGAACAACAAGGTCCTTATCCCCTGTTGCATAAAGCCAATGATCACCACAAGTTGAAGCGGAAAAGCAAAAGATTTATCGAGTATTGATATCCAAGGAGATAGACAGAATCACTTCTCTAAAATGTCTGTCTCCTCAAGCAAAGGGATATGTATGACTATAGAGGGAAATGAGAAGGGATCAAAGATCCTCTGGACTGCCAGGAATGTCTTTGTTCTCCTTTTTCGTGGTTACTCCTGACTTGGTGTCCCTCTTCCCTGGGTTGTCTCACTTCATGGACTATGGAACTCAGTCATGGGAGAGGGTTGTGCATAAAAGAAGGTGTAATGGAAAACAATAACCCTAAGAATGTATAATTGAAAATAACAAACCTAAAGAACTCAGCATCCATGAAAACAAAAGGGAGGGAAAAATAGCAAGTCAGTCACTTTGATCAAGGTGAGATCATGCTTTTCAGTCTGTTAAGTTCTGCAATTTTCAGTGAGGGGCCCCTGCGGACCTCCGCTTAAGCCTTCATTGGAAGCGCTTACTGATGAAGGTCAGACTACAGTCTGCAGTATGGATTACACCTCAATAAAGAACATGAAAACCCTCACAACTGGACCAGTAAGTAGCATCATGATAAATGGAGAAAAGATTGAAGCTTGTCAAAGATTTCATTTTACTTGGATCCACAATCCACACCCATGAAAGCAGCATTCAAGAAATCAGACATCGTATTGCATTGGGCAAATCTGCTGCAAAAGACCTCTTTAAAGTGTTGAAGAGCAATGATGTCACTTTGGGGACTAAGGTGCGCCAAACCCAAGCCATGGTATTTTCAATCACATCATATGCATGTGAGAACTGACAATGAATAAGGAAGACTGAACAAGAGTTGATGCTTTTGAGTTGTGGTGTTGGCAAAGAATATTGAAAATACCATGGACTGCCAGAAGAATGAACAAATCTGTCCTGGAAAAAGTGCAGCTGGAGTACTCCTTGGAAGCAAGAATGGCCAGACTTCATCTTATCTACTTTGGTCATGTTGTCAGAAGGGACTATTCACTGGAGAAGAATATCATGCTTGGTAAAGTGGAGGGTCAGCAAAAAAGGGGAAAACCCTCAATGAGATGGATTGACAAATTGGCTGCCACAATGGGCTCAATTATAGCAAGGATTGTAAGGAAAGTGCACACCTGGGCAGTGTTTTGTTGTGTTGTACATAGAGTCACTATGAGTCAAAGCCAACTCGACAACACCTAACAACAACAACTACTACAATGCATTCATGTAATATTTATGAAATGAAAATTACCCTAATTTATTTAGAGTTGTTAATGTAACAAGTTTGATAACTCTCATTTATGAAGATGTAATGTGTTCCTGGCACTGTGTTAATAATGTGCTTTGTCTGGATTCTTCAATTCACATCTATTAATGCAAGGCATCATTGTATGTATTTTATAAGTGGAAAAGTAAGGCTTACGAAGTTGTTCTTTTCTTTCTCATTAGTAGAGCATTGGGCTCTTATTTGATCAGCTCCTTAGCTCAGTAGTCTAGCTTCTGATCCAAACCCTCCACTGAAACTCCCCTTGTTAAGATTACAAATGATCTTCCAGTTGCTAAATCTAGGGGACATTTTCCAATGATTAACTCACTGATCCACTCTTCTGCACTCTCCCTTGAAAATCACTCTCTGTTTCATGGTTTCTAGAACCCCAGTTCAGTGGTTCTACCTTTCTGACCATTTCTTTGCTATTTCTTTTTTCCTGCCCTGGTCCTTAAATGTAGATCTTCTCACAGGGCACACCTGCTGCACTCCTTAGTCTCTATACTCCTGTGCATGTTTCATCTACCACTGAAATGGTGAAGGTAGGGAATTGGCTCCATAGCCATGATACTCAAACTTGAGACAAAGATCATTTACATACCGGAGATGCTCCTTGTTCTATATGCATCACAAATTTGAGTGTCTCAAACTGCACACATGCAACTCTTTTCTGTACCACCCCCAGTGTTGCCTTCCCTTATCTTACCACACCATCCTCCTCTTTATTATTTCACTTGGTGTGCTGCCATCC
>NW_006921590.1:35325544-35338195 GCF_000298275.1 Orycteropus afer afer
CGGCACATAACAACAACAACAACATATATATATATATATATATATATATATATATATATATATATATTTGTGGATATAGTTCCATTCACCTTCCTACCCCTGTTCAGCTTAAGTGTCTATCTATGTATCCACTCTTAGATTATTGTTATTACAGGATTATGTATGTAATACTATTCGTCTTTATTACCTTTAACTCTTGTGCTCCTCCCAGTGTCCTTCTTTGCCTTGTTCATTCTGTGCTGACCTCCCCTTTATTATATACTGCCTTTTGTAGATAATCTTTATTAAGTTGAAGTAATTCTTTGTTCTTAACTTCATGAGAGTTTTTTTTGTTTTTAATCATAAAAGGGTACTGGATTTTGTAAAATGCCTTTTTTCCATGTCAATTGATGTTGCTCACATGATTTTTTTTTCTTTAACTCATTGATATGGTAGATTACATTAATTGATTTTCAAATGTTGGACCATCTTTGAATTCCTGGAATAAATCTTGACCATTGTGTATAATTCCTTTTTCACATTGTTGAATTCAGTTTGTTAATATTTTGTCTGGTAGCATAGTGCCTAAGGCACTTGACTGCTAACCAGAAGTCTGGTGGTTCAATTCCACCAGCCACTCCTCAGAAGGAAAGTTGGGCAATCTACTTCTGTAGTGATACTGCCTTGGAAACCCACGGAGGGGTCACTATGAGTCGGGCCCAACTCCACAGCACATAACAACAGCAACAATATTTTGTTGAAGATACTTGCATCAAAGTTCATGAGAGATACTAATCTATACTTTAATTTTTTTTTTTAATTGTCTTTGTTTATAGGAGCTTTTGTGCCATAGTGCCTAAGGCATTTGACTGCTAACCAGAAGACTGGTGGTTCAAACCCACCAGCCATTCCTCAGAAGGAAGGTTGGTCAATCTACTTCCGTAGAGATACCGCCTTAGAAACCCAAGGAGGGGCTGCTGAGTTGGATCTGACTCCAAGGCAGGGAGCTTGGTTTGTTTTGTTTAATTTTGACATCAGGATAATAATGCCTCATAAATTAAGTTTAAAAGTATTCCCTCCTCTTCTGTTTCCTGGAACAGATTGTGAAAATCGGTGTTAATTCTTTTTTTAACAGAACTTTGGAATTCTCCAAATTCTAACAGATGAAACCAGATTTTACTGGTAAAAACATCTGTGCCAGATTTCATTTTTTGGTAGCTGTTCAATTTCTTTAATGGTTGTAGTACTATTCAGAATATCTATTTTATCTTGGTGGATTTTGGCAATGTGTGGTTTTTGACGAATCCGTCCATTTCTTCTAAGTTGTTGAACTTAAAAGTGTAAAGTTATTCTTAGTATCCCCTTATATCTTTTTAATGGCTGAAGGATCTGTGGTGATAGCCCCTATTTCCTTCCTGATATTGATGATTTGTTTCTTCTCTCTTTTTATTTTTGTCAGTCTTACTAGAGATTTTTCAGCTTTATTTTGAAGAACTAGTTTTTTTCTTTCATTGATTTTTTTTATATTGTTTTCCAATTTTCTATTTCATTGATTTCTACTCTTTATTATTTCTTTCTGTTTGCTTTGGGTTTATTTGACTCTTATTTTTCTTAGGTTCTTGAGATGGGAACTTAGAATGATTATTTGGGACCGTCCCTCATTTCTAATGTAAATATTTAGTACTATAAATATCCTTTTCAGCACTGCTTTAGATGTACCCTACAGATTTTCACATATTATGTTTTCATTTTCATTCACTTTGATATAGTTTTAAATTTTCCTTTGAGATTCCTCTTTGACTCATGGGTTATTTAGAAGTATATTGTTTAATTTACATGTATTTTAGAGGTTTTCGTACTGTCATTATTTTTGATTTCTACTTTCATTCCATCATGGTCAAAAACAAACGAAACAAACTCACTGCCATTGAGTTGTTTCTGACTCATAGTGACCCCCATTGGGTTTCTGAGGCTGTGAATCTTTATGGAAGTAGATTGCCCCATCTTCCTTCCATGGAGCAGCTGATAGGTTTGAACTGCTGACTTTCTGGTTAGCAGCCAAATGTTTTATCCATTACGCCACCAGAGCTCCTTATTATGGTCAAAGGGGGTTCTTATATTAGCCTCTCTACTTTTGAAATTTGTATAATACAAACTTAAAAAAGAGAGAGAGAGGGAGAGATCCTGCCATCCTGCTTATTGATGGTATTTTCCTATCAAGGTTCCAGCTGCTGGCTCTTGAAAACATTTTCTGTGTTGGGCCCCCAGCCTAGCATCTTCTCAGCCTCATTCTGCTGGGCTGTTTGCTCTCCCCATACAGCCTTAAAGCAATTTTAGAATGATGTCTTCCCTGCCCCGTCTAACTCCCTAGTCTCTGCCTGTCCCCAGTAGCATATTGTTGTTATTGTTATGTGCTGTGGAGTGGGCCACGACTCATAGCGACTCCTCCTTGGGTTTCCGAGGCGATATCACTACGGAAGTAGATTGCCCAACCTTCCTTCCAAGGAGTGGCTGGTGGGTTTGAACCACCAGCCTTCTGGTTAGCAGTCAAATGCTAGCATAAAGCTCCTTAAAGAACCAAAATGGGGTAACAGGCCTAGTCTGTTAAACTCTAGTGTTAGCTTGAGGAAGGAAGGGATGGCACCAAGGTTTCTTTTATAGGATTTATGTCTGTCATTTTACAATCATGGCTGTAATGATCTTCACCACAGTCCTGCGAGGGAGGAATCAGATATCTTGAACCAAAAAAAAAAAAAAAACCTCACTGCCATGGAGTCAGATCCAACTCATAGCGACCCCTCCTTGGGTTTCCGAGGCTGTATCACTATGGAAGTAGATTGCCCAACCTTCCTTCTGAGGAGTGGCTGGTGGGTTTGAACCACCAGCATTCTGGTTAGCAGTCAAATGCCTTAGGCACTGCGCCACCAAAGGTCCTAGATATCTTGAAGTGGTATGGAAATGTGGCAGATTTGTGAACTCTTGGGGGAGCAGAGAATATGCCACAGGGGTTGAAGAATTTATGGGCCAAGAAAGTTTCAGTAAATGAAAAATAACTTGTGGAAGGGAAGGAGGCAAAGCATCCTGTATCTCAGGCCTCACTAAGGAGAGGTGGAGCCCCAAGGCCAGAGGAGAGCAGTAGGGGAAGCAAAGAGATGGTGACACCTGGAGGAGTGATAGTGGAGAGAATCTTTGGTGTTTGCAGGTAGGACAGAATGGGAGGGAAAGGGACCAGCTCTCTGGCTGGGCAGCTCCCTCAGTCTACTTGAAAGGGAAAAGGGATGGAAAGGCTGTAAACAGATATGAAATGAGCTGGAAGAAAAAATCAGAGGATTCAAGGCTCACAGCTGAGGCCTGTGACATCAGTACGAGGGGCAGGCCCTGTGGCTGCTCTGCATGCCTTGTCTGGGATGGGTGTCTGGTCAGGAGCCAGGATCCCTCATGCTTTAGTAGCTTCATATTTCCCAAATAGCTGTCTGAGAGGAATGTTTTGTATACTTCACTAGAGGAAGGATGTCAGGGAGGCACATACCCATCCTCCCGTGTCATGCCATCCCCCGCCAGCTGACCTTTTTCCTTTCTATCCTTTGGGTGGTTGTGAATTTAGGGGTGGAAAAGGCAGGAAGCCTGCCTTGTGGGTGCCCCAGGTGTTTCCTCACCACGGCCCACAAATGCTGAGAGCAAGATGGATAGGTATGTCACCAGAGCCCTACATTAGAGAAGAGGAAGGGGGGTCAGGAAAGGTGTCCCTAGAAACCCCCCAGCCCCTCATGATTGCAGGGCCTGATAACAGCAGCAGGTGCCATTCTGGAGGCAGGTTTAGAGATGAAAGGCCCTGAACACACAATGCTGTCGATGTTACCACTGTGACAGTAACAGTAAAGGGAGGCAGCTGTTGGGCATTAAAAGAGGAGTGTGTGAAAGAGGGAAGAACCACAGAGAGGGAACAGACTTCGCCCTGGGCCTGGATGGGAGGATGAGCCCAGGGCTGCCCAAAGTCCTTGTGGGAGTAGGTTTGGCTGCTCAGGCCTCTTTCATTCTGTGTGCAAACTGTAGACCCACTATGTGTATACTCTGAACACAACATGTGCAGCTATGATGCAGATACCTTTTGGCTCAGGGGCCTGTCATCTTTCTAGGTGGAGTCTTTGATCCAGCTCTCTCCACAGCAGGCCTGAGGCTATACCTCCCAGCTGGCAGCTGATGCCCCATTTGGCTTTGTTGGGAGACATGAAGGCATGTGTGTTGGTACTTGAGGATGGCAGTAGAAGGAGAGGGAGATGATGAGAAGCTGGCAGGTGCCTGTGTGGGTTTGCCATGCAGGGATAGGAGGCTTAGGTTTATGCAACTTGCTTAAGGTCACATAGTAATGAAAGAGTCAAGGCCTGGATGCAGGTCAGTTTAACATAAAAAGTCGTAAACAATGTGCCTGTTTCCTCATTCATACAACAGAGAGAATGGTTATGAGGATTAAATGAGGTAATTGTGTAACAACTTAACACATGGCCTAGACAGAGTTTATTGGTATGTGCTCAATAAATAGCAGCTGCTATTAATATTGATATGTCATTCCTTTATCACTAAAGCCAAATTACAATGAAGATGACAACAAAAGTTCAGAGTCTTACACGTGTGATGAAATTAAGGGTGTTTCTGGTTCATAAACATGCGAAGCCTTTTCTTGGGCACTAATTTGAGGTTGTGGCATTCTTCTAATATGAGCCCATGTCAGCCTGTCTGTCTACCTCTCGATCCCAGATGGAGTGGCCGTTCTGCCTGCCCCTCAGAATCTCTCTGTACACTCGGCCAACATGAAGCATCTGTTGACATGGAGCCCAGTGGTTGTGCCTGGAGAAATAATATACTATTCTGTCGAATACCAGGGGTAAGGTTTTTATTTTATTTTATTTTTTTAAAAAACCAAACCAAACTGTTTTTCTCCCTTAGATAACAGTTGGTTCCTGGAGGTATAGCCCTCACCCTGGGCTCAACGAGGCTTTGTGAACTCAGGGATAGAATATCTCTAATGATCTGCCCCCTCTGTCGGTATTGACATTGGGAGAATTGAAGAGGCGTGGGAAATTGTCCTCTGGATTTGACAGTGAGCTCTGCAAGAACACAAATGTTTATAAACACATTTTGATGGAGATTCTTTTCAACAGTGAGTCAGCTATCCGATGCTGAAGGAAATCTTAAGAAATGAGTTTGGCTGTCATTTGAGATGGGGATATTCACTGGAGACTCAAATACTTTCAGGATGGGGGAGAAGTCCATTTTCCTGATTAGGAGCTTGTACCAAGGAGCCAAAACAAATCATGTGACCAACCATAAAGGTCAGCTGGTCTGGGGCTAGATGGGCTTGACTCTTCTCCAGGTGTCCAGGCTCTTGGAGCTGTTGGAGAGTGACTAGGACACAAAAGATGCTTGGTCTGTTTCATTAATAATAAATACAAACTGACCACCTATGTGTGTAGGCATTCTTCTAGGTTCCGGTGTACATCGGACAAGGTTTCTAGATATAGGGAGCTTACATCTAGAAGAGGAGATAAATACTAAACAGGTATAGAAATAAATACATAGATCTGTGTTGATCAATATGGTGACCACTTTAATGAATTTAAGGAGCTCTAGTGGTGTAGTAGGAGTTCTGGTGATGTAGTGCCTAAGGCACTTGATTGCTAACCAGAAGGCTGGTGGTTCAAACCCACCAGCCGCTCCTCGGAAGGTTGGACAATCTACTTCCATAGTGATACTGCCTCGGAAACCCAAGAAGGGGTAACCGTGAATCAGATCTGACTCGATGGCAGTGCATTTGGTTTTTTTTTTTTTTTAGTGGTGTAGTGGTTAAGGCATTTGGCTGCTAACCAAAGGTCAGTGGTTCAAATTCACCAGTGAGTCAAACTCACCAGTGGGTCAAACACACCAGCTGTTCCATGGAAGAAAGATGAGAAAGTCTGCTTCCATAAAGATTTATAGTCTTGGAAACCTAATAGGCATCACTATGAGTTGGAATTGACTCAATGGCAGTGAGTTTAGTTTTTCTGATTACCAGTTTTAACTAATTAAAAGAAAAAGTGTTTGTTCCCCAGTCACATTAGCCAAATTTCAAGTGCTCAGTTGACACATATGGCTAGTGGCTACCACATTGGACAAAGCAGATATAGGACATTTCCATCACCATAGGAAATGCTTTTGGGCACCACTGCTGTAGGTAATTTCAGATAGTGCTAGCAAGAAGCTAAAGGTTTATATGACAAGACAACTGAATCTGTGGCTCTTAAACAGTGTGTGGTCAGGGAAGGCCTCTCAGAAGAGGTGATATTTAACCTGATAGATGAAGGACAGGAGGATCCAGCCATATGAACAGTGGGAGCAAAGCATTTGAGACGGAATGAACAGCTAATGCAAAGGTCATGGGGCAAAAAGAGCCTGGCATATTGGAGGAATGATGAGGAGGCCAGTGTGGCAGGAAAACTGTGCTTAGGGGAAAGGTAGGAGAGAGGCTAGGGAGGCTTGTAGGTGATGGGAAGGAGTTTGGATTCCAGTCTAAGCACTGTGGGAAGCCATTAAGGAGAGAAATGGCATGACCTGATGAGTGATGAATGGTTTGGACACACTTTCATATATCCACAGTTGAGGCTGGGTAGAAGGGGCTGGTGTGACACTGTGATCTCTTCTTGGACAGGGAATATGAGATCCTATACCTGAGCCACCTCTGGATTCCCAGCCACTGGTGCTCATCTACCAAAGGTCCTCAGTGTGACATCACTGATGACATCACCGCCACTGTGCAGTACAACCTCCGAGTCAGAGCTACACTAGGCTCACAGACTTCAGCCTGGAGCACCTTGGAGCACCCGTTTAATCGAAACTCAAGTGAGTCACTTTTCTCCTTACTCTTCTCACTTCCCCCCACCCCCTAACATCTCCTTTGGGACCATGCTGACCCAGATTGTCCAGACTCTAACATCAAAATAGTCTCATAAAGCTGGAGTATTGTGAACACAAACAACCCTAAATTGTACATTGTACAACTTGTCAACTGCTTCCCACATGCCCTCTCCCTCTTTTGCAACTTTGGAAGTCATTTCTAACTGTCTCTGTCAAGGTCTGTAGGTAATGGGGATACTGACATTGGGAACCTGGAAGGAAAGTTGCTCTGGAAATGGGAAAATGAGGCTAGGACTTCTTCTTTCTACCCTGATAAGACTCAACAAATTTTTCCTGCCTCCTATCTGGGGTCCTCATTAGCCCCACATTTACTGCCTGCACAAGCAGCCTCTTTGTGCAAAAGGATCTATACATTTAGCAGAGCCACCAGCAACAGTGACCCTTCAATGACCTCTGAGAAATATATAGCTTTTCTTTTGAAATATGTAGCTTTTCTATTGCAGTAAACTAAAAAAACAAACTCATCGATATCAAGTCAATTCTGACTCATACCAACCCCTACTGGGTTTCCAAGGCTGTAAATCTTTACGGAACCAGAGCCTAATCTTTCTTCTGCTGAGTGGCTGGTGGGTTCGAACCAATGAACTTTTGGTTAGCAGCCAAATGCCTTAACCACTATTCCACCAGAGCTCCTTTTCTACTGTAATAGGTTCCAGAAAATGATTGACAAAGAGGTAAGGAAGAATCCAGAGAGGTCATTAGATATGTCAGAGCAAGAACAATAACCAGTGTGTAACAGGGTGTTTGTGTGTTTGGGAAGAGCAGCAGCAAGGGCTAGATGTGGCAGCTGGTCATGTGCTGAAGGATTATGACATGAAACTTGATCAAGCCAATACCAAGGAGCCATGGAAGGGGAAAGGGTCTAGGCCAGGTTTGTTGCACAGAACAATCACCCTGGCTGCTTTGTGGAAAGTGAACTGGAGTAAGACAAATCTGGATGGAAGACTAAAAGTGAGAAGGGGTTTGTAACACTCCAAGTGAGCCAAGATGGGTCCTGATCCCAGGTGTGGGAGAGGGTACAGAGAAGAGAGGACAAATATCAGAGACATAGCTGAGTTAGAAAGGACAGAGCTTGGGGACCAGCTATGGGGAGATGCAGTAGGAGAGACAATAACGATGTCCAGCTTCTCACTGGGGTTGGTGAGAACGTCATCTAAGGCAGAAAAACCAGGAGGAGCAACTGGTCTTGGGAAAGAGGAACTGCAAGATAGCATATAACGGATGTGGAAATCAGGCCCTGGGGCTCAGAGAGATCAAGACCAGACACACAAACATAAAGTTAATAGCTGAAGGCTTGGGAGCAGATAGATTGTCCAGGGACAAGATACAGGGGATAATGAGAACCCAGGACAAGTTCCTGGAAAACTGCACATTTAAAAAGTGATTTGGAAGGAAGGGTGCCAGTGGGAGACTTGGCAAGTAGAGGGACATGGAGGGAGAGAAGAGCTGCCAATAGACCTGAGGGGAAGGTCCTGATGGAGGCCCCTGGCCAGGCCCTTGAGAAAGTAATTTCATGGAATGGTGTGTGTGTGTGTTGGGGGGGGGTGTCAGGTTGTAGAGTGGAGGTTTGAGTGGGAGTGGGAAGGAGCAAAGTAGTGTGAGAATGTGGCTAGTTTTGAGCTTCAAGAAAGGCAAGAAAAGGGTCTTTGGTGGCCTCTTTTTTTTTTTTTTTTTGGATGTGGTAGTAAATGATCCTTCCATGGGAGTAAGGGTAGAGGAAGGTTTGGGGCAGCATCTACAATAATGAGGCCAGTCAAAATTTACTGAGGTATGTATAAAATTGGATGGAAATCAGAAAGGGTTAGAAGATGGGGTGGTCCAAGCTGGAAGGGGCTGAGGAAGGTGAAGATAGATTTGAAGGGGAAGTTGGCACCTCAGAAATCAGACAGATCTGGTGCAAATCCCCTCTCAGCTGCTTGAGAGCTGGGTCCTAGCCTCCTCATCTGTAAAGGTCCTGCCTCACTGGGCAGCTGTGTGAATTACATGAGATGATATATGGAAAGTGCTCAATGCAGTGCTGTTCTATCATAAGCACTAAACTACTGTAGGTATTATTATTATTGCCTTAGATGTGTTGTTGTTGTTGTTATATGCCATCGAGTTGGCCCCGACTCATAGCCTCAGATGTAGGATACCAATAAAAGAATAGTGTGCAGGTGGACTTAGTAACTAGATGGGATGGAACCTCTTAAGGACATTAAGTCTGTTCCTTTGCATTTGGAAAGGGCCACTAGACTTCTCTCCAAACACGTGAAAATTCTTATTTTAAGCCTCTTCTGAGAAGCATTTCCTACTCTTAAAGGGAAGTCTTGTTGAGACAAGAAGTTCTCAACTAGAGAGTGTACATTGGTTGTTGTTGTTATGTGGTGTTGAGTCGGACCCGACTCATAGCGACCCCTCCCTGGGTGTCCGAGGTGGTAACACTAGGAAGTGGATTGCCCAACCTTCCTTGGAGTCACCTTAAACCGAGGACCCAAACTTACTGCCAACTAGTCAATTTCAGCTCATAGCTATCCTATAGGACAGAGTAGGACCACCCCATAGGGTTCCCAAGGCTATAAATCTTTATGAAAGTAGACTGCCACATTGCCACATCTTTTTCCCACAGACGGGTTCATGGGTTCACATGGGTTCAAACTGCCAACCTTTTGATTTGTAGCCCAGCACTTCACCACTGCACCAGGGTTCCTCTGGAGTCACCTTCCAAAAAAAAAACCAAACTCAGTGCCATTGAGTCAGTTCCAACTCATAGCATCCCACATAGGGTTCCCAAGGCTGTAAATCTTTACAGAAGCAGATTTTCACATCTTTCTTCTACAGAGCAGCTGGGGGATTTAGAACCACCAACCTCTTTGTTAGTAGCTGAATGCCTTTACCACCAGCGCTCCTCTTAGGAGCTTTAAATTCCATTCATGTCTGCAGTCCACCCCCAGAGAGTGTGATTTAAATCCTCTGTGTATGGCTTGTTTATTGGAGTAAAAAAAAAATCTCCCAGGTTATTCTCATGTACAGCTGTGGTTGAGATCCACTACTACAGAGAATAAACACCCACACAGGGGTGGCTAGAAACAGACATTCGGACAAATTCTGATCATTAACTGTGTGACTCGGGGAAGGCCCGTAGCCTTCTTTGAGGCCCCATTACATCATTTACCTTATTAAGCATGCTGGGGGTGCGGGTGAGGATTAAATGACAGAAGTCTGTAGAGTGCATAGGACACTGTCCAAAACATCTCGGAACTGAAGTTTGGATCATCTTCTGTATTTCTATTTTCAATAAAGGTGAAGATTCATTTTTATTCTAGTCATGTTTGACCTAAAAATAGAGGAGTCGAAGATCTCTTTTCCTTTTGCAGGTGTGCCAGAGGTAGTTTCACCAGTGTTTATGGTCATATGAAGCTTCTGGACTGCGTATGTTTTGCACAGATGACCTCTGACTTCCAAGTCCTACTGTCCCCTATCTAGACAGTTTTTCAAATGCCCAGGCATACATTCTTCCCCTGATGAGGAAGGCAATGGGAAAATGTGTTACTCTCTGAAAACTTTTAGGAACTGCCTATCTTCCAAGTATCCACTGACCGCAATGCAGAGGGATCTAGCATGTGCCACCCTGCTTCCCAAGCCAAGGCCAGAAACCTGGGGATGGCCCTTCTGGTCCTGCAGTGTCTGGATCAGAGAGGCAAGCATGGGAGGCAATGCCTGTGGGAGGGCCCTTCTGTTCTTGGCCTGCTGATGGGAATTCATCCACAAGGGCTGTTGGCCTCTCGGTTTGAAATCCAGAAGGTGAAAGAAGGTACTTGTATTCATGTTGTAGTTTCCAGAGTTGATTATTGGAATTTGTAAAAGCCTCTGATGTGCCAGCAGCTCTTAGTCAGAACATGAGATGAAAAATCCTTGGGCTGAGAATAGAATGGCTAACCCATTCTATTCTAATCAGCTGATGATTTGCTGATTTTGAAAGACATCAGCAGCCAGTACATGGCACTGATCTGCATGTGCTAAAGGAATGTTTAGGCCCCTTTTAGGTATGTGGCAAAGGGGCAAAGACTGGGCCATAGCTGTTATCAGTAGAGACCTGAGTTTCCATAGGGGTTTGGCAAGCATTAAGAAACAGCACCTGCTCACTTAGATGAACCAAGGTGAGAAGCAATTTCTTCAGGGAAAGTAAAAAGTGGTTATGATAATAGTAGTAGAGTATTTTGGAAAAGCATAGCAATAATAGTGGCACAACATGAAAATGTAATCAATGTCCCTGAGTTGTAAAAGTGGAAGTTGTTATGTTGGCAAATGTCTTGTGTGTGTTTTCACCAAAGTAAAAATAAAAAAAGTAAAAAAAGGAGCATGGATTATAAAAGTTTAAAACTGAACTCAAATTATTATTTTTTTTTAATTGTGATTTGGGTGAAAATTTGCAGAGCAAATTCATTTTCCATACAGCAGTTCACATACACTTTGTCTTATGACACTGACCACAATTTACCACAATGCAACATCTCCCCTCCTGCCTCCTCCCAACAGTTACCTCTTCCCTGTGTCCATCCCTCCATGCACTGCTGCCCCCTGAGCTGTCTCTTTGTGCAAAAGCAGCCTTTCTTTCTCCCATGCTTGTTCTCTCCAAGGAGTGTATCTACCTCACACAAATGTTCAACTCATATGCCCATCCACAGTTTGGCTGGAAGCCACAGGCACATGTTCAATTCCAGACCTGAAGGGCAGCTAGGGGCCATAGTCTCAGTGGTTCCACCAGGCTCTATTGGACCAACAAACCTGGTCACCCCCACTTTTCTTTTTCCAAATGATTTTGAGTTTTGTTCCCATTGTTCTCCTTCTCTATCCAGGATCTCCTACATAGATCCTCTTCCAACTGGTTGACAGTAGTAGCCAGGCACCATCTAGTTCTTCCAGTCTCATAGTCGTACAGGCTGCAGATTGGATGGTGTACCAGTCTCTAGGACTAATTGTTTCCACGAATCTTTGGTAGTCTTCATTCTTCTTTGCTCTGGATGAGGAGAGACCCATCATTGCATCTAGATGGCAGCTTGCAAGCTTTTAAGATCCCAGTCGCTACTTGCCACAGTAGGAAGTGGAACAATGTTTTGTGTAGTATGTTATGCCAATTGAGCTTGATGTCCTCTGCAACTATGGTCCCGAGCCCACAGGTTCAACTACTCGGTCCCTCTGGATAGCTGGCTGTGACCAAGTGGTGACTACAACCTTGCCCCTTGTCAGCTCCACTATACACCTGGGAATTCAGATCATACACATCAAATTATAGGACCATTGTCTGCCAAGCCTGTACATGTTCTTAGATACACTCCCCACTTCATGGACATACCTAATAGTTCAGCCTGTCCACCCATCTATCCACCCATATACCCATGTTTTCCTTCACTGACAACACCGTACTATATGTGCAAAAGGGTTCATTTTTGTTGTCTATACTTCCCACATACCTCTCTATGTCTTTCTCTTCCTCAATGCCACTATATTGATCACTCACATTTGGTACATTGCCTTTCTCTTTACCTAAATCAATACTTATCTTTATCTAACAGTGTTCCCTACCCTCCCCTCCGACCCCTGGTAACCAACAAAGAAAATGCCCTTCCATAGATAAACATTTCCTTGACTTTTACAATAATGGACTAATACAATATTTGTACTTTTGTGATTGACTTATTACACTCAGCATAATGTCCTCCAAGTTCATCCACATTATGCAGT
>NW_006921590.1:35338295-35338913 GCF_000298275.1 Orycteropus afer afer
TGTTATTTGTATTCTCTCCCTCTTTTCCTTTGTTAAATTTGCCAGTGTTTTGTCAATTTTATTGATCTTTTCAAGAAACCAACTTCTGGTCTTTTTGAATTTTCTATAGCCCTTCTATTTTCTGTTTCATTGATTTCTGCTTGAATCTTGATTATTTCCTTTCTTCTGGTGACTGTGGGCTTTTCTTCCTGTTCTTTTTCTAATTGTTGGAGATGTTGGTTTAAAGTGTTGAATTTGGGTCTTTCTTCTTTTTTGGTGTGTGCATTTATTGCTATAAATTGGCTCTGAAAAAAAAAATAGAAAGTGAAAAATTGGCGGAGGACAGGGCAGGGCATCCAGGCTCCGTCCAAGCACACAGACTGGGATGGAGTTCCTGTGGGCCCAGATGGTGGGTGGGAGTGGGGGGTGGCCACACCTCCATTCACCAAGCAGGGATGGGGTATAAGAGTAACAAGAGGAATGTCACACCTTTTCAGACATGCAGGTCCAGCGTTCCCTTGGGGTTAGTGGAAATCAGAAGCTCTTCTGAAGCCCCTGGAATCTCGGAGAGCACTGTCTCTTTAAATATCCAAAATGGTCAAGCTGCTTGTAAACATTCAAAATGGTGGTGCCCTCTGG
>NW_006921590.1:35341448-35350253 GCF_000298275.1 Orycteropus afer afer
AGGTTAATTCTTAGGTCCTACCACCACTTTGGAATCTCCAAGCTGTCTGTGCCATCAGGATCGCTCAGGATCGCTGCCAGACTGCAGGTCCTTATGTCTCCTTTTCTGGTATTTTCATGCAAATTCTTCTGCTAGTTGGTGTTTCGTCCATTTCTATATCCTTCCTTTCATGGCTCACGGTCCAGGATTGTCTTCTGTGTCTGTGTTAATTGGTTTCCCTTTTCTTTGTTGAAGAGGGTCTGTGCAGACTTTCTGCCTATTCCGCCATCTTGGAATCTCTGCATACAAGAATTCTTCCCTGAGTATTTAGTCACTTTTTTGTATATGTGCCTCCTGGGAAGGGAACAGAGGACTTTATTATAGTTAAGGGTGGCAAAAGGGAATAACAGTAAGTCTTTGTCATTCCCCCCCCCCATTCATTTATCTCTCATCCAAAAAGCATTTACTAGGTACTTGCTGAGTACAGGAGAGCATTCATGT
Organism: Orycteropus afer afer; assembly: GCF_000298275.1. Taxonomy (NCBI): domain Eukaryota; kingdom Metazoa; phylum Chordata; class Mammalia; order Tubulidentata; family Orycteropodidae; genus Orycteropus; species Orycteropus afer. Next base: position 35,341,929 of record NW_006921590.1, read on the forward strand.
GCATGTTTCCACATGCTGTGGAGTTACAACCAACTGCATCCCTTCTCCATAGGGCCTGCCATGTTTCAGTCACTATGTTTCAGGGAAATCAGCCCCGTCTGGGGCTGGCCTTGATTCTACTCTTGTTTTCTCAACAGCCATCCTAACCCCACCAAAGATCAAGGTCACCAAGGATGGCTTTCACCTGGTTATTGAGCTGGAAGACCTGGGGCCTCAGTTTGAGTTTTATGTGGTCTACTGGAGGAACGAGCCTGGTGCCAAGGTAAGGTTTCCAGCCTTGGCCTTTAAGCCAGGCTTTTGTTTTTCTGAGGCTTTGTAGGATGGGGCAGACTCTGAGGGGTGAACAATTCAAGCTGGCCCCTACAGTGTTCACTATCTGGGATGGCCTGAGGATGAACAGAAGTGGGTGACTGCCTTCGTCCATCTCGGTCCTTGGCTGGGAGCCTTTTCAGGCCAGATTTGCTGAAGTGTGAGGCCACCTCCTTCCTCTAAGCTCTAACCTGGTTACACCACTTTTTCAACGTATTTCTTCTCCATTATCAACTGGTCTCCTCAGTCACTCTCCCTGGCATGTGTAGAGGCAGTAGGCCAGGTTGTTCCAGATCAACTGGAAGATTTCAAAAGCATGTGAAGTTGGCACAAGCCTCTTGAGGTGTGTATCTGGGCAGGGTACAAAATTGGCGGCGGGGAGTTGGAAGCTGACTTATGAATAAACTTGTCTAATTATAAGCAGGTGGATCCATGGAATGCTTAGATGGGATGCTATCCTCTCCTGTGGGAAGGCTACTGCAGGCTGGGGTGGGGTAGGAGGTCTACCCTCACAGAAGGGTGGAGCTTGAGTAGGAATAGGGGACAGTCAGATCTCTGGAGCGCCTGTCCAAGGTGAAAGGCCTACAGACCCACTCCGGTCAGCACAAGGACAAATGTTGGGTGCTGTCAAGGCAGTTCTGACTCATAGATACCCTGTGTACAATAGAACAGAATGCTTCCTTGTCCTGCACCATCCTCACAGTTGTTCCTATATTGAGCCCGTTGTTGAAGCCACTGGGTCAGTCTATCTCGTTGGCGGCCTTCCTCTTTTTCACTGACCTTCTACTTTATCTAGCATGATGTCCTTCTCCAAGGACTGGTCCCACCTGATAACATATCCAATGCTTCTAAGGAGCATTCTGGCTGTATTACTTCCAAAACAGATTTGTTCGTTCTTCTGGCAGTCCATGGTATATTCAATATTCTTCACCAACACTGTAATTCAAATGCATCAATTCTTCAATCTTCCTTATTCTTTGTTCAGTTTTCCCATACATGTGAGGCAATTAAAAGTACCATAGCTTGGGTCAAGTGTGCCTTATTTCTCAAGGTGACAAGTTTGCTTATTAAGACTTTAAAGATGTCTTTAGCAGCAGATTTGCAAAATGCAATATCACATTTGCTTTCTTGACTGCTACTTCCATGGGCATTGATTATGTATCCAAGTAAAATGAAATCCTTCACAACTTCAATCTTTTCTCCATTTATCATGGTATTGCTTATTGTTGTAGTTGTGAAGGTTATTGTTTCTTTTATGTTGATGCTGTAGTCTTTGATCTTTAGTATGTGCTTCAAATCTTTTTCACTTTCAGCAAGTAAGGTTGTGTCATCTCATATTATCATGGCTCATGGCTTAGTGGCCTCCAGTTGGGTCCATTTCAACTCAGGGGTACCCCTTACCTCACAGAAGTGTGTGGAGGCTGGTATGTGTTCCATCACTCATTCACCAGGGGCTGTAAGTGGAGACAAGTGGGGCAGGCACTGATGCTGACTGACACCTTCCCTGCTAGGTCAGTGGCAGAATATGCTTTGCCAGCTGGGCAGATGGAGTGGCATGGAGATAGGTCAAGGCCTGGGTATGAGAGTGCATGTAGCTCCCTTGGATTGATATTTTGGGTTGGAACCTAATCCCCACCCTTGGTAACTGGCACGACTTGTGCTGAGAAAGGAGTGTGTTCCCTGAGTCATCTGGGCCTGGCCCAGACAAGCATTCACAGGATCAGACATGGATCACAGACCTGGTGTGAGGTATAGGTGGAGGGGTGGATGGATGGACAGATGGATGAGTTGGGGCACTGTGCCCACCAGCTTTGTTATTCCTGTGCACTTATCTCCCCTGATGACATGGCCATGCCAAGCCCTTGACTCAGTCAGAGTTTTGACCTTCAGATCTCTGCCCAAATGTTACTCTGAAGAGGCCTTCTCTAGCTGCCTTGTTTAAAATAATGCCCCCTATCTCTCTATATCCCCTTGCCTTGCTTCATTTTCTTCATAGTATTTATAACCACCTGACTTATGTTTATATATTGTCTGTCTCCCCCAATGTGAGCTCTATGGGGGCAGGGACTTTGTCCATTTTGTTCACTGCTGTGTCTCAGTGCCTAGAACAGTGGGTGGCTCATAGTAGGTGCTTAATAAATATAAATGAGTCAATGAATGAGAAGGAATATTCCCAGATATATCCTGGATAGGACAAATCTGTAGCTTTCCCACCCTGGTGATTTTCACTGTTTTCCTGTTTCATTTCCCTCAGCATGTCATTGTGTTTTCTGGCTTCCTAAAGGAACATGTCCAAGTAGTGAAGAGTGGAGGCATTCCAGTGCACCTGGAAACCATGGAGCCAGGGGCCAGGTACTGCATGAAGGCCCAGACATTCGTGAAGGCCATCGAGAGGCACAGTGCCTTCAGCCAGGCAGAGTGTATTGAGGTACAAGGTAAGGATAGGCAGATTCCCTTGAACCTTGCATAGTTGGCAGCCCCTCGTGGTGGGAACTTGGATGTTTGCTGGGCTCCTTTGGTTCTGGGTCTTCCCTTGGTCTCACTGACCTGTGCCCAGGCTGGGTGGGTTCCCATGGTGAGGGGAAAATGTGACTCACCCTAATTCCTGCTGAGACAGGAGTGTACCCCAGGGGTGCATGGCACACTTCCACCAAAAGTTTTCTAGGTCTGGGGCCAGATATATGTAACCCAAGTCTGTTTACCGGATAGTCACTGCCTGTGAACAATGTAGGTTGCAGGGGAGCAGTCCAGGGCTTCTAAGATTCAGACTTGGTAAGGGGGCAACCCATTTTATGTCACAGCTTCTTTTGTCTACAAGGGACCTTATGGGAAGTCTATCGAATTCTCTTGTTTGACTTAATCCTTGAATTCTTTATGGTCTACAATATTTGAAAACCTTTTTAAAAGAAACAAAATAAAACAGCCACACCCCATGATCCTACCACATAAACACCATTAGTTACATGTTTGTGTATGATCTTTTAGTCATTAAATATTCTAATTATTATATTGAATATGTAGTATGTTCATATGGTTCCAAAAAAAAAAAAAAAGTATAAGATACACATCAAAAACTCTCCTTTTCATTGTTCTTTTTCATGCATATATGGGTTTTAGAGCCAGCTCTACCTATGTGATCTTGGGTAAGTCACTTAAACATTATGCACATTGATTTCCTCCTCTATGAGCAGGGACATTCCTACCTGTTATGAAGAACAGAAGAACACACATCTAGCTTGTGGCACAGTGCCCATAGGAATTAGTAGCTTTAGTTCACAGTAGTAGGCGCTTGATACACAGCAATCATTGAGTGACTGTTTTCTGAACTTAGTATTTTCCTCCATAATAGGGATCAATGCCAGGAGCAAATTGTGAAGTATGCTCTGTTTTCAGTTATTGCCCTTCTGTGCTGTTCTATTTCAGCACCTCTCCCGCATCCTGCCTGGAGGTTGGCGTTGTGCCATCCTCCTGGTAGCAGTGCCAAGGTATGTGCTAACATGGCTGGTTGCTTCATAAGTGGATGCTCCTCCCTTTTCCCTTCCCAAGAAAAGAATTTGAATATTTCCTGGGGCTTTCTGGAAACCAAGCCTTAATCTAGATTTTAGAAAAATAGTTTTAATGGTGGTAATTTTAATCACTAGGTCACAGATGAAGTCTCAGAATGTTAGCACCTGCCATCTTGGCCAATGTACAAAGCCAACTGTAGGAAACTGAGGCGGCCCAGGATTGATGATTCTGTCTTCACTGTTATCTCCTAAGCATTTCTTCTCGTTTCCAGGAGATGCCCTCTCCCTGACGCTGGCCCTGTTTGCATTTGTTGGCTTCATGCTGCTCCTTGTTACTGTGCTGCTCTCCATCTGGAAAATGGGCCAGTTGCTCCGGTACTCCTGCTGCCCCGTGGTGGTCCTCCCCGACACCTTGGTAGTAGTGTTCTTTTACCTTTTTAGCATGACAGTGGCCAGAAATTTGTACCTTAGTTGGGCATGGCACATGTTTTGTGGATTTGCAGATATTTGTAGAAAGGAGAAGAGCATGTATAGGACTTTATTTCTAACCAGAAAGGCTGGGGGAAACCTGTATTCTCCAGGGAGTGGTAACTTCCCTGGGCCTTCAGGCAGGCCACTTCTGCTTGTCCCCAGGACCCAGCATGGGCAAGAGAATAGGTGTGCTTCATAGCCAGGGATGCCTGTAATCTCGAGTCATGTGCAGTCTTACCCTTCTGGATTGGCCTGCCAAACCTTTGTGGCGCCTTCCCACAACTGTAACAACAGCTATATGCAATAGCATATTCCAAAACAGAATATTCAATTCACAAGCCAGTGGACTCATTGGTTCTCAGAGTGAGGAGGGTGTGCGTGTGTGTGTGTGTGTGTGTGTGTGTGTGTGTGTGTGTGAATATGGGAGGCATGGACTGTGGTTTGCCCTGTGAAGTGGAGAGACCAATGTGGATCTGCACAGTGACTATCCCAGGTAGACTACAGGTCCCTACCTGTTTTCCCAGCTCTTCTTAACCATAGGTTTCTTATCTTATTCCTGATGACATTGGACCACAGTTCTGACTCTTTACCCTTACTTATTTTTTGTATTGTTTTTATGTGCCATCGAGTCGGCCCCGATTCATAGCGACCCCTCCTTGGGTTGCCAAGGCAGTATTACTATGGAAGTAGATTGCCCAGTCTTCCTTCCAAGGAGTGTCTCGTGGGTTTGAACTGCCAGCCTTCTGGTTAACAGTCAAATGCCTTATGCACTATGCTACCAGAGCTCCTATTTTTTATATAGTTGTTCTATTAATTATTGAGAATGGATTGTTTAATTCTCCTTTTATTTGTATCAATTTTTTCCTTCTTGTATTTTGAAGCTTAGATATTTAGGAACATACACATTTATGAGCACTATGTCTTCCTGAGTATTTGAGTGTTTTATCATTATGAAACATCCTTCTTTATTTCTCCTGATATCAATATTGTTTACTATTTGTATGGTAGATCGTTTTCCAGCTTTTAAGTTTACCCTATCTGTCGGTATCTTTATATGTGAAATATGCCTTCTATAAACATTGTAGAGTTGGCTTTTGCTATTTTTGTTGATTTTTCAGAGATTCTCAAAATTTCTGACTTTTAATTGACGTATTTAGTCTATTAACATTTAATATAATGATTGATTTGGATTTAAGTTAATCGTTTTACTGCTTATTTTCTATTTCTTCAATCTGTTCCCCGCCCCATTCTTCCTTTTGTGTCTCTTTTTGGGTTAATTAAAAAAATTTTTTTGAACTTCACTTATCTATTGACCTTTTATTTATTCTAATAAACTTTTTATTTATTTTATTGACCTTTTACTTATACTTCTTCACATTTGTTTTTCATGGTTATTCTAGGAATTACAATATACATGTCCTTAACTTTACAGTCTACTGAGAGTGAATATGGTATCTCTTCACATGAAATGTAAGACTCTTGCAATAATTTTTGCTTTAAATGGTAAAATGTATTTTAAGGTATTTAAAATAGACTTACATATTTACTTACTTATTTACAATTTCAAATGCTCTTCCATCTTTCCTGAGATGTACATTTCCATTTGGTATGGCTTCCCTTCCATCTAAAAAACTTCTTGTAGTAGGTCTGGTAATGCAGGTCTGCTGGTGATAAATTTGCTTAGAGTTTTTTAATCTAAAATGTCTTTATTTACCTTCATTCTTGAAGGATATTTTTGATATAGACTTTTGAGTTGACAATTTTTTTTCTTTCAATACTTAAAAAATGTTGTTTAACTGTCTTCTGGTTTCCGCAGGTTTTGAAGAGAAGATAACTGTAATTTCTAACATATTTCCCCTATGTGAAATGTTTCCTTTGTCTCTTGCTGCTTGCAAATTACCTTTTTTCCCCCAGCAATTTGACTGCAATGTGCCGAGCTGTGGTTCTCTTTATATTTATTCTGCTGTAGCTCATTGAGCTTCTTGAATCTATGAATCTATGTTTTCATCAAAATTTGGGAAAATATCAGCCATTATTTAATCAGATAGCTTTTCTATCCCATTCTCTTCTCACCTTCTATGACTCCAATTTCATGTATAATTAGACCTTTAATATTGTCCTCACAGATCCTTGGGGCTCTATTCATTGTTTTAAAAGCTTTTTTCTTGCTACTTTTCAGATTGGGTAATATCTACTAACCTCTACTCTCATTCACTGACTTTTCTATTATCACCAATCTGCTTTCAGGTTATCTAGTAAGTTTTATTTTTAAATTTCAGATATTGTATTTTACATTTTTACAGTTTCCATCTGGTTCTTTTTTACAGTTAATATTCTGCTGAAATTTTCTGTTTGCTTATTCATTATAAGAATATTTCCATGTATGTCCTTGAGCATAATTAAATACTTTTGCTTGTTATTTGAAAATCTTTGTAAATTTCACCCTGTCTGTCACCTCAAGGTTGGTGTCCATTGATTGCTTTTTATTTTGGTATGGACCATATTTCCCTGTTTCTTTTTATGTTTGGTAATTTTGTATTATATTCTGGATATTTTGAACAGTACAGTAGTGGAGGTCTTGAATTATGTTACATTTCTCTAAAGAGTATTGATATTTTGTTTGTTTGTTTGCTTGCTAGTTTATTTTAGTAGGCAATAAATTTGGATGAATACAAATTCCAAACTTTGATATTTCATGTAGTAGTAGTCAGTTGATATCTGTTAGTTCTTTTGACCTTAGGCGAACTGCTTGGAGTTTGCCTCATACTTGCATTGTTCAGAGGTCACACAGCAATCTGGGCAGAATTTATGTGCAGAATTTGCAGCTTCTCCTTTCTTGTTCTCTTCTCTCACTTTTGAACTTCTGTGTTTGCACCAAACTCTGTCCTTTGGTTCTTCAATCCAATAAGACTTCTTCTTCTTCTTCTTCCTTTTTTTTTTTAAATTTCTAATTGTGATTTAGGTGAAAGTTTACAGAACAAATTCATTTTCCATACAGCAGTTCATACACATTTTGTTTCATGACATTGATCCCCATACTAAAATCCCCATAATGTAACAACTCTCTTCCCATTTTCTCCCTGTGGTTTCCTTTTCCCTGTTCTTTCTTTCCTATGCATTCCTGCTCTCTTAGCTATCTCCCTGATCTCCCATGAATGATTATTCTAAGGAGTGTACCTACCTGGTGTAAATGTTCACCTTAGATTCCTATTAGGAGCTCTGGTAGCATAGTCCCTGAGGCATTTGACTGCTAACCAGAAGGCTGGCGGTTCAAACCCACCAGCCACTCCTTGAAAGGAAGGTTGGGCAGTCTACTTCTGTAGAGATACTGCCTCGGAAACCCAAGGAGGGGTCGCTATGAGTCAGATCCAACTTGACAGCAGTGAATGAGTAGATGCCTATTATTTGGCTGGAAGCCACAGAAGTGAGTTCAATTCCAGGCCTGAGGGTGACTAGGGACCATAGTCTCAGGGGTTTCACCTGTCTCTACCAGATTGGTAAGCCTGATCTTTTTTATGCTTTTGAGGTTTGTTCCATATTTTTCTCCCACTCTATTCAGGATCTCCTGCACGGATCTCTTTCTGAGTGTTTGACAATGGTAACTGGGTACCATCTTGTTCTTCTAGTCTCATGGTCCACTAGTGCCTTATACTAATTGTTTTCATGCACCTTTGGTTTTCTTCATTCTTCTTTGTTCCAGACAAGGAGAGACCAGTTGTTTCATCTTAGATGGCCATTTTCAAGCTTTTAAGATCCCAGTCACTACTCATCAAAGTAGGATGCAGAACAATGTTTTTGTGTAGTATGTCGTGCCAGTTAAGCTTGATGTCCCCGCGACCATGGTCCTGAGCCCATAGGTCCAACAACTTGCTCCCTTAGGATGGTTGTCTGTGGCTAAGAAGTTATCATAACTGCTGCCTATTAGTTCTATTTATATGGACATTATTATTATTATTATTATTATTTTAATTTTTATTGTGATTTGGGTGAAAATTTACAGAGCAATTTCACTTTCCATACAGCAGCTCACATACACTTT
>NW_006921590.1:35350688-35351556 GCF_000298275.1 Orycteropus afer afer
GTGTACCAGTCGCTTGGACTAATTGTTTCCATGTGTCTTTGGTTTTCTTCATTCTTCTTTGCTCTGGACGAGGAGAGACCCATTGTTGCATCTAGATGGCAGCTTGCAAGCTTTTAATAGTCCCAGTTGCTACTCACCAAAGTAGGATGTGGAACAATGTTTTTGTGTAGTATGTTATGCCAATTGAGCTTGATGTGCCCTGGGATTATGGTCCCAAGCCCACAGGTCCAACTACTCACTCTCTCTGGGTAGCTGGCTGTGGTCAAGAAGTGACTACAACCTTGTCCCTTGTATATGGACATTCTTATGCCAGTAAGACTTCTACAACTCATGGTACCAAGTGGGATCAGTCCTTGGGCAGAGAGCTGCCCAAGAAATGGGATACTCAGTGGCATTCTCTTCTAAGTGGCAACTTTTGCTTGCTCTCAAGTGACTTAAGCAAATTTGTTTTATTTTTTTGCTTAGAGTTTTTAACATGGTTTTCTATAGGAGACTTGATCTGATAGGTGCTTCTCTAGCATAAGCAAAAGTGGAACCCTATGGTAAAAGAAGAATTGCTGCACAACCCAACATGATAATAATGGAAGGGATGCATTCCCAGCTCGGTGGTGTCACTAGCTTTTCCTTTCTATACAAGACAAGGAGTCCAGCATTCCCCATATGAGGTCTACCCTTTGTTGGTCACTAGGTGGCAGAAATGGTTTATGCTTGACCACTAACTTAAATTTTGGCAGTTTGAACCTACCTAGATTGGTGTTTCAAACCAGCTGCTCCACCGAAGGAAGATGGGGCAATCTACTTCCTTAAAGACTTACTGCCTCAGAAACTCAATGAGGGTCATTATGAGTTGGAATTGACTCGATGGCAG
>NW_006921590.1:35356476-35364755 GCF_000298275.1 Orycteropus afer afer
TCTTTCAGCTTGAGAAATACCAAGTGTGTTCTTCCTTTTTGGTTTTCTAGCTCCAGGTCTTTGTTCATTTCATGATAATAATTGACTTTATCTTTTTAAGCTGCTCTTTGAAATTTTCTGTTCAGCTTTGTTATTTTGTCATTTCTTCCATTTGCTTTAGCTACTTTCCATTCAAGGGCAAGTTTCAGAGTCTCTTCTGACATCCATTTTGGTCTTTTCTTCCTTCCTGTCTTTTTAATGAACTTTTGCTTTCCTCATGGATGATGTTCTTGATGTCATCTCACAGTTCCTCTGGTTTTCGGTCATTGCTGCTCAATGCATCAAATCTATTCTTTAAATGGTCCCTAAATTCAGGAGGGATATAATCAAGGTCAAATTTTGGGTCTCTTGGACTTGTTTTAATTGTCCTCAACTTCTGCTTGAACTTGCATATGAGCAGTGGATGGTTTCTTCCACAATCAGCTCCTGGTCTTATTTTGGCTGAAGATATTGAGCTTTTTCTTTGCCTCTTTCCACAGATGTAGTCAATCTGATTCCTGTGTATTCCATCTGGTGAAGTCCGCTTGTATAGCCACCATTTGTGTTGTTGAAAAAAATGTATTTGCAATGAATAAGTCATTGGTCTTGCAAAATTCTATCATGCAATCTCCAGAGTTATTTCTATTACCAAGGCCATATTTTCCAGCTACTAGTGATTCTTCTTTGTTTCCAACTTTTGCATTCCAATCACCAGTGATAACTAGCACATCTTGATTGCACGTTTAGTCAATTTCAGATTGCAGAATTTGGTAAAATCTTCAACTTCCTCATCTTTGTCTTTGGTGTTTGGTGTGTAAATTTACACAGTTGACACAACTTTGCTTGCTGAAAGTGAGGATGACTTGAATCACTTACTGATGAAGATTGAAGACTACAGTCTGCAGTATGGATTACACTTCAATATAAAGAAAACAAAAATCCTCACTACTGGACCAATAAGCAGCATCACGATAAATGGAGAAAAGATTGAAGTTGTCAAAAACTTCGTATAACTTGGTTCTACAATCAACACCAATCGAAGCAGCAGTCAAGACTTCAGACCATGTGTTGCATTGGGCAAATCTGCTGCCAAAGACCTCTTTGAAGTGCTGAAGAGCAAAGATATCTCCTTGAAGACTAAGATGCACCTAGCCCAAACCATGGTATTTCAGTCGCCTCATATGCAGGTGATAGCTGAACAATGAACAAGGAAGACCGAAGAGAGTTGATGCTTTTGAGTTGTGGTATTGGTGAAGAATACTGAAAGTACCATAGACTGCTAAAAGAACTAAAAAATTTGTCCTGGAAGAAGTGCAGCCGGAATGCTCCTTGGAAACAGGAATGGCCAGACATCGTCTCACCCACTTTGGTCATATTGTCAGAAAGGATCATTCTCTGGAGAAGGATGTCATGCTTGGTAAACTGGAGGGTCAATGAACAAGATGATGGCCCTCAACAAGATGGATGGACATAGTGTCTGCAATGATAGGCTCAGGTATAGCAAGGATCGTGAGTCTGGCACAGGACCGGGCAATGTTTTGTTCTGTTATATGTAGGGTCAGTATGAGTTGCAGACAACTCAATAGCACCTAACAACAAGCACAACCACTGAAGAATGGTCTGGTTATCTGCTTCCATTCAGAGTACAGCCAAGAAAATCCTATGGAGTAGTTCTACTCTGTAGCATACAGGGTCACCATGAGTCAAAATTAACTTGATGGCAATGAGTTTGTTTTTGGTTTGGTGGTTTTGTTCTTGACTCTGTTGTCCGTGATTTCTTTCCACTCACAGCCCATTTCGTCACTAACATCCTCTCTCATTTTTCCTTTCTTGGTCCCATTTGGTTGCAAACCCCACGACTGATTATTTGACACCCACCAGGTACTCCATAGGAGGAAGATGAGACAATGTACTTCCGAGAAGATTTACAGCCTTGGAAACCCAATGGGGGTCCTTATGAGTCAGAATAGACTTGATGGCATGGCTTGTGGTGCTTGAGCCTCAGCAGCATTATCCTCTCTGACTCAGGATCAGGGGCACTAAGCATCCTTCCAAAGTCCAGTGCCTTGTTAGTGAAGAACAGAGTTAAGGGTCAGAGTAAGAGCCATGTAAACTATCAATTCCTTATAGGATTTCAAGTACACAAGAAGAGTCTTCAAATGGTAATATTATTATGTTATTATGTGCCGTCGAGTCAGACCTGACTCATAGCCACCGCTCCTTGGGTTTCCAAGGCAGTATCACTACGGAAGTAGATTGCCCCATCTTCCTTCCGAGGAGTGGCTGGTGCGTTTGAACCGCCAGCCTTTTGGTTAGCAGTCAAGTGCCTTAGGCACTACGCTACCAGGGCTCCCTCAAATAGTAAAGACTCTTAGGAATCTTAATGCATTGGGGCCACACCCTACACTTTGCTTTCGGAGAAAACCAAGGAGCTTGGATGAGGCCAGAAACAAGGAGAGTCTATGACAGCCTTGTGGATCCTTTCATTAATTTCCACTCTGACTCCACTTTTATCCATGGTAATAGATACTGCTACCTTTGACTATCTTTTATTTCTCTGTTCTCCTTACTATTCTTTCCACATTGTTATAGTGTCTGTTCTTACATGCATTCTTTTCCATAAGGCTTTTAACTAGTATTCTGTTTTCACTCCCAGATTTTAAAACCAGACAGTTTTTCCTGAGTCTCTGTGGTCTTTCCAGTGCTGTATAAGAAGTACATCACGTGTGTCCAAAGCACCTTCTGGAGCTGTACATCCCTACTGCCTTCTTCCTTCTTCCTTGACTTAAGCACAGCTCAGCTGTACCTCAACATTTCCATTACTTATAAATAACCCTCCAAACTATAAAAAAGCTATTTCCAGCCATCCTTACAAAATCCAGACATCTTTCCAAATTAAACCATGAAAGATTACTTAATGGGAATCCTTGACAATTCTTCAAAAAACCCTGTTGTATTTGTAAATGTTTACTTTATATGTGTGGATTGAACATATCATATCTACATCTACAATTTTACATTTTGTCATGTTTTCACTCTGAAATACATTATTAAGAATTTCTTTCCATTCAAGTTCATATCACCAAGTAAGTAGCTATTGAAAGCAATATATATGTTGTTCAATGCCAAAAATGAAGAAATTGAAGATTTTCACCAATTCTGCAGTCTGAAATTGATCAAACATGTATAATCAAGATGCTTTGATAATTACTGGTGAGTAGAATGCAAAATTTGGAAACAAAGAAGGATCAGTAGATGAAAATACGGCCTTGGTGATAGCAATGATGCCAGAGATCACAAGATAGAATTTTGCAAGACCAAGGACTTATTCATTGCAAATGCCTTTTTTCAACAACATAAACAGTGACTATCCATGTGGACATTACCAGATGGAATATGCAGGCATCAAATTGACTACATCTCTGGAAAGAGATGGAAAGAAACTCAGTATCATCAGTCAGAACAAGGCTAGGGGCTGATCATGGAATAGACATTCAGTTGCTCACAAGTTCAAGTTGGAGCTAAAAAAAAAAAAAAAGAAAACAAGTCCATGAGATCCAAAGTACAACCTTGATTATATCCTACCTGAATTCAGAGATCATCTCAAGGTTAAGTTTGATGCATTAAACACTAAAGACTGAAGACTAGATGAGTTGTGGTATGACATTAAGGACATCATAATTGAAGAAAATAAAGGTCATTAAAAAGACAAGAAAGAAAGGAAAGACCAAAATGGATGACAGAAAATACTTTGAAACTTGTTCTTGAACATACAATAGCTAAGGGGAACAAAAGAAATGATGAAGTAAAAGAGTTGAACAGAAGATTTCAAAGGGCAGCTTAAGAAGACAAAGTATTGCAATGAAATGTGCAAAGACCTGGAGTTAGAAAACCCAAAGAAGAAAACATGCTGGGCATTTCTCAAGCTGAGAGAACTGAAGAAAAAAATTCAAGCCTCGAGTTGCAATACCGAGGGATTCTATGGGCAAAATAATGAATGATGCAACCTTAAAAGGACATGGAAGGAATACACAGAGTCACTGTACCAAAAAGAATTGGTTGATGTTTAACCACTTCAAGAGGTAGCATATGATCAAGAACTGATGCTTCTGACAGAAGAATTCTAAGCTGCAATGAAGGCATTTGTGAGAAACAACCTCCAGAAATTGGCAGAATATCAATTGAGATGTTTCAACAAACTGGTGCAACTCTGGAAACATTTACCCATACATGCTAAAAAATTTGGAAGACACATACCTGGTCAATTGACTGGACAAATTCTATATAGGTGTCCTTTCAAAGAAAGGTGATACAACAAAATGCAGAAATTACCAAGCAATATAATTAATATCACACACATGTAAAATTTTGTTGAAGATAATTCAAAAATAGTTGCAGCAGTACACTGACAAGGAACTGCCAGAAATTCAGGCTGGATTCAGAAGAGGACATGGAATGATGGATATCATTGCTGATGTCTGATGGATCTTAGCTGAAAGCAGAGACTACCAGAAAGATGTTTGGCTGTGTTTTATTGACTATGCAATGGCATTCAACTGTATGGATCATAACAAATTATGGCTAACATTTTGAAGAATGGGAATTCCAGAACACTTAATTGTGCTCATGCGAAGTCTGTATATAGACCAAGGGGCAATTGTTTGAACAGAAACAGTACTGTGTGGTTTAAAATTAGAAAAGGTGTGCAACAGGGTCGTATCCTTTCACCACACTTATTTAATATGTATCTGAGCAAATAATCTGAGAAGCTGGATTATATGAAGAATGTGACATCAGGTTTGGAGGCAGACTTATTAGCAATCTGTAATATACAGATGACACAACCTTGCTTGCTGAAAGCAAAGAAGACTTGAAGCACTTACTTGCTTTGATGATCAAAGACTATATCCTTGAGTATGGATTACACCTCAACAAAGAAAACAAAAATCCTCACAACTGGACCAGTAAGCAGCATCATGATAAATAGAAAAGATTGAAGTTGTCAAGGATTTCATTTTACTGGGATCCAAAGTCAATGTCCATGGAAGCAGCAGTCAAGAAATCAAATGATGTATTGCATTGAGCAAATCTACTGCTAAAGATCTCTCTTCAAATTGTTAATAAGCAAAAATATGACTTTGAGGACTAAAGTAGGCCTGACCCAAGCCATGGTATTTTCAATTGCTCTGATTCCTGGGAAAGCTGAACATTGAGTAAGGAAGACTGAAGAAGAATTGATGCATTTGAATTAGGGTGTTGGCTAAGAATATTGAATATACCATGGACTGTCAGAAGAAGAAACAAATCTGTCTTGGAAGATGGCAAGACTTCCTCTCATGTACTTTGGACAGCCCTGGAGAAAGACATTGCGCTTGGTAAAGTAGAGAGGGTCAATGAAAAAGAGGAAGACTTAACGAGATGGATTGACGCAGTGGCTGCAACAATGGGCTCAAACATAGCAATGTCCTGTTTTACATAGGGTTGCATTAGTCGGGATGGACTGGAGGGTAACTAACAACAACAACAACAGCATAAATATATATTGTTAGGTGCCCTCTAGTCTGTTCCAATTTGTAGCAACCCTATGTACAACACACACACACACACATACATATAAAGAAAATTATATTAACACTGCCCAGTGTATATTCACTGTTTTAAACTATAAATATAATTTGTCTTCCTTGATTTTCATCCAGAGTTGCTTCTTCCTTCCTGTGAATCACTTTATTCTTTCTCTTCTTCCTTCTTACCATATTCCGCTGTAATCATAAGGGTGAGCCCAAGTTAGTAATTCTTCAGTGAACCATCCCAACTATGATCTTGAGTGCTTTGCTGAAAGTGGGGTTTGTGAAGCACAGATGTCTTGGGGGGCCAGGCAGGTATCTCCCCCTCCCCCAATGAGTATATAGTGTAAAGAATGTAATTCAATAGGGAGGAGTGGTGGGGACTCTGGCAAACATATTCCCTCTAAACAAGGCAGTTGCATCCCAGCCCCAATAGTGATGCTGAATGGAATGTGAGCCAGTGTTGCCGGATATTCAAGTTTCAGAGGAGCAGCCAGAAATTCAGAACTTTTATGAGATAAGCACCTGAGTGTTTAATGGTAAAAGCTAATCCAAATATTTATAAAATTAGTTGAGGCATGCTTGAAAATTTGTTCTAATCTGTGGGACAATAGTTTAATTTTTTGCTTTCTGAATTTTTGAGATTATGCTGTTTGCTTCACTTTAATGTTCTAGAACTGCACTGTCCAGTATAGAAGCCACTAGCTATATGTGACTAGTAAGAACGTGAAATGTGGCTAGTCCAAACTGAGATGTGCTTCTAGGTGTAAAATACACAATAAATTTTGAAGATTCAGTGCCAAAAAAAATGTAAAAAATTTCATTAATATTTTTCTATTAAGTACACATTGAAATTGGATAATCTACTTCTGCAGAGATATTGCCTCAGAAACTGAAGGAGGGGACTCTATGAATTGGATGCACTCAATGGAAGTGAGAAGTTTGAGTGATCCATAATGTTTTCATTTCAGTGTGTACTTAATATAAAAATATTAAACAAAAATATATTATTAAAGTAAGTTCACCTTGCATTTAAACTTTTTTTTCTTAAATGTGGCTACTAGAACATTTTAAATTGCATATGGATTCATATTCTATTCCTATTGAATAATATCACTTTAGAATTTAGAAAGCAGTCAAGTATAACTCCATCAGATTTAGGTATCCAGTGACCTGAGAATCTGCCTGGACCAGCAGCAGTGAATTGGTGGTGGACTCCTTACTAATACTCCCACTCAGTGAGCCCTGCTGGTCCATGGTTATATTGTCTTTTCATGTTGGTATTTGCCTATGAATACAAAGTCTACCCCTGCAGCTGCTTCTTTACACACACAAGGATCAAGACAACTGGCTTGATGAAACTGATGTCTGCTGGAGGACTGAGGTGTAGGGAAACCATTGGCCAATTTGTGCCATTCTTTGGAATTATGACAGGAAAGGATATAGGAGACTATTATGGAAGACCTAGAACATCTTGGTGAAGACAAGAACACTAGCAATGGGTGTGAAAAGTTTATGTCTGCATATTTACAACATTATGACAATGTGTTGGGGCTGATGGGAGGAGAAGATATATGAGCAAGGAGGGAATTCTGACTTACGGAGCACTCTCTGTGGATGGGCACTGTGGTAGAGCAGCTCGCATGAGGGCATGATTTTCAGAGCTTTCCAGTGGAAGGAGTTTAGGTTTTTTTTTAACCATAATTATATTTTTGGCTTTTGTGGGGCAGGGTCCCAGAGAAGGTAATGCTGACCAAGCACGGTCCTAAAGGAACTGCTGAGTAATGAACTGGGGGGTAATCTCAGGAAATGTTGTAAGTCCATGATCTAGGGATTGGAATTATCTTTGAGCTTTTTAACTGCTTGAAAGTTAATCAAGTAATTGTGATTTTTTTTTTTTTTAACTACCGCTACTACTACTAGCATCTAATGAATATTCGTGAAAATTATTTTTCAGAAAATAACCAATTCACCCCAGAAGTTAATCAGCTGCAGAAGGGAAGAGGTGGTACCCTGTGCTATGTCTGTACTGTCTTCTGAGGACCTCCTCAGGACCTGGATCTAATGGGCTTGTGGAAGGCCCAGTTGAAGCTGAGAACCTGTTCTGTACAATACAGGAGCCCTGAAGAGAAAGGCTGTGTTTCTCTTTTCCTCGATGGACGAGAGTCAAGGGAAGCAAGAAGAGCCTGTTCTGTCCATGTCTAGACACAATTGTCCGAGACAGAGTGGTTTCGTGGACAGAGCGTTGATTGAGGGTCAGGAAATGTGACCACTAGACTTGGGTCTGCAATTCACTAGCTGAGTGACCCTGAGAAAAATGGCTTAATATTTCTGGTCCTCAGTTTTCTCATCTGCAAAATGGGATTAACTACCCATCAGTCTCATAGTTTTATATACATATACACACACATATACATATATATGTATATATAATGTTGTTGTTAGGTGTCATCAAGTTGTCTTTGACTGCCCAGTCCTGTGCCATCCCTGCTATACTTGGCCCATTTTTGCAGCCACTGTGTCAGTCTGTCTTGTTGAGGGTCTTTCCTTTTTTGCTGACCCTCTACTTTACCAAGCATGATATCCTTCTCCAAGATATTTTTCTCACGTAGTGGGGAAGAGGGGTGAAAAGAGCCTTCTAGAGGTGGGTCCTAGATTAACAGGCTGAAAGGGGCCAAGGACACTTTTAGTGAG
>NW_006921590.1:35365102-35365691 GCF_000298275.1 Orycteropus afer afer
ATATATATATATATATATATATATATATATATATATAAACAAACTCATTGTTGAGGAGTCAATCTTGACTCATAGAGACCCCTCCTTGGGTTTCAGAGGCAGTATCTCTACGGAAGTAGATTGCCCAGTCTTACTTCCAAGGAGTGATTAGTGGGTTTGAACTGCCAGTCGTCTGGTTAGCAGTCAAATGCCTTAGGCACTATGTCACCAGAGCTCCCATATAAATCCAGCCATGGATGATTGTAGGGAAATGATTATGATTGGTTCAGCTTCTCTGGGGAGCAGGATATAAATATTTTACAAGAACTACCAAAGATTCTACATAGTAGTTGGCTTGGAGATTCCACTGTCCCAAGGAAACATTAAAGAGGAAAGGAAGGATGAGTCTAATGGTGTTGATTTCATTTCAAGCCAAATGCCTGTGCAGGAGTGACTGGTTCAGCAAACTATACAATACATGACCTGGCGGGGGGGGGGGTGCAGATCCCACTGAAAATGGAACATGTGTAAACACTGTGGGTACAAGAAATGCTATAAAATGGAGAGGCGGGGCAAGATGGCGGACTAGGCAGAAGGATTGCACAGACCC
>NW_006921590.1:35372782-35380866 GCF_000298275.1 Orycteropus afer afer
AAAAAAAAAAAAAAAGAAATGCTATAAAATGTAGATAGTGAGTGCACACTGAGGGCAGCAGGTAAAATGTATGTGTGTAATGAGGTGAGAATAGGGAATAATGCCAGTTATAAGTGTGATACTTTCTGTGTTCCATTTTCCTGTAGAACTGTTAAAATGCAGGATAAAAAATGGAATGGGGTCACCTTAGGTAGTCTTTTTGATTCCTGTCAAAAAGTAACCTTTAGGGTTTGTGTTATATCATTAATCTTGAGTCCAGAGAGGCCCCTGAAGGACACCTGTGGTCAGGAGGGTAAAGGTGACCCTAAGCAGGGGAGGAGTGGTATAAGTCCTCACCTCACAGTTCTAGGGGCTACCTGGGGCTGGGAGGCAGCCTTGGGCCACATGAGAACCTGACCGAAGCAGCAGCCAAAGCCTCACCTGGTCAGGGCACTGTTGGGTCTCTCCTTGGGGAATCACTTCACAGGAAATGCCTTTGGGACCTTCTTTCCCTTAAGACAGCTCACTAATGGTGTCCTTGGCCCCTTTCAGCCTGTTAACCCAGGACCCACCTCTAGAATCCTCTTTTCACCCCTCTCCCCCCTTAGGTGAGAAAAAGAGCCGGGTCAGGGAAGGAGCAGAGGAAGGGAGTTTCTTTCTTTCTTTTTCTTTTTTAACTTTATATCATGATTTGGGTGAAAGTTTACAGAACAAATTGGGTTTCTATTCAACAATTCATACACATTTTGTTTTGTGACATTGACTGCAATCCCTATTGTGTAATAGCACTCTTCCCACTTCCCCCCCTGTGTTTACTGTTTCCATCTGTCTTTCTTTCCTATCCCTGACTGCCTTCTGAACTTTATCTCTGGGCAAATGCTGCCCTTTTGATCTCTATGGTTGATTGTTCTAAGGAGTGCATACCTCCCTGGTGTTATTGCTATAAAGTGTAGATAATGAGTGCACACTGAGGGCAGCAGGTAAAACGTATGTGTGTGATGAAGTGAGCATAGAGAATAATGCCAGTGTTACTTTCTGTGTTCCATTTTCCTGTAGAATTGTTAAAATGCAGAAGAAAAAATGGAATGGGGTCACCTTGTTGTTGTTGTTATGTGCCATCAAGTCGGACTTGACTCATAGCGACCCCTCCTTGGGTTTCTGAGGCAGTATCACTACGGAAGTAGATTGCCCCAAACTTCCTTCCGAGGAGTGGCTGGTGGGTTTGAACCATCAACCTTCTGGTTAGCAGTCAAGTGCCTTAGGCACTATGCTACCAGAGCTTCTGGGTCACCCTAGGTAGTCTTTTTGGTTGAAGACCATAAAGCCCTGTCTATCATTTGACTTAAAGTTGAGCCATGAGGGTGAGTTTAGTTCCAGGCCTGAAGGATATCTAAGGGCCATAATTTTGGGGTTTCACCAGTCTTTATCAGATCAGTAAAGACTGATCTTTTTCACAATTTTGACTTTTGTTCCACATTTTTCTCCTACTCTACTCAGGACCTCCTATTATGAGTCCTTTCAGAGTGGTCAGCAGTGGTAGCCAAGCACCAAGTTCTTCAGTTTCAGGGTTGTGGAGGCTGGTGTTCATGTGGTACATTAATCTTTGGACCAATTGTTTTCTTACATCTTTGATTTTCTTCACTCTTCTTTGCTCTGGACAGGGAGAGACCACTAGTTACACTCTAAATGGCTTCTGACAAGCTGGTAAGATCCCAGTTATTACTCACCAAAGTGGAACATTGTTTTTGTGAACTATATTATGCCAAATGACCTTGGTGTACCCTGAGACTATGGTCCTAAGCCCCAAGCCCCAGTGACTTGTTCCCTCAAGGTGCTTGGCTATGGCTAGGGAGGAAGTTTCTCAAGAAGTAAAGAGACTGATGGGCATGGCCTCTGCTTCCCTTCTTCACTGCCTCTCCCTCCCAGCTCTGGAGCCTTTAAGCTGATCTGTCTCTTCTCCACTTTGGAGCCTCTTCCAGCCAGCCTAGTGGTGGGGGTAATCTTACTGCTTACAACAGTCTCCACATGGTAATGCCTCATACAGACACATGGAGAGTGGGCCTCTCTCCAGGGAGGATATTGCTGACGATCTTTTACTTCGCCTCGTTTTATATGCTTCTGTGTTGTTTGACTTTTTATGAAGACTATATTCATTTTATATTTTGTCTGAACTGTAAACGTGTTTTCAGTTTGCAAAAACAAAGACCATACACCCTCCATCGCTCTCCCCCTTCCTTCTTCCCCACTCGTCTGACCAGGGGCACTCTCCAGGTCTGGAACTCAGAAATGGCCCCTGACTCCTGTCCCCTTGGGCCTCTATTACACTTGGCCCTGGAGTCCTCCATTCTGACTGGCATATATTGGTCCATAAAAATTTTTCTCAGTTATTCCATTTTCTGTTCGTGTGCCCAACATGCATTGCTTGAGCCCAAATGTTAGAGGCACTGCCTCCTCTGTAGCTGATTATTGGCACTCTCCTGGAGTACGTATATCCTGACTCTCTGGACCTCCTCTCTTCTTCGCAGATCAATTTAACCCTATCACTCAGTCCTTTAAACTGGGACAATTTTACGAGTGAAAAGGGGCACTATTAATAATTATGACAGAATGACAGCTATAAACTGGGACTGTTCTAGGAAAACCAGGTGTGTGGTCCTTATCACAAGGCACAGCTCGCTGTGCCCCTCCCCTTTTTGAAACCTCATGGATGCTCAGTTATGAAACCCAGGAACCAGATTCAGCACTAATGGTTTGCTTTCTTTTCACAGCCTATAATTGAGCCATAAGAGTCAATCCAATGAGCCTTATATCTAATGACAGTGTCCTTATAAGACAGAGGCAGAGGGAAAGTACTGGAGGAGGGGGAAGGTGCCTGGGAGCACCTGCAGAGGCTTTTGCTCTGTCAGTGGAGATGCCCATCTCTTGCAGTCCTTGCTGTGCCTTGACCCAGTACAGGTCCCTTGGCCCCAGAATCAAGCCCAGCTTTCCTAGTCTGACCTTTGGAAAACAACTGCCAAAATTTAATGAACAAAAATCCCTGCTTAATGAGGCTTATATTCCAATGGAAAGGGGGTAATGGTAATAAAAATAACAGCAACGATAATTATTTCTGCTAATAGTGAGGTGAATTCTGTAGCATACTGGGAGTTCATAAGTGCTAGAAAAAAAAAGTAAAAGATGGAGCAGAGGGACGGGGGTGGGGTCAGGTTGCAGCCTCATCAAAATGAAAGGGAATGGGAACAATGCAACCGAAATGGTCAGATGAGTTCTCACAAAGCTGCACAGTGGACAAGACTATGGGTGACTTGAAAACAAAAAAAAAAAATTGGCTACAGATTGCTAGGAGTATGCAGTCTAAAACAAAAACTTTATTCAGCATTTGTGCTCTTTGTATTGACAGTGCTTTTTTTTTTTTTTCCTTTTTCCTTTTGGAACTATTGTCAGATAAAACAACTGCACAGTTACATTTATTTTGATTGGAAAAAAAAAACTCACTGCCGTCGAGTTGGATCTGATTCATAGTGACCCCTCCTTGGGTTTCTGAGGCAGTATCACTACAGAAGTAGATTACCCAATCCAGCTTCTGATGTTGTTGTTGTTATGTGCTGTTATATGCCGACTCATCGCGACCCCTCCTTGGGTTTCCGAGGCAGTATCACAATGGAAGTAGTTTGCCAATCCTTCCTTCAGAGGAGTGGCTGGTGGGTTTGAGCCGCCAGCCTTCTGGTGAGAAGTCAAGTGCCTTAGGCACTATGCTACCAGAACCTAGATTTCAGGATGAGTGAAAAGGAGAGACAATTGTTGATGCAAAAATGTGAGTAGGAAAGTGTGTTAGAACTGAATTGGACAATATTAAGTCCAGCCTTTATGAAACATTAAAAATGTAATTTCCTTTTTTGCTTTTTTCCACTGAAATGGCCCAGTAGCTATGCCACCCCAATAATAGACCTTAGTGCCCAGATCCTAATGCTATTTTCCTCCCAAAGGGAAAAAAGATTTCTTGGAACAATGGCTAATTTCATGTCTGGAGCTAAAAAGCATAGGACAATCCTGGAACACTAACACCTTGTTAGGCCAGAAAGCAAGAAGGCTTTAAATAATTGGGTCTTTGAAAATTACACAAGAGTCAAAAAATAAAATAAAATTAATAGTGGAAATGTTTAAGAGAACTAAAATGTAATATTAATATTTTTACATTAATAAAGGTATATATTTGCTAAAAAAAATTACATAAGAGGACTCCTAGTGGCCAAAGTTGGGACAATGTGAACATCAAAAGAGAATATTGGCTGGCATCAATTGATACAATATATATGAAAGTCATGAATAAACAAAAAGAGCAAAAGTTAACATTATGAATCCTCAAAGATGATGAATCAAATAGAATGTTTATCTGCTGAGTCTTTCCTCAGTTGACCCACTCATTGTGTCAATGAAGAATACAGTAAGTAGAACATGTGACTACATCAGTCAGAATTTTTTATGATCCACAGGGAATATGACTAGGAAGATCCCACAATTTGTGACCTCAAGTCAGAAGTCAATAGAATACAATTTCAAGTATCTTGTAAACATTTGTAATGTCCTAAGAACATGAGAGAATGCAAGATTTCCTCACATTCCAAGGTCTTTCAAATGGCATTTCTTAGGATCCCACAAAATTCAAAGATCTAGAGTGAGAAGGAGAAAGACGTTTATATATCCTAAGAGTTTATAAATTTAGGTAGGAGCTTCACACTTACCTATTAGTTGGACCAAAAAATCAGTAATGTGTATAGCTTGAATCAAGGGAAGTGGGGTAAGGGATTACTTTCCTCAGGAAGTTATGGATTCGTTCATTGACAAAACAGCCTTAAATAGAGTCCAGCCTCTGGCTCTTGGCTTAAGTCTCTGTAGCAGATAACGTCAGTTGCAACACAGTAGATGATATGTGGCCTGAGGTCTTCCAGTTGTCATGATGACCATACAAGCTCCAGTGCAAACAACTGTAGGCTTGGAGTATATGAAATCATCATGAGGTAGCCCACCATGGCTGTAGTGGGTTGAACAGGGTTCCCAAATGATATGTCCATGCCCAGTCCCTGGAACTGTGACTGTTACCTTGTTTAGAAAAAAGTATTTTTGCAGAGGATCAAGTTAAGGATCTTGAGATGAAACCATCCTGTATTATCCAAGTGGGTCCTAAATCCAATGGTAAGTGTCCCTATAAGAGGGAGGCAGAAAGAGATTTGACACAGACAGAAGAGGTGGAGGCAATGTGAATACAGAGGTAGAGATTATAGAGTGATATGGCCACAAGCCAAGGAATGTTGGCAGCCACCAAAAGATGGAAGAGGCCCTTGAGGAAGGATTCTCTCCTAGAGCCTCTGGAGGGGGTATGGCCCTGCTGACCCCTTGATTTCAGACAGCTCACCTCCAGAGCTATGAGAGAATACATTTCTGCTCTTTTAAGTCATGAAGTTTGTGGTAATTTTTTAGGGTAGACTCAGGAAACTAATACAGTGAAATCTTCGAGAGTTGGAACTCAACAGGACTGCCTTGTTTTTCTGGGTTTCACAAATTTTCCACCTTTGGCAGGGTGCATTTCTTTTCTATTAGTAGGTGTAGGGCTTTCTATTAGTGGCAACTATTTGAATTTTCTTTCTCTGACAGATTTCCACTCTATACATGTTCTGACTTTCACAGATTTTACTGTAGAATAGTTTCACTTCTTTTTCATCTGTACCTTCCTGAAGACATATTGTTATCATTCGTAAACTCTCACTTCTATTTCAAGTTCCTTTTCAGTATTGTGAGCTCTCTGGTCAATACTGGGCTCCATTCCACACTAACACATTTATTCTGGCCAGGCATCCTGGTCTCTGTAAAGGAATCCAGACAAAGAACTGCCCTGAGAAAGTACTGGGCCCTGTGAAACTGTCCTAGGCACCACCACAATTTTGTGGTATAGTTTTTTCCCCTCCTGCCTTACCACATCTTGTGGTAAATTGGCTGGCACTACAGGCCAGAAACCTGTGTGCAAAAAGCCGCACAACAACAAAATTATCACCAGATCAGAGTGAGCCACATTGAGAAACAAACAAACAAATAAAATGCAATGCAATTTACAATAGCAGCAAAAATCCAACATCTAGGAAAAAATCTAATGAAAGCTACAAAATTGTATTGAAACATATTAAAGGTTACTCTCCTATCTCTTCCCCCTTATCCTGGGAGGATTCTCTACTTCCCCTTCCTGTCAGACAGCAGCCACCTCCTCAGATCCTCTCTTTTCCTCAAGGTACATAATAAACTCTGGGAGGTACCAGTACAGCAAGTGTTCCACTGAAAGAAATACAGCTACTGAGATGAGGAAATACATGGAGGCATCTTAAAAGTGTTGTCTCTGTTGCCTCAGCTTGGCCACATCACTGACATCTTCTCGATGTGGCTGGTTGCCAAAAGAGTGGAGAGAGCTGGGTACCTGGGATAGTCCTTAGAATTCTTCTAGTCCCCCCAGACATCCTTACGCTATTCTGCTTCTCAGTGTTCCTTTGATATCTCCATTGGTTCAATCCCAGGTACCCCAATCAAAAGAAGGCCCTAGTTCTACCAACCTGCCAGTCATCTCATACCTGGTTGGACTTGAATTTGAGCCTGGCAAGAGTGGCCAATTCAACTGGTAGACCATGCAATCCTCAGCCTATATGACTATGAGACCAGAAGAACTAGGTGGTGCCTGGCCACCACTGTCAACCACTCAGAAAGGGATCAGTGCAGGAGATCCTGCATAGAGTGGGAGAACAATGTGGAACAAAACTCACAATCATAAAAAAGAAAAAAAGACCAGGTTTGCTGGTGAAACCACTGAGACTACAACCTCTAGCTGCCCTTCAGGTCTGGAATTGAACTTACTCCTGTGGCTTCCAGCCAAATAAAAGACAGGTATATGAGCTGAACATTTATATCAGGTAGATACACTCCTTGGAGAGATCAATCATGAGAGAACAGAAGGGCTGTGTGTGCACAGGGAGACAGCTCAGAGGGCAAGTGTGCATGGGAGGGAAGGACACAGGGAAGAGGTAACTCTGGAAAGTAGGAAGAGAGCTGTTACATTATGGGAAATTGCAGTCAATGTCACGAGACAAAATGTGATGAACTGCTGTAAAAGAAATGAATTTGCTCTGTAGACTTTTACCCAAATCATAATAAAAAAAAAAAAAAAATAGTGGCTAATTCAGTGCATATACTTAATATTTTGTGACATTTTGTTTGTTCATTCATCCAATAAATATTTGTTCCATGCTTACCATGTGCCAGGTTAGACACCAATAATATAAGAGATGCAATCCCACCTCACCCCTCTCAGAGCATATAGTCAACTGGTGGTGGTGGTGGGGGGAAGAGGTTAATCCAATAGTCATCCAAAGAAATACAGAGCTACATACTGTGCCAAGTGCTAGAAAGGAAATGAGAAGGATGTTTGAGAGTTGTAAAAGGGATGTGGATTAGGCAGGGTGGGCCTGGTAAATTTTTTCCTAGTCCATGGCCGCACTTGGGTAGCTGGTAAGCTATATAGCAAGAGAAGTGTATTGGGGTCTTCCTCTGCAACCCCACAGCTACATGGAGTCAGTCTTGTGTGTATGAACCCACTGCCTCTAGTATCCCTAACCCTAGGCCCTCTTGCAAAGAGATAGGCATGTTTCTGCTTTTTTTTGGAAGAGTGTTCTTGGCCACTCAGTGTGTTCTCTGGTGATGGCTGGGACTCCTGGTATCTATGGCTTGGGAAATCTTCCCTTTCCCTCTTGTATGCATTTGAGGCTCCAGGGATAGTGTTGCCAGAGTTACCAAGTAAAAATACACCTCAGGGAAATAGTAGATTAATTTTTAGTGTAAACACGTCCCAAATATTGTATGGGATATACTTATACTAAAACATCCTTTCTGTGTTGTTTATATGAAATTCAACTCTAGTATGTATTTTATCTGGCAATTCCTATCCAGGGGCCACAGCCTTGAGTAAGGGAAATCTGCATTTGGAGCTCAGCAGTTCCTCAGTTAGGACCTCTGGTGGTGTAGTGCCTAAGGCATTTGACTGCTAACCAGAAGGCTGGAGGTTCAAACCC
>NW_006921590.1:35380966-35383909 GCF_000298275.1 Orycteropus afer afer
CCTCCACCTTGATGTTTGATCCAGGAACTTTGATCTTGCCAGCTTCTATAAGTCTAGACAGGTGGTGCCTCACAAGTCTGGGAGGTGAGGGGGCCTGAGGGGAGATGTAGTAACAACTTTCATTTCCCCCAGATGGAGTCAGGAGGTTGGTGACCCCAAAAGTACCACAAGAGTCCAGGATATTCCTACAGTGCCCACATGGAGAGAGAAACCTCCTGGAGGGCCAGCACCTGGAATTCAGACTTCTAGCCTCCAGAAAATATCCAAGTAACTCCAAGGACACTCCAGACCTAGACAACTGAAAAGGTGCAACATTCCTTTTGTTACTTCTATACCTCACACAGCTTGGTGAATGGAGGATTGGCCATCCCTCACTCCCACCCAACTTCTGGGCCTGCAGGAACTCCATCCCACTCTGTGTGCTTGGACAGAGCCTGGGTGCCCTGCCCTGTCCTCCCCCTTTTAGGACCTCTGGTGGTGTAGTGCCTAAGGCATTTGACTGCTAACCAGAAGGCTGGAGGTTCAAACCCACCAGCCACTCCTGGGAAGGAAGACTGGGCAATCAACTCTGTAGAGATAGAGATATAGCCTCGGAAACCCAAGGAGGGGTCACTATGAGTTAAAACGGACTCCACAGTAGTGAGGTGTTGTTTTTTTTTGTGTGTGTGTGTGTGTGTGGAGGGGTGGGGAGATTCCTCAGTTACATGTGAACTTGGCTCAAAATATCTCTGGAATTCACTTACTGTTCACTACCACCACTACCTCTCAGGCCCAAAGCACCCCCTTCTCCCACCTGAGCTCCTGCAATAGCGTCTTCACAGGCCACTCCACTTCCAGTCTTGCCTATATCCCTTCAGACAAAGGATTCTGTGGCAAAGTCCACTCAGTTCTTTCTAGGGAGGGATTGCAGAGTCTGTTAGCCTTTGTACTCTCCTATTCCTCACCCCTTCAGGAAAAAAAAAAAAAAAGATGTTTTCTGATTGTTCTGCATGCTCTACGTTCATCCCTGCGCTAAACTAACTTTCTGTGGGTCGAGAGATCTCTCAACGAATCTTCCTTGAATCTGGCTTGACTTGATCCCTTTGAACCTCCTCCCCCAGCTTCGGTAGACCGCGTGGAGAGTAGGACCCCATTACGTCCACGGGCGTCTGGCGTCACCTTGTGGTAAGTATTAGAAAATTCTCCTCTTGCTCACACACACAGCTATGCTCCCTGGGCTTCCCGGATAGAGAACGGAAAGTTCCGCAGGGTTTTCTAGAAAGAAAATTCAGTCACAGAAGTTCCACGGGCCTGGTCCCTAACGCGCCTCATTCACCATTAGTGGAATTAGAATTTAGCGGCCACCATCTCCTCACTTGTGTTTTGTCTGTCCCCAGTAAATGTTTGCGGATTCACTAGGCTTCCGGCTGTGTCCACCTTGCTCTCCCTCCCTAACTGACCCTAGCCTTCTACCTCACTCTTTAAGGCGCCGACCAGTAAGCTCCACCATCGTAACCAGGACAGAGCAGTGGACCCACATGTGTTATTTGGAGCTGGAATTGGATTATATTTATATTTACCTGACCAGAGCAGAATATTGAGGGCTCCCAACGGGGACCTGGGTTATCTCTTGTTTAAAGTCACTGGGTTCCCTCTGCTTAGGGTCTCACAGCAGGGAGGACTGAGACCCTACTCATGGAGGGTCCAGACTTCTTCACTGCTTTTCTAGCAACATGCTATTTTGTGTGCCCTGGGGGCTCCTGTGCAGAGGCCAGCCTCCTCCTCCACTTCCCTCTTAGAAGCCTTGGGTCCCATCCCCGGGTCCAAGAAGAGGCCCCAACAGCCTGGGGCTCCCCTCCTTTCAGTGAATGCTACCACCCGAAGCATGGGTTGCCTCCATTTCTGGCATCAGACTACTGCCACCCCTCTTCTTTTGGCTGAGGAAACAAGAAACAGAAGAAAAGTATCTTGAATCAGAATTGCTGTGTGAACTGGAGCATGCTACATAACTTCTCTGAGCCTCAGTTTTTTCACCTACAAAATGGGGTTAACAATCTCCATCTAACAGATTTTGGGAGGATCACATCACATCACATCACATGCCCACAAATGTGGGCAGCTGAGCAGACATCAGTTAGCCTGAGAACTTAGGGGTTAAAGGGCTTTTTAAGCTGTATAGTGCACTTTATTATCACCATTAAGGGCCAGATGATGTAAGACCAATGCCAGGTACAGACAAATACTCTGTCTACTCTGGAGAAAGAGTTCTTGGCTGAGTACCTCCAGGTCCAGTCTATCTTCCATCAGCCTCTTTGCTCCTTCTGTCTAGAAGCTCTGCAGGCTGCCTGAGAATGTGACGTGTGGAGGGTGGCTGGTGATAACCTCTGTCCCCTCTGCCCCTGAGAGCCAGCAGTGGAGTTCCCACATGTGCTGAAACCCTTTGATGTCTTATCTCATGTCTTCCTCCTTATCTTCCCTTCTCAAGGAATTCCACGGCAAAGATTTTCACCTTTCAGGTAGATATTGGAGTATCAGTCTATCTGTCTGTCCTTCCTCTGTGCTGTTTTTCTTAACTTATTTTTTGGGGAAAAAAAAAATTTATTTATTTTTGTGTCTCTTTTTCCTGTGTGTCTTAATTTATCCCTGGGCTACACTGACTTTCTAGGGGTGTTCCTTAGCCCAAGGATCGGGAAGTGGGAGCTCCACTGCTGCTCAGTCATGACCATTGTGGGGCCCATGGTGTCCCCAGTCTGTGTAATCAGGAACTGGGCCACTACGTTTGACCCAAAATTGCAGTTTTCTGTTTCTGGCTCCTGGGACCTTCAGGTCCTCCACCATATCAACTTGGAAAACTATTATTATTTTTTTTTTTTAATTGTGATTTGAGTGAAGATTTACAGAGCAAATTCACTTTCCATACAGCAGTTCACATACACTTTGTCTCATGACATTGACCACAGTTTA
>NW_006921590.1:35384609-35444965 GCF_000298275.1 Orycteropus afer afer
TGGGTAGCTGGCTGTGACCAAGCAGTGACCACAACCTTGCCCCTTGTCAGCTCTACTATACACCTGGGAATTCTGAACATTCACATAAACTTGTAGGACCATTGTCTGCCAACCCTATATATGTACTTGGATACACTCCCTATTTCATAGACATACCTAATCATATAGCCTGTCCACCCATCTATCCATCCATATACCCATGTTTGCCTTCATTGACAATGCAGTACTATATGTGTAAAAGGGTTCATATTTGTTGTCTGTACCTCCCATGTACCTCTCTATGTCTTTCTCATCCTCAATGCTGTCATATTGGTCACACAGATTTGGTAATTTCCCTTCTCTTCACCCAAATCAATACTTACCTCTATCTATCTAACAGCAGAAAACTCATTTTTGCCAGAGGTGGGAAGGTGTCCCCTGTAAAGGAAGACACAGTCCTTTCTTGCTTCCCTCATTGAGAGGTTGCCAGCCCCAGAGAGCCTGTAAAACCACATGAAGGATCTTGGAAGACAAACTGAGGAGGAGCCTTTAAGAACAACACAGGCCCAAGAGCCCAAGAGCCATGGATAGACAAAATGTGGTCTCCATGTGATGGAATACCACTGCTGTAAAGAGAAATGAAGCCCTGATGCATGCCACATGGATGAACCTTGAAAACATGCTGAGTGAAATTAGTCAGTCCAAAAGGGCAAATACTGCATGATCTCACTTATAGGAAATAAGCAACTATGTAGAAACCAAAGACTATTAATAATTACTAGGGGTGGGATGGAAGGGAAAAGGGGTTTTTGTTTGGGGGGGAATGGAGTTTACATTAATGGTGTGGAATATTTTGGAAAAGGATAGCAGTAATGGTTGCACAACATGAAAAATGTCATCAATGTCATTGAATTGTAAACGTGGACGTTGTGTTGGAGAATGTTTTGGTGGGTATAGTTTCACCATAATAAAAAAACAGACAAGACAAAGCACTAGGATCAAAAGTACAAACCCTCATACCCTAGAGGATTCACATGTACCTGGCTTTCCATCAACCTCATTTGGGAAAATTTTAAAAACTACTTTAAAAACATGGTTACTGGAAAAACACATACCCAAACAAATCTAAGTAACTTCTACACTTTGCTCCTATACCTACAATCATTCATTTACCAAGTAGCCACAAACCTTTGAATTTCTTGGAGATGTCAGTAAGTCTTCAGCCGAACTGTCTGAGTATAAAACTGTTTTGGTTACCTAGTGCCGCTCTGACTGGAACACACCACAAATGGGATGGCCTCAACAAACAGGAGTTTATTCTTAAAATTTTAGAGCTTTAAGTCAGAGTTCAAAGTGGCAGGTTCTAGGGGCTGAGAGAAAGCCTCTCAACCTTGGGCTTCAGCTCCACCTCCTGCTCTTGGCCCACTGAAGCTTGAGGCTTTTCTTTATTCAGACAGCTGCTGGCTGCTGAGGCTGACAAGCCCAAGGTTGACAAGTAAAAAGGCACAGTCCTGATGTTACCAAACCACAAGGCAGGCCATTGATTCAAGTCCACTGAAAGTCCCGAGGTCAGCAGAGCATGGCAGGCTGCTGAACAATGACATGGCTACATCCAGGGTTCAAGCATGCCATAAGCTAGAGACCATTCTCCAAGGCTGCTGCTTATATACAGGAAGCAAACCACAACCCTAAGGCAGCTACTTAGCTGCTCACAGTAGATTCCACTATGGAGTTGATTATCAATCTCATCATGGGGAATACTATATCCAGCTGGCCAGCCATTCAACCAGGCCCAGCCAAGCTGACACACAAACTTAACGACCACAAAAACTAAGTCCACAAAATATCATCTCATATCTCTAGCCTGTGGAGGTCATACTCTGGCCTTCAAATGCCCTCCCACTACAGTAAACACACTGAAAGGACTTCCCAGGTGAAGCCTGTTTCATTGAAATTAACTCCTCCTCTGTTTAATCTTAGTTTTTGAGTTTTGCTATTAGAGGTAGATCAAAATTGAGTTAGCCCTCTTGCCTTAGATTAAGCATAGATTATGGAAGAAATACAACTGGAATGCTCCTTAGAAGAGAGAATGGCCAGACTTGTCTCACGTATTTTGGTCTTGTTGTCAGAAGGGACTGGTCCTTGGAAAAGGTATCATGCTTGGTACAGTAGAGAGAGTCAATATAAAAGGGGAAGGCCCTCAATGAGATGGACTGACATAGTGAGGATGGCACAGGACCGGGCAGTGTTTTGTTCTTTTGTAGGTAGGGTCGCTATAAGTCAGTACTGACTGGATCACACCTAACAACAACAGCAACGGAAGGCCAATGGGGTGGAAAAATTATTGTA
Organism: Orycteropus afer afer; assembly: GCF_000298275.1. Taxonomy (NCBI): domain Eukaryota; kingdom Metazoa; phylum Chordata; class Mammalia; order Tubulidentata; family Orycteropodidae; genus Orycteropus; species Orycteropus afer. The sequence goes on from NW_006921590.1 coordinate 35,386,938, forward strand.
TTTTAAACAATGCAAAACGTGACTCACTGCTGTTGAGTTGGACCCAACTCATAGCGACCTCTCCTTGGGTTTCCCAGGCGGCATCTCTATGGAAGTAGATTGCCCAACCTTCCTTCTGAGGAATGGCTGGTGGGTTCGAACCACCAGCTTTCTGGTTAGCAGTCAAATGCCTTAGGCACAGTTTTAATTTAGCAGGTAGCAGGGAGTAGATGCTGACACTTATATATGTGTAACTAAGCAGCTCTATTTTAATTTATGAGGTAATCTCTTTCCAGATTAAAAGAATTGTCCACTTATAAAAAGAGGTTGGCAGGTTACAACATAGTTTTAATTTGTTGAATTAGAAATGACATTCAATGACTTCAGGTTTTATCTGCTTGGAAAGGTGTCCTCCCAACAAACAGAGAGGCTATAAATGGTAAAAAGTGTGAAATGTGTTATTTTTTTTTTATTTTACTATGGTTATATATATATATATATATATATATATATATACACACGTGAGGAGCTTCTGGTAGCATAGTGTCTAAGGCACATGACTGCTAACCAGAAGGCTGGTGGGTCAAACTCACCAGCCACTCCTCGGAAGGAAGGTTGGGCAATCTACTTCTATAGTGATACCGCCTCGGAAACTCAAGGAGGGGTCTCTATGAGTTGGATACGACTTGAAGGCAGTGATATACATATACATATATATATGTATGTGTGTGTGTAACCAAACTCGCTGCCATTGAGTTGATTCCGACTCATAGTGACCCCCATTGGGTTTCAAAGGCTGTAAATCTTTACGGAAGTAGATTGCCCCATCTTCCTTTTGTGGACGCCTGGTAGGTTTGAACCACCTATATATATAGTTAGATAGCTAGGTATGTATATAAAATTGGCTACTTTAACCATTTTTAAATGTACAATTCAGTGGCATTAATTACATTCAGCACTCTTGTGCAATCATCACCACTATCCACTTCCCAAAGTTTTTTTAATCACTCCACACAGAAATTCAGTACTCCTTAATCAACAACTGCTCCTCACCCCTCCCTCCAGGCCCTGGTAACCACTGATAAACTTTCGTCTCTATGCTGTTACCTATTCTAGATTTTTCGTGTAATTGGGATCATACAACCTATGTCCTTTTGTGTATGAATTATTTCCCTCAGAATAATGTTTTTAAGGTTCATCCATGTTGTAGCATATATCCAAACTTCATTTCTTTTTATGTCAGAACAGTATTCAGGATATAGCACATTTTGTTTACCTATTCCTCTGTTGATGGACATTTATGTTGTTTCCACCTTTTGACTATTGTGAATAATGCTGCAACATACATTGGTGTACATCTGTTTAATTTCCTGCTTTCAAGACTTTTGGGTATAAAACTAGCAGTGGAATTGCTGGGTCACATGGTTTTTCACAACAGCTGCACCATTTCACATTTCCACCAGCAATGCTCCAGAGTATTGAATTTTTTTTTCTTTTCAAATATTTTTACTGAATATTATTTCTTAAATTTTATTGAGATAGAATGAGTGATTCTGGATATCTGTGTGTGGAATTAAAAAAATATATGAATCATAGAGTTTTAAAGCCAATTATTCTGTCTTCTCTTTATTGCTCTTTCTCTTTTCCCTAACAGGATTTTAGGTAAATTGGTAGATTACCTGGTTTCAATTTTCAATATTTTAAACACCTTAAAAAGTGTAAAATGGCATTTAATTCAAAGCTTCTAATTCTGGAATAAATGTTTGGTGGCAAATGAGTTTTAAAATGAGTCACTATCCTGTTGTAGTGCTGAACAGAACTTACACTCTGTTAAAAGTGAAAGCAAAGAGTTTTATTGGTGAGTAGGCACAGCTTGAACTGGGGAACACATTGCAATGTGAGATCACAATTGTTCCAACATTCTGAGAAAGAGAAGTGAGCTTATATACAGAAAAATGGGGAAGGGAGTATGTGATCACAATCATGAAGGCTTGAGATTACATGTAGTTACAAGACAATAGCAAGTTAATATTTTATAAGGTTAGGTAATCTGTTTTTTAACATAGACTTCCTGGAGTTAACCAGCAAGTGCTTTTCTGAAATATCTACATATACATTCTTTCTGGGGCATACTGTGCAAGTATTTTCCTAAGACCATACTGTTAAACATTTCCTGACAAACATTTCTTCATAAACCATATCCTTGCCTTCTCTACTGTTTGGTGAAGGTGGTTAAAGTTTTATAAGAAGTCACAAGTCACAGGGCTCTAAAAAATTGGCTCTATTTTTAGGAAAGTAGATAAGAGGATTTTGGACAAGCTAAAGTTTAATTTTTTAAAAATGGAACTTTGATTCAGACCTAGGTCAGTCATTTTCAATCATGCCAAGCACCCCAGTTTTAGAGTGCCCTCACACAAACCAAAGAAAAGAATGGACCTCACCTCTTATATATATCCCCACAGCCACTGCCACCACATACAGCTTTAGAACCTGGGATTTTGGCTTTTAGACAGCATATTTCAATCCCTGCCTCAGACTTCTTATCAGTTCTTCAGCTTGAATCTTGTCCTTACCTACACAAAGTTAAAATTCTCTTTCAGAATTAAAAAAATGTTTGGTAGATGTGTTGGGTTTGGGGTCATGGATGTCCAGAAGCAGTACAAGCTGCTGTTCCAGGACACAGGCCCTGAACCTGCAGCAGAGGAGAAGGAGACGAATTGCAAGGGACAGGTGACTGCCAGCATCCTGTGCTGTACAGGGAAGGGGCTACTGGGTTTGTCAGGAGAGCTGTGTGGAGAGTGAGGGTCTGAGGGCCCCACAGCAGAGAGCTTGGAAGGGTGGGGTGATGAGGAGTGGAAGGGTGGCATTCCACTTCTAGAAGCAAGACTCAAAGACAGAAAGTCAAGAGTGGCCGCAGTTGTGGATCACATGCTCCAGTGCACAACAGCATCACTGGGGGAGTGTTTAAAAGGACAGATGCCTTGATTTCACTCCAGGCTATTTGAAGAAGAACTGCCTGTGTGTGTGTGTGTGTGTGTGGGGGGAGTTTGGCAGTTTGCCACTTGGAAAAAAAAAAAAAGGAAAAACAAAATTCAAAACCAGCTAGGGTTCAGAAACATTAAGCTAGCATCTGCTCTTGTTTACAAATGTGTTCTGATCCTAGTGTAGTGGTTTCTTGCTGTATGCCCTTGGATATGTCATTTTCCCTTCTGTCATGTTCAGTTTGTGCCACAGTAAACAGAGAAACTTGGACCAGGTGGTCCTTGAGGGTGCTCTGCTCTGACTCATTGCAAGGCTGGGGTTATCACTTTTTCCTTCCACGCTCCAGCCCTTCCTTTACTCTCCGCTGCCCTGGTCAGCTTGTGGCTCACATGAGGCGCCGGCTCGTGCTTTTGGTGTCATAAATAAGAATTCATTGTTGAAAAGTAGGTCCCAAAGCATTACTCTTACGTTTTGTTCTAAGAGTTTTATGGTTTTAATTCTTACATTCAGGTGGTTGATTCATTTTGAGTTAATTTTTGTATGTGATGTGAAGGATACATCCAACTTCACTCTTTTGTACATGGCGACCCAGTTGTCCCAACACCATTTGCTGAAGAGACTATTCTATTTGCTTCCCATTGCATACATAGACTTAGCACTCTTGCTGAAAATCAATCATAGATATGTTGTTTCCTTTTTTTTTTCTTCCTGTTCCAAAGACTGCTACAATGACTATCCTTGCCTGTAAGTATAATAGAATGGATTCCTAAAAGTTTAACTGCTGGGCCAGAGGGTATGTGTACTTGAAAGTCTGACTTCTATGCTTTTGATTCTATTCCTCTATTTCCTTTTCTCCACGACATAGCTTTATTCTGTGATGGTATGAGAGTTTATGACATCAATTTCTCCTTTTCCTTGCCTAATTAGGATATTTTAAAATAAAGTGTGGGTTTTTCTACCACCAAAGAGCTAGCGGAAAGTGAAAATATGCTTCCCACTCCGTCCCATTTCCGGTTATTTGTAAATATCTGTAGCAGTGATACTGTTTGGCTTCTTTCATCCTCATGTGGCCTCCGAGCAGCCACGGGGAGCCAGCTGTAGTTCTCGGAGACGCCACCAGGTGTCAGTAGGTGTCAATGGTTGATGCCAGCTCCGAGGCAACCGTTAATTTATTCGGTCCCTGTGGAGCCCTAGCGTCCTCTCGCGCAATATAACAAATGTCCGTGGTGCAGGGCACTTTCTTCCAGAAGGACTCCAGGGAGCTCAGGAGTTTGCATACGAAACCGAGGGAACGAGGGGCTTCTGATAATGATATTCAACGTCTAACGGATCGTTCCTAGGCAGAGTCAGGGTCTCTCCCAGCTTTGATGTATGAGATTATTATGGAGAGGTAATGCAGGCCACGGGATGCTCGCTAGCGGGCTGTGGATGTGAAGTCCTGTGTGAATTGTGAGGCCCCGCGTCGCAGAGATGGTCGCTGCACAACGCCAAAAGGGGAGGGAGGAGTGATGGGGACTGTGGGAAGGGCTACTATGGGTGAGTCAGGCACCCACTCTCAGCTTGTTCTCAGAGGTAATGGATTGGGTCTCTTCTGCAAGGTGCGAGGAGAGGCCAGACGTTGTTTTTGTCAGTCATATTGGGAAAACAGCCGCACCTCCAGACAGAATGGGCCTTGTTGAGATAGCCAGAAGGTCAGCCACACGGCTGTCTGCTCTGGACTCCAGAACCTTGACGAAATCAGCAGGACATGCCCAGTCCAGATCTTTACAACCTACCCAATGGAGCTCTCAGCGGGTTCCTGGGGAAGAACTGGGCTGGCTGGCTGGAATGGTATCTTTGTCCATGTGCCTCCCGAAGGAGAGGAGGAGCTGACTTAAGGATCTGTAGGCAGCTGATAGACCCCCTAGGTAGGGTTTCCAATACAGTAGTTTTTCTTTCCTTCTGGGTCATGCTAAGCCTCTTCTATTGCCCACTCTCCTTAGACAGAGATGTTATCTTTTTTGTTGTTGAAATTCTTATTAAGTTTGAGCAACATCATCAGCTTGGAATACAAATTTTAATCTCTTGCTTCAATGTTTCCATTTCATCCTGTGAGTTCCCACAGGGTCTTCTAAGAACACAGTGAGAATCTTCCTCACTCCTACCCCAGGCTGTTCTAGGCTCACAGATAGTTTACACCTGGACACCAAACTGTAGCCACTGCCACAGGGCATCCCTGCCAAACACTGCTGCTGGAGTGGATGCTTGTTCCCTGCAGTGTGGATACCCCTGCTGCCACCAAAGTCAGCACCAAAGTTATTTACTCAATTGACGCTACCCTCAGAGTCCAACACCTGCCCTGCCGAGTTCCCTGCTGGATCTAGTGCTCCTCTCAAAATCTCTAGACCCCAGACTCAGACCCCTTATTTAGAGACCCTGGCCTAATTACATTTCCCTGCCCGCAGAGCTGGTCCATGCTGACAGGTTTCTTGACCTCAAGTCTGGAGCTCAGGCCTGAGCTCCTAATGCAAACTGCTCTGTCTTCAGAGCTCCGCAGATCTAGGGTCTTGAGCAGGAGCATCCCACTGCATTTCTTCACCAGGGCACCAGCAATAAGGTAACGATTGAGCCTAGGTCCTCCAAGGGCACACAGGTGATGTGCTATCCCAGTAGATTAAGAGGTAGCCAGGGGAAATTGTTCAATATTTGATTCACTTTGGACTTAGTTGCTGTTACTGTCGACTAAAAGCTGTTTTATAGTTATTTCTGCAAATGCCCAAAATAAAATTCTCTACAAATTGATTATTAGTTGATTTCTACAGGTGGGCACATAGTAGGTAATTAATCTCTATTTTCAGATGAGTGAGGGCAGGGACGCTTGCTTCTGTGCTCTGCACAGTGACTGGTTTCCAGCTCTGTGGGATGACTGGGCAGACAGGTGGACTCTGTGTGCTGCGCTCACTCTCGCTCTTCTCTCCGTCTTCTCTGTCTCTTTCTTATTCTCTTCCTCTCTCACATTCACTGGCCTCACACCCCTAAGCCTGTCACTCAGCCTGTTTCTGGGGTCTGGATGCCATATTCCCTGCCCTGCTTAATGTTCTTCACTGCTACAACAGTATTTTATTTTATTAAAAAATATTTGTATTGTGGTAAAAATAAACATGCAAAACATTTGCCAACTTAACCATTTTAAACATGTAATTCAGTGACATTGATTATGTTCATCACGTTGTGTGGTCACTGCCACTATCCTTTTCCAAATTATTCCATCACCATTAACAGCCGCTCCTCGGAAGGAAGGCTGGGCAATCTACTCTCCTAGAGATATCGCTTTGGAAACCCAAGGAGGGGTTCACTGTGAGTCGCAATCAACTCGATGGCAGTGAGTTATTAACAGGAACTCTGTGGAGAATGACATTTTAAATCACTTAGGGTAGAAGAGTCTTCCTCTTGGGTCTGGGGCAAAACAAAAGCACCATGACATTTTCTGTGTGACGCCATTAAATATGCCTCCCAGCTGTAGCATCTGGGAGTAAGGATGAGTGTGTGTGTGTGTGTGTGTGCACGCGTGTACGTGCACGTGCGTGCATGTGTACAGGGGGATTTAGGGTTCTTAATTTAACCATTTTATGTTCAATGCCATCTAGAAGGCAACATAAGCATATTTTACTGACTGGTGGGCAGACAGGTGGGGCATGAGATCAGCAGAAAGAAGTGAGGGGGTTAGAGAATGCTGGTAATATGTGGCTATAGGCTGGAGTTTTCGCTGGAGCCAGTTCTTTGAGAAGTGGATGACTTCTTCCTTCTTCTCAGTCTGTCTTAGACTGGGTATGCAAATGACACAACTTTGCTTGCTGAAAGTGAGGATGACTTAAAGCACTTACTGATGAAGATTAAAGACTGCAGTCTGCCTTATGGATTACACCTCAACATAAAGAAAATGAAAATCCTCACAACTGAACCAATAAACAGTATCACAATAAATGGAGAAAAGATTGAAGTTGTCAAAGACTTCACATTGCTTGGATCCACAATCAACGACCTTGGAAGGAGTAGTCAAAAAATCAGATGTCATATTGCACTGGGCAAATCTGCAAAAGACCTCTTTAAAGTGTTGAAGAACAGAGATGTCACTTTGAAGACTAAGGTGCATCTCACCCAAGCCATGATATTTTCAATCGCCTCATATACATGTGAGAGCTGGACAATGAATAAGGAAGACTGAAGAAGAGGCAATGCTTTTAAGTGGTGGTGTTGGTGAAGAATACTGAAAGTATCATGGATGACCAGAAGAATGAACAGATCTGTCCTGGAAGAAGTGCAGCCAGAATGCTCCTTGGACGTGAGAATGGCCAGACTTCACTTACCTACTTTGGTCACATTGTCAGAAGGGACCATTCCCTGGAGAAGGATATCATGCTTGGTAAAATAGAGGGTCAGTGAAAAAGGGGAAGACCCTCAATGAGATGAATTGACACAGAGGCTGCAATGATAGCTCAGGTATAGCAAGGATTGTGAGACTGGCACAGGACTAGACAGTGTTTCACTCTGTTAGACACAGGGTTGCTATGTGTCGGAGCCAACTCCACGGCAGCTAACAGCAACAACGTAGGCTGAGGAGAATTCTGGTGGTCTGGACTAAGCTCTGAAAAAGGTTTGAGGCTCTTTCCTAGCTTTCAGTCCTGCCTAGGATCCTTACATTGGTCTCAGTTAGAAAGATCACCACTGCATTGCAGAAGTGGGACAGGTACCAGCCATTAGAGCGGAAACATGTTGAAGCCAGTAGAGATGTGCACAGAAATGGTGAGAGGGACCCCAGGACATCTGGGTAGAGCACTGGAGTGTCCCCTCTGGTGTCCTCCCTCAACCCTTGTACATGCTGTGTGACACTGGAGCTTGTCAGCGTGTGCCCTCTCTGGCCTGCCACCCTTGACTGAGGATTCACTTTCCTTTTGGAAGCCTGACCCTTAGAACCACTTTCTTTTTTCTGGTCTTTATCCATGGGCTGAGGCCCACCTTTCTGGAGCCTCCTGACCTGTGCCTTTCTATGCCTCGTGGAAGACCCCTTCATCTCAGGACCAAATCTAGTCAGATATCTAGGTTTTCCTGAGGGTTGTGTGGTCATTGCTGGATGGGCTCAGTGAGGGCTCCAGGCAGACTTTCAGTTGTTCCCTGATGAAGAAGGGAATCTGGAAATGAAGTGAGAGGATTGACAAGAATGACGGTGAAACCTGTCTATTAGACACTGTATATATATAGTCAGCGCACAGTGGGGTTATCATTGGTCACTGACTCCACTCCAGGCCTCTCACAGATGAAGACACTGGGCCCAGGGAGGAGATCGTGGGTCGCCCAGACACACAGTGTGTTAGGAGGAGAGCAGTCTTTCCTCTCTATTTGCCATCAGGGTACTGCTCCCTGCTGATCCCACTGGGAGTGAGTTGGGCCCTGGTGCCCAGGACAGAGCTCCTGATCTGAGACGGGCTGGAAGTCTTAGTCTCCCAGATAGAGAAAGCCTGCGGACACGACCTTCTCAGCATTCCTGCCCACATCCTGGCAGCACCCTGGCCAGGTCTAAGGAATATGAACTTTCCTTATAGCCTCTGACACACAGACACAGAGACAGAGACAGACAGACAGACAGACACACACACACACACAAATGCCCTCTAAATGTGATCCCATAAAGATTACAACCTAGGAAACCCTATGGGGGCAGTTCTACTCTGTCCTATCAGGATGCTATGAGGTGGAATTGACTTGATAACATCTAACAACAAATTTTGATTACAGAAAATTAATTCCTATCAGAGATGTAAATGAGTAAGAACAGGAAGCTGAGCAAACTTGTAGGTGGCATTCTCATAAGTAGAACATAGCTTGCCAAGTCTAACCTTATTAATAGAAGCCCCTGGGCAGTGCAAGCAGTTAACACGCTCAGCTGCTAACCAGACGGTTGGAGATTTAAATCCACCCAGGGGCACCTTGGAAGAAAGGCCTGGCCATGTACTTCTGAAGAACCAGCCACTGAAAACTCCATGGAGTGTAGTTCTACTCTGACACACACGGGGTTACCATGAGTCAGAATTGACTTGGAGGCAACTGTTGGGTTAGACCTATTAATAAACAAGTGACATTATTTTTGATAAAAGAAAACTAACTGTTATTATTATGCAGTTTAATATGTAGTGATACTATTCTACCTATACAAAAAATTTAAGGTAGTTAAGAAAATTAGAAGGACATTTGAGGCAAGAACTTGGCATGAGGGATGGAGAAGAGGGTGTTTGGCAGCCAGCTGGTCAATGTTAACTAACACATGGATACTCTTTCCTCACCTGGGCTTCTTCGGCCCCATAGGCTCCTGCCAATCATCTCATTGGAGGCCTTCCTCTTTTTCACTGGCCCTCTAATTTCCAAAGCATGATGTCCTTCTCCGGGAACTGACCCCTCCTGATAACATGTCCAAAGTACGTGAGACAAAATCTCATCATCTCTGCTTCTAAGGAGCTTTCTGGTTGTACTTCCTCCAAGACAGATTTGTCTATTTTTCTTGTAGTCCATGGTACATTCAGTATTTTTGCCAACTCTGTAACTCAAAAGCATCAGTTCTCCTTTGGTCTTCTTCATTCATTGTGCAGCTATCACTTGGATATGACACGATTGTAAATATCATGGCTTGGGTCAGGCTTTTACTCCTAAAAGTGACATTATTTGCTTTTTAACACTTTAAAAGATTATCTTTTGTAGCAGATATGCCCAGTGCAATATGTCTTTTGATTTATTGACTGCTTTTTCCATGGGCCTTGATTGTGGATCCACGTAAAACAAAATCCCTGGCAACTTCAACCTTTTCTCCATTTATTGTGGTGTTAATAACTGGTCCAGTCATGAGGATTTTTGTGTTCTTTATGTTGAGGTGTAATCCACACTGAAGGCCTTTAGTCTTTGACCTTTATCAGTAAGTGCTTCAAGTTGTCTTCACTTCCAGCAAGCAAGCTTGTGCCATGTTTTCCTTCTATCTTCTTTTGATGCTTCCTACGTTGTTCAATCTTTTGTCCATAGGATTCTTCACTATTGCAACTTGAGGGTTGAATTTTTTCTTTAGTTCTTTCAGCTTGAGAAATTCTGAGTGTGTTCTTCCCTTTTGATTTTATTTTCTAACTACAGGTCTTTGCACATTTAATCATAATACTTTGTCTTCTTGAACTGCCCTCTGAAATCTTCTCTTCAGCTCCTTTACTTCATCATTTCTTCCATTCGCTTTAGCTGCTCTATGTTCAAGAGCAAGGTTCAGAATCTTTTCTGACATCCATTTTGGATTTTTCTTTTTTTTCTTGTCTTTGTATTGACCTTTTGCTTTCTTCAGGTATGAGGTCCCTGATGTCCTCCCACAACTCATCTAGCCTTCAGTCATTAGAGTCATTAGTGTTTAGCATGTCAAATCTATTCTTGATATGGTCTCTAAATTCAGATGGGATATACTCAAGGTTGTGCTTTGGCTCTCATGGACTTGTTTTAATTTTCTTTAGCTTCAACATGAACTTGCATATAAGAATTGATTGTAAAGGCTCTTGGCCTTGTTCTGACTGATGATATTGAGCTTCTCCATCATCTCTTTCCACAGATGTAGTCAGTTTGATTCCTGTGTGTTCCATCTGATGACATCTACATGTATAGTTGCTGTTTATGTTGCTGAACAAGGTATTTGCAATGAATAATTTGTTGGTCTTTCAAAATCCTATCATACGATCTCCAGTGTTGTTTCTATCACAAAGTCCATATTTTCCAACTACCAATCCTTCTTGTTTCCAACTTTTGCATTCCAATCACCAGTAATTATCAATGCACCTTGATTGTATGTTTGATCAATTCAGACTGCAGAAGTTGGTAGACATCTTGAAACTCTTCACCTTTGGCAGCAGTGGTTGGTGGGTAAATTTGAATAATAGTCATATTATCTGTCTCCTTGTAGGCATAGGGATATTTTCCTATCACTGACAGCATTGTACTTCAGGATAGACCTTGAAATGTTCTTTTTGACAATAAATGGTACCCCATTCCTCTTCAATTTGCCATTCTAGGCCTAGTAGATTATAAAAGTATCCACTGCCATCGAGTCAATTCTGACTCATAGTGACCCCCACTGGGTTTCCTGTGAAGAAAATCTTCCTTCCGTGGAGCAGCTGGCTGGTTTGAACCTTAGGCACTGCACCATCAGAGCTCCTTATAGTAGGCCATATGACTATCCAATTCAAAATGGCCAATAGCAGTCCATTTCAGCTCATTAATGCCTACGATATCAATCTTTAAGTGTTTCATTTCATTTTTGATAACCTCCAATTTTTCTAGATTCACACTTTGTACATTCCATGTTCTGATTATTAATGGATGTTTGCAGCTGTTTCTTCTATTTTAAGTTATGCCACATCACCAAATGAAGATTCTGAAAGCTTTTCTCCATCCTCATCTTTTTTTTAAAATACATTTTATTGAAATATAATTATGTACAGTGAAATGCGCAAAACTAAAGTGACGTGGGTCAATGCTTTTTTTTTTTTTTTTTTTGCAGCATTCCCTCCTCTCCCCTCCCACCCCTGGTAACCAACAAAGAAAGTTTCCTTCCATATATAAACTTTTCCTTGACTTTTACAACAACGGAATAATACTATATTTGTCCTTCTGTGATTGACTTATTTCACTTAGCATAATGTCCTCCACGTTCATGCATGTTATATGGTGTTTTGCAGATTCTACATTATTCTTTAGTGCTGCATAGCATTCCATTGTATGTATGTACTATAGTTTAGTTATCCATTCTTCTGTTAATAGGCACCTAGTCTTCAGTCATTAGAAGACTGTTTCCATCACATTGTTTCCATCTTTTTGCTATTGTAACTTGTGCTGTGATGAACATGGGTGTGCATATGTCTGTTCTTGTCCTGGCTCTCACTTTTTTAGGATATATAACTAGTAATAGGATCGCTTGGTCAAATGCTATTTTTAATTCCAGCTTTTTAAGGAATTGTCATACTGCTTTCCACAGTGGCTGTATCATCTGACAGTACCACCAGCAGTGTATGAGAATCCCAATCTCTCCACATCCTTGCCAACATTTGTTATTTGTCTTGTTGAACTTTGTCATTGGTGCTGGGGTGAGATGGTATCTCATTGTTGTTTTGATTTGCATCTTTCTTTCCATCCTCATCTTTAAGGTTAATTCTACTGTGAGGAGGCAGCTCTTCCGTAGTCATGTTTTGAATGCCTTCCAGAGGGGCTTATCTTCCGGCACTGTATCAGATAATGTCTCCCTGCTATTCTTAAGGTTTCTGCTGGCTAGTTTTTTTAGAAATAGATGGCCAAGTCCTCCTTCCTAGTCTTTCTTAGTCTGGAAGCTCAACTGAAACCTGTTCACTACAGATGACTCTGTTGGTATTTGAAATACTGGTGGCATAGCTTCCAGCATCATAACATGCAAGTCACCACAGTATGACCAACTGATAGATGAGTGGTGGATTATTGTCCTCCCACTGCTTAAACACTGTTTCCCACTACTCTGAGCTCCCCAGGCAGGTGAGGGTCCTCAGAGGAGGGGCAAGATAGTTCTGACCATGTGGTGGGACCTCACCCCACTACACAATAAGCTTCTATTTGATCAAACACCAGGCTGAGCTTCCTCAGTTTCCCTAGCCTGATCAGTTCCTGGATATTAATGAAGCAATGGCACAGAGATGACTGGACTTTTGGCCCACATCCCCTCCTCCATTCCCTCAGCTACAAGACCTCATAATCAAATCCTCCTTTGTGTGTGTGTATGTGTGTGTGTGAGAGAGAGAGGAGGGAGGAGAGAGAGAGAGAGAGAGTGAGAGAAAGAGTGATAACAAGCAAGAGAGAGAGATTCCCCACACATTTAAAAACTGTAATAACAGGTTGGGATTGTAAGAGGCAGTATTTAACTAGTTCATTCATCTCAGACATAATGTCCTGAAAGTACTGATGAATCACACTAAACTATGGACAAGTCCATTCCGAAAACCCACAAATTTGACTAATGCATGTTTGATGTTCTGGTTTTACTCATTGGGGATAATATGTGGTATGGGTTGAATCAGTAGTCATATTTTCTTCTTTTTTTAATGACAAATGACATCCTGTGGTTCTCTTTTCCTTTTTCATTTTTTTTGTCATAAGTACAATGCACACCAATAAAGAAGATGTACGTCGCATGTATCCTTGATAATAGCCACAGCAAAGGCGATCTGAGGCATATTAACAACAGACTTATCTATGGAGCAGCACCTTATGTAAGATGCATTTTCCTCTAGAGCCAAACAGCAAGGCATTCACCTACACAAGTAGATAAGTGGCCCTTGGGCTCCCACATGGTCCAGTGCTGAGCCTGGCAGCTGGGGGAATTTTCTCACCTACACAAGTGACACAACAAGGGAAGGATTTCCATTGAGCACAACAGAAGCTAACATGTAAATTGGCATTTGATGTTCCACACACAGTCTGGCTATACTAATGTCACTTATGGAGCCCAAGATAATTTCAGACGTCTTTCTTTTCTCTGGAGGAGAAGTGTGCTTTCTGCTAGTGTCCATCTGACAAGCCTGGATAAACATTTGCATGTCAACTGCGGACAGCACATTTAAGGTTTGTTTGAGTTTAGGCATTCAAGATTGCTTTTATAAAACCATGCCTGATCTCTCCACTCCCACCTCTCAAAAAGCTATAGAACTAAATAATGATAGAAACTATCACCAGTTGATGTTGAGTCAATTCTGACTCATGGAGACTCTATATGAGTATGTTGTTGTTGTTGTTATGTGCCGTCAAGACCTGACTCATAGCGACCCCTCCTTGGGTTGCCGAGGCAGTATCACTACAGAAGTAGATTGCCCCATCTTCCTTCCAAGGAATGGCTAGTAGATTTGAACTGCCAGCCTTCTGGTTAGCAGTCAAGTGGCTTAGGCACTACACTACCAGAGCTCCGTATGTGTGTATAGTCAAACTTTATTCCACAAAGTTTACTATGACTGAGTTTTTGGAAGTAGATTATCAGGCCTTTCTTTGAGGTACTTCTGGTTAGACTGGAACTGCCATCTTTTCAGTTATCAGCAGAGCACTCTACCTATTTGCCCTACCCAGGGAGGTAATGGGATGACTTGAGTCCTTTTCTTCCTGATGGGCAAGGGGCTGTTAGACTATGTTAAGCAAATATAATATCCAAGAAAGTTTTGATTTTCATTTGTGCATCTCTGTGAGCCATAGGGATGTGGCATAGTTAGTACGCCACACTGTTCATCTCTGGTCACAACTTCATCCCCTTCTTTTCACATTCTTCATCACACTGCATAGTAGACCAATATCATGACCATGGTTCGACTCTTTATTCTTCTATGCATGCAATCACTCAGTGCATGTTGATGGAGTTCTTTACTTAGAATCCATGCCAGAGGCTGTTATCTCCTCTCCTTCAATCCTATCTGGACTCCAGCCTTCACCATCTTTGCCTGCTCAACCATTCTACTGTTGCTATCTAAAGCATTCCAGCATTGCTGACTTCCTAGCACCTCCATTAAACCATCCAGCCAAGTCTCCAGTCCAACCATCTCTATCATTTGGCTTCTCAAAGTTGTCATTTTGAGGACTAAGGTGTGCCTGATCTAAGCCATAGTATTTTCAATCACTTCATGTGCATGTGAAAGCTGGACAATGAATAAGGAAGACCAAAGAAAAATGGATACATTTGAATTGTGGTTTGATGAGTGTTGAATGTGCCATGGACTACCAGAAGAACAAACAAATTTGTTTTGGAATACAGCCAGAATGCTCCTTGGAAATGAAGATAGTAAGACCTCATCTCATATACTTTGGACATGTTATCACGAGAGACCAGTCCTTGGAGAAGGACACCATGCTTGGTAAAATAGAAAGTCAGCAAAAAAGAGGAAGACCCTCAGTGATATGGATTGGCACAGTGACTGCAACAATGGGCTCAAATATAGCAACTATTGTGAGGATAGTGCAGGAGCAGGCATTGTTTCCTTCTGTTGTACATGGGATCGCTATGAGTTGGAACTGATTTGACAGCCCCTAACAACAACTATCCAGGCTTCTGGACTTGCTCAGAAAAAGTCATGTAGGGTGAGTCAACCCCTAACCTCAGCTGGATACTGAAAGGGGCATGTTGAACTACACTTCCTCTTGAGATCCCTCCATGGCATTTTCTCAAGAATGTATTCAGGTTTCAAAACCTCAAAATTGGCCAATTTCTGCCTTTCCTTTGCTAACAATGGGGTATTTCAATGACTGTTGACCTTTTGGCCTGGTGACACTTCAGACCACAGTCCTTTCGTCATTTTCCATAGCCAGACTTCCTCAAGAAATGTTCAGGATTCCAGCTTCTGTTTCTTTACACCTGCACAGTACCTAATCTTTTTTTTTTTTTTTTTTTCCGAGACCATTGCACCACTCACCCTGACCTCTGCCTGGGGCAAAGGCATCCAAAAGGAAAAAAAAAAAAAAAAAAATTCACAATAAACGCTCAAACACATATATACATATAAAACTACGATGTTGTTGTGGTTGTTGTTGTTATGCACTGTCAAATCGGACCCGACTCATAGCGACCCCTCCTTGGGTTTCTGAGGAAGTATCACTATGGAAGTAGATTGCCCAACCTTCCTTCCAAGGAGTGGCTAGTGGGTTTGAACTGCCAGCCTTCTGGTTAGCAGTCAAGTGCTTTAGGCACTATGCTACCAGAGCTCCCTAAAATTATGATAGACACTCATAACTCTATGAAAATCTGATCTTTCCTAAGTGGAAACCTCCCAAAGAGTGAATTTGAGTATTTCACTGTTGATAAGATATATTATCTTTCAAAAATTGTTTTTCCTTGAGATGGGAAGATGGTGTCTTACCTGTAGCACACACATTAGTTCCCTCTAGCAACTTAGTGCCTGAAAAACTAGGTGAAGCAGTTTGAAGTGGGGATTCTGGTTTTCTGAACAGCTCATTAAGTCAGAGTACACCAAACTCAGGGGAGTGGGATTAGAAAGAAGAGAGGGACCAGGAGAGAATTAAAACAGGTGAAAAGAACTTCCAACCAAGAATCCTATGTCCAGCCAAATTGTTCATCAAATATAAGGCAAAATCAAGACATTCTAAAACAAATAGAAATTAAGGGATTTTGTGAAAACCAGACCAACCCTACAAGAAATGCTTAAGGAAGTCTTTCCAATAGAGAACCCACAACAGAGAACAACAAAATTAGGACACATGACATCAACACTAAAACCAAATCAGAAATAGATGCTCAAAATAAGACCATACAACATTGTGCACTAAAAAACAAGGAAGTCAATCTGCACATGACAATAGTAACTAACCAAATACAGGGAATAAAAGTTCTAGGTACAAGCTTCCAAATGGAGAGGAAAACATGACAATGTCCTCATAGAACTTACTATTCCAAAAATATAGAGACAAGAGTTCACTCCAAGGTAAACACAGAGAAAATTAACAATCCCCCTAAGCAAATCCAGAAGGCAGGAAAGCTTATGGGTTTAGTAAACACAGAACCAGCAATAAAGAAGAACAGACAGGAAACACTTGACAACAAAATGAACTCAGGACAGAAAAGTATATGGACCAAGGAAACTCCAGCAACATGACAAAAAAAAAAATAGAATGACAGCAATCAATTCATACCTATCACTAATTACACTCAATGTGAATGGACTTAATGCACTAGTCAAGAGAAAGAGAGTGGCAGACTGGATAAGAAAAGAAGACCCATCAATATGCTGCCTACAAGAGATCCACCTTACACACAAAGATAAAAACAAGTTAAGAGTTAAAGGGTGGAAAAAAATATACCAAGCCAACAGTAACCAAAAAAAGCAGGAGTGACAATATTAATTTCAGATAAAATAGACTTTAAGGTGAAAAACAACATAAGAGACAAAGAAGGTCATTATATGATGCTGAAAGGGTCCATTGACCAAGAAGACATTACCATAATAAATATCCATGCACCCAAATAAAGTCCTCCAAAATATGTGAAGCAAATATTAATTGAGTTAAAAGGGAAAATAGACAACTCTACAATAGTAGTAGGAGACTTTAACACATCACTTTCAAGGAAGGACAGATCAACTAGAAAAAAATTCAACAAAGATACGGAAGAATACAACAATACAATTAACCAACTCGACTTCATAGACATATACAGAGCATTTCACCCAACAAAAGCACAATTCACATTCTTCTCCAGTGCACATGGATCATTCTCCAGAATTGATCATATCTCAGGACATAAAATAAACCTCAATAAATCAAAAAATATTGAAATACTACAAAGCATCTTCTTAGACCAAAATGCTATAAAATTAGAAGTTAATAATAGGAAGATCAAGGAAAAAACATCAAATGTGGAAGTTGAACCATACACTGCTTAAAAACTACTGGGTAATAGAAGATATTCAAAGTGAAATAAATTCCTAGAAACAAACAAGAATGAATATACATCATACCAAAACCTACAGGACAGCAAAAGCAGTACTCAGAGGTCAGTTTATAGCAATAAATGCATACATCAAAAAAGAGGAAAGAAACAAAATCAACACTCTAACTCAACAATTCCAACAATTAGAAAAAGAACAACAAAAGTATCCTATGGTATCTAGAAGTAAGGAAATAATAAAGATCAGAGCAGAAATAAATGAAGCAGAAAACAAAACAAAACAAACAAAAAAAAAAAAACAATAGAGAAAATCAACAAAACAAAAAGTGGTTTATTTGAATAGATTAACAAAATTGACAAACCATTGGCAAATCTAACAAAAGAAAAGAAAGAGAAAATGCAAATTACTAGAATAGTAAATGAAAAGGGTGTTGTCACAACAGAACCAACTGAAATGAAAAAGATACTGATAGAAAATTATGAAAAACTGTCCTCCAACAGATTTGAGAACCTAGAAGAGATGGACAAGTTTGTGGAACCACAAGACCTACCTAAACTATCCCACTCAAAGATAGAATACTTGAACAGACCCATAACAAAAGAAGAAATTGAACAGGTCATACAAAAAACTTCCCACAAGAAAAAGTCCTGGCCCTGATGGCTTCACTGGAGAATTTTACTGAATATTCAGGGAAGAGTTGACACCTATACTACTTAAGCTATTCCAGAACATAGAAAAAGATGAAATACTCCCAAATTCATTTTATGAAGCAAGCATACCACTAATACCAAAACCAGGGAAAGATACTGAAAAGGAAAACTACAGACCTAGATCCCTCATGAACATAGATGCAAAAATCTCCAACAAAATCCTAGCCAACAGAATCCAAAAAATATCAAAAAAAGAACATATCTTGACCAAGTGGGATTCATACCTGGTATGTAAGGATGATTCAACATCAGAAAAACAATCAATGTAATCCACCAGATAAACAAAACAAAAGAAATGAACTGTATGATTATATCAATTGACACAGAAAAGGCATTTGATAAAATATGACATTCCTGTTCAGAACTCTCAGCAAAATAAGGGTAGAAGGGAAATCTCAACATAATAAAGGGCATATATGCAAAGCCAATGGTCAACATCATTATTAATGGAGAAAGACTCAAGGCATTCCCCTTATGAACAGAAACCAGCCAGGGACACCCTCTATCACAACTCCTATTTAACATTGTATTGGAAGTACTGGCCAGGACAATAAGGCAAGAAAGAGAAATAAAAGGTATCCAAATTGGGAAAGAGGACGTAAAATTATCTTTATTTGTGGATGATATGATCCTGCACAAAGAAAACCCAAAAGACTGGGCAAAAAACTACTGGAACTAATAGAGAGTTTCAGCAAAGTGGCAGGATACAAGGTCAACATATGAAAATCAGTTGGATTCCTCTACACCAACAATAGTCCTCTGATAAAGAAATAATGGAAACAATACCATTTACAATAGCTGCTAAAAAGATAAAATATCTAGGAATCTTACCAGAGACACAAAAGACCTATACAAAGAAAACTATAAAATAATACTACACAAGACCACAAGGAATCTAAACAAATGGAAGAACCTGCCTTGTTCATGGATAGGTAGACTGAGTGTTGTGAAAATGTCAATACTGCCAAAAGCAATCTACACATTTAATGCAATCCTGATCCAGATACCAACAAAATTGATTAAGGACATGGAAAAACCAATTACTAACTTCACACGGAAAGGAAAGATACCTCGGATAAGCAGAGCACTACCGAAGGAGAAGAAAAAGGTGGGAGGTCTCACACTCCTGGATCTTAAAATCTACTATACAGCCACATTAGTCAAAACAGCATGGTATTGGTACAATGATAGACAGGTAGATCAATGGAACAGAGCCAAAAGCTCAGAAATAGATCTGTCCATCTGTGGACAGCTGATCTTTGACAAAAGTCCAAAACCCATTAAATGGGGAAGAGATAGCCTCTTTAACAAATGGTGCTGGCAAAACTGGATTTCCACTTGCAGAAAAATGAAACAAGACCCATACCTCATCCCATACACAAAAACAAACTCAAGTTGAATCAAAGACTTAATGTAAAACCCAAAACTATAAAATTCATCAAAGATAAAATAGGGGCAAATCTAGGAGCCCTAATTCATGGCATAAATAGACTATCAAACATAACCCAGAATGCACAGGAGGTAGAAGAGAAGCTAGATGACTGGGACCTTTTAAAAATCAAATTCTTATGCACATCGAAAGACTTCGTCAAAAGGATAGAAAGAGAAATTACAGATTGGGAGAAAATATTTGCCTGTGATGTATCTGACAAAGGACTTATCTCCAAAATCTATAGAAAACTTCAACACCTCAACACCAAAAAGACAAACAATGCAATTCAAAAATGGGCAAAAGATGAACAGACACGTCACTAAAGACGATATGCTGGCAGCCAACAAACACATGAGGAATTGCTCACAATCTTTACTCATTAGAGAGATGCAAATCAAAATAACGATGAGATATCATCTCAGCCCAGCAATAATAGCAAAGTTCAACAGGACAGAAAATAACAAATGATGGCGAAATTGTGGAGGGATTGGAACTCTTGTGTACTGCTGGTGGGATTGTAAAATGGTACAACCATTGTAGCAAATGGTATAGCCTTTCCTTAAAACACTGAAAATAGAAATACCATCTGACCCAGAAATTCTATTACTAGGAATATATCCTAAAGAGATAAGAGGCAGGGCATATGCACACCTATGTTCATCACAGCACAATTCACCATAGCAAAGAAATGGAAACAACCTAAATGCCCATCAATGGATGAATGGATAACCAAATTGTGGTACATGCACACAATGGAATACTACGCCACATTAAAGAATAATGAAGGATATGTGAATCATCTCATACTGTGGATGAGCCTGGAGGACATTATACTGAGTGAAATAAGTCAGTCGCAGAAGGACAAATATTGTATGATCCCATTACTGTAAAAAGACAAGTGTTTGCTTAAGGAAGGGAACTCACTTTGTAGGTTACTGGGGTGGGGAGGGAAGAGGAGGGATTAATTTTGGGCTAGTTGGGGGCCACACGCTAAGGTGAGTAAGGATAGCAATGGTATGGGGAGAGTTTGTGACCATCATGAAAACATTAGGGAAAGGGAGGACACCAAACTGTGGACATAAGATATAGATGACGGAGGCTAATACAAGTATATCCACAATTCTGCATTACCATTAACACCAAACACCAGGCTACAGATAAACATATAAATATCTGAGAAGATCAGATGGGGGTCAGTGAACAGGAATATACTCTAGACCAAGGATAGATTCAGCTGAGGCTAATCTTGCACAGACACCAATGATACAAAATACCCTCAATCCTTACAGAAACAGCAGAAGACAGGCATAGAGCAATCCCTCACAGACAGCCAGACACTGTGGGAGAGAGATCCAACGGTCTACTGACTCAGGACCATAGTATTGGGGGACGCCAGACTCAATTGGCACAATATAATACATAAAAATCTTGTTCCACACCTACTTTGGTGAGTAGCAACTGGGGTCTTAAAAGCTTTCAAGCAGCCATTTAAGATGCAGCTAATGGTCTCCTATCATTGGAAGCAAAGAAGAGTGCAAAAAACAAGGGCATTTGGAAGCAATCAGCCCTAGGACACGATGGCCCTTGAGACCAGAAGAATTAGATGGTGCCCGGCTACCAGTGCCAACCACTCGGGAAAGGATAAAACTGAAGATCCTGGATAGAGTGGGAGGAAAAACATGGAACAAAACAAAAACACAATAAGGACCAGAATTACTGGTCGGATGGAGTCTGATACGACCCCCAATACTATGGCCCTCAGATACACTTCAGGCTTGGAATAAAACTCACTCCCAGGGGCTGGCTTTTAGCCTGATAGTAAATAAGATGTACACACAGACCACTCAACCCAGGGTGACGCACAGACTTACTCTATGGAGATGCATCCCTTGGAGCAATTGATCACGGGGCACCAGAGGGGCAACATTTGCACAGAGGAAATGCAGGACACCCAGGAGTGCATTACTATGAGAGGTATGGGGGGGGGGTTACTGGGAAGGGAGGGGAGGAGAGTAGATTAGGGTTGGGGATGGTACTTGGGGAGTGAAACCAAATGTACACGAAATGTTGAACGTAAAACAAACTCTGCTCTGTAAACTTGCACCTAAAGCACAAATAAAAAAATAAATAAATAACATAAAAGAGTGTTAGGAAGTATGAAGGAATAGAGGGCAGAGGAAATATTGGCTTTTCCATTTCAGGCTATATAAATGAAAGTTATTGTTAAACTTAGTTAGAAATTAAAAATAAGTAAGTGAAAAATTTTAGCCAATAAAAAAAATTGTTTTTCTTTCACCCAAGTTAATATGGGTCTACCTCCTAGTTAATTATTTACCCTGCTTTCCCTCCCTATCCCTAGTAACCATCAAAGAATATTTCTGTTTTGTCAAACTCTTTTTCTAACTTTTTACAATAATGATCTCATACAATATTTGTCCTTTTGTGATTGACTAACTTCACTCAGCATAATGGACTCTAAGTTCATCCAAATTATGAGCTGTTTCCCAGATTCATTGTCATTTTTTAATGTTGTGTAGTATTCTATTGTGTGTATTACTATAGTTTGTTGATTAATTCTTTGTTGATGGGCATTTAGATTTTTTTCATCTTTTTGCTATTGCGAATAGTGCTATGATGAAAAAGGATGTGAATATATCTGTTTGTGTCATGGCTCTTATTTCTCTAGGATATATACCTAGTAGTGGGATTGCTGGATCATGTGGTATTTTTATTTCCAGCTTTTTAAGGAAGTGCCATACAATTTTCCACACTGGTTGTGCCATTTTACAGTCCCACTAGCAGTGTATGTGGGTTCCAGTCTCTTCACATCCTTGCCAGCATTTGTTGTCTTGTGGTTTTTTGAACTTTGCTATTAGTGCTGGGATGAGATAACTCATTGTTGTTTTGATTTATATCTCTCTAATGGCTAATGATTGTGAGCATTTCTTCACCTATTTGTTCGCTGTCTGAAAGTCTTTGGTGAAGTGTTTTTTCATGTCTTCTGCCTATTTTTTAATTGAGTTACTTGTCTTTTTGTTGTTAGAGTGTTGCAGTTTTCTATACATTTTAGACATTAGCCTCTTGTCCTATATATTGTTGCCAATTTTTTTTTCAGTCTGTGAGTTCTCTTTTTACTTTGGTGGTAAAATCTTTTGATGTGCATAAGTGTCTAAATTTCAGGAGGTCCCAGTCATCTATTTTATCTTCTGATGTTTGTGCATTTTTAGTTACATTTGATAGTATATTTGTGCCCTGAATCAGGGCCCCTAAGTTTGTCCCTATTTTCCTTGGATGTTCTTTATGGTTTTATGTTTTATGTTCAGGTCTTTGATCCAACTAGAGTTTGTTTTTGTATATGGCATGAGATACGGGTCTTGTTTCTTTCTTTCTTTTTTTTTTTCCTTGCAAATGAATATCCAGTTTTCCAGCACCATTTATTAAAGAGACTATCCCTTTCCCAAGTAATGAGTTTCAGCCCTTTGTCAAAGATCAGCTGTCCATAGGTGATGGATTTATTGCTGGGTTCTCAATTCTGTTCCGTTGGGCTATGTTTCTGTCATCGTACCAGTATCAGCCTATTTTAACTACTGTGTCTATAGAGTAGGTTTTGAGATTTTGGAGTGTGAGACCTCCTACTTTTTCTTCTTTAGTAGTGCTTTACTTATCTGAGGTCTATTTCCTTTCCATATAAAATTGGTGATTAGTTTTTCCATCTCTGTAAAGAATGATCATGGAATCTGGATCATGATTACATCATGTCTGTAGATCACTTTGGGTAGTTTGACATTTTCACAATGTTAAGTCTTTCTATCCATGAACGTGGTATAGCCTTCCATTTATGTGTTTCTTTTGGTTTCTCGTAACAGTGCTTTGTAGTTTTCTTTGTATCTTTTGTGTATCTGGTTAGACTTATTCCTAAGTAATTCATCTTTTGGGTGATTATTATAAATAGTATTGCTTTCCTGCTATCCCTCTTACAGGTCTCTTCATTAGTGTAAAGATATCTGACTGATTTTTGTATGTTGATCTTTACCCTGACACTTTGCTGAAACTACCAATTAGTTCTAGTAATTTTCTTACTTAGTCTTTGAGATTTTGTTTGTATCGGTGTTGTTAGGTGCCATTGAGTCAGCTCTGAATCACAGTGACCCTACCTACGTACAACAGCATGAAGCAATGCCCAGTCTTGAGTCATCCTCACAATCATTGCTATGCTTGAGCCCATTGTTATAGCCACTGTGTCAATCCACATGGTTGAAGGTCTTCCCCTTTTTAGCTGACCCTCTCTGGTGGCATAGTGCCTAAGGCATTTGACTGCTAACCAGAAAGCTGGTGGTTCAAACCCACCAGCCCCTCCTTAGAAGGAAGATTGGGCAATCAACTTACGTAGTGATATTGCCTTGGAAACCCAAGGAGTTTCCTGCTATGAGTCAGATCTGACTTGACGGCAGTGAGTTTGTTTTTGGTTTTGGATGGTCTGAGAAGATGCTTTGAAGTATTTTGATGTTTTTAAATTCTTTGAGGCTTGCTTTGTGACTTAACATATGGTCTATCCTGTTGAATGGTCCATCTACACTGGAAAAGAATGTATGTTGTGCTGCTGTCGTGTGAATTGTTCTGTCTATGTTTATAAGGTCATGTTGGTTGATTGTTTAGTTCTTCTATGTCTTTATTAATTTTCTTTCTAGCTGTTCTGTCCTCCACTGAAAGTGTATTAAAGTGGTGTGTTTAAGTCTCCTACTACTATTGTGGAGTCATCTATTTTTCTTTTCAATTCTGTTAAAGTTTGATTTATGTATTTTTGGGCTCTTTTGTTGGGTTTGCAGATATTTCTTATGGTTATGTCCTCTTGTTTGAGTGATCCTTTAATCATTATATAGTGTTCTTCCTTGTCCCAAATGGTGGTTTTTGTGTTAAAATCTATTTTATCAGATTGCTCCTTTTTGATTGCCATTTGCTTGATGTATTTTTTCCCAACCTTAGATTTTTAGTTTATTTTTGTGTTTGTGTCTTGAGGCACTGTCTGCATATTAATGGATGATGTTTTCTTATCCATTCTGCAACATTTTGTCTCTCTTGACGCTACCTAATCTCTTGACGCTTCATTTCTTCTTCTTCTATTTATGAGAATGATTTTTTGAAGGTTACAGATGAGTTCATAATGCCTCTGACTGTTGGTGAGGTTTGACCTGCTGGCCACTATATATCCTATATCCCTCTTGTGGTAGTCAGAATAATGACCCCCAAAGAAGTCCATGTCCTAATCCCTAGGAGTTGTGAATGTATTACCCTACATGGCAAACGAGACTTGGCAGATGTGATTAAGTTAAGGATCTTGAGATGGGACGATAATTCTAGATTATCCAGGGTGGCTCAATGTAATCATGGAAGTCTTTATAAGGGAAAGATGAGGGTCAGAGTCAGAGACAGAGATGTGATAATGGAAATGGAGGCCAGAGTGACATGGGCTCACAAGGAGTGGATTCTCCCTAAAGTCTCTGAAAGGAACACAGCTTTGCTTACACTCCTTGATTTTAGCCCTATATGACCCTATAAGGAGAATCATCGGTAGTTGGAAAATATGGCCTTGATTATAGAAACAATGCCAGAGATCACACGATAGAAATTTGCAAGACCAATGACTTATTCATGGCAAATATCTTTCTTGAACAACATATATGGTGGCTATACATGTGGACCTAACCTGATGGAGTACACAAAAATCAGATAGACTACATCTGTGGAAAGAGGCAATGGAGAAGCTCAATATCTTCAGTCAAAACAAGGTCAGGAACTGACTATGGAACAGACCTTCAACTGCTCCTATGCAAGTTCAAGTTGAAGCTGAAGAAAATTAAAATAAGTCCATGAGAGGCAAAATGTGACCTTGATTATATCCCACCTGAATCTAGAGACCATCTAAAGAATAGATTTGGTGCATTGAACACTAGTGACTGAAAACAAGAGGAGTTGTGGGTAGACATCATGAACATCATACATGAAGAAAGCAAATGATCATTAAAGAGACAGAAAAGGAAGAAAAGACCAAATGGATGTCAGAAGAGACTCTGAAACTTGCTCTTAAATGGAGAGTAACTAAAGTGAATGCAAGGTATGATGAGATAAAAAAGCTGAACAGAAGATTCCAAAGAATAGTTCAAGAGGACAAAGCAGATTATTGTAATCAAACGTACAAAGACCTGGCATTAGTTCATACTGAATGAACTGAAGAAAAAATTCAAGCCTCAAGTTGTAATATTGAAGGGATTCTATGGGCAAAATATTGAATGATGCAGGAAGCATCAAAAGAAGATGGAAGGAGTACACAGAGTCATGAAAAGGAATTGGTTAATGTTCAATTATTTCAGGAGGTAGCATATGATCAAGAACCAGTAGCATTGAAGGGAGAAGTCCAAGCTGCAGTGAAGGAATTGGTGAAAAACAAGGCTCCAGGGGTTAACAGAATATCATTGAGATGTCTCAACAAATGGATCCCACGCTGGAGACACTTACTCATTTGTGCCAAGAAATTTGGAAGGCAGCTACTTGGCCAACTGACTGGAAATGATCAATATGTGTGCTCATTCCAAAGAAAGATGATCTGACAGAATGTGGAAATTATCAAACATACCATTAATATCAGACACTAATAAAATTTTGAAGACAATTCAAAAACAGTTGCAGCAGTATATTAACAGGGAACTGCCAGAAATTAAAGCTGATTCAGAAGAAGATGAGGGATATCATTGCTGATGTCATTATGGATTACACTTCAACATGAAGGAAACAAAAATTCTCACAACTGGACTGATAAGCAATGTCATTATAAATGGAGAAAATTTTGAAGTTGTCAAAGATTTCATTTCACTTGGACCCACAATCAACACTCATGGAAACAGCAGTCAAGAACTCAGACATCTGGGTTGAACTGAACAGATCTGCCACAAAAGACCTCTTTAAAATGTTGAGAGTGTTTTGGTTACCCCTAGTGCTGCTGTAACAGAAAATACCACAGGTGGGTGGTTTGAACAAACAGGGATTTACTCTCTTACAGTTTTGGAGGCTAGAAGTCGGAGTTCATAGTGCTAAGCTCTAGAGGCTGGGTGAAAGCCCCTCAACCTTAGGCTTCAGCTATGCTCCCAGCCAACTGGAGCTATAGGTATGTCTTCATTTAGGCATCTGCTGGTTGATGAGGCTAACAAGCCCAAAGTCGACAAATAAAATGGCATAGTCACAATATCATCAAACAACATGGCAAGCTACTAATTCAAGTCCAGAGACAGTCCCAAGATTGGCAGGAAATATAATAGGCTGCTAAATGAAGAGTTGGCTACATATAGGGCCCAAGCATGCCAAAAAGCTGCAGGCCAGTCCCAAAGCTTCTCCTTATATACTGGAAACAGACCACATCCTTAAAGCAGCTACCATGGAGTTGATTACTAGTCTCATCATGAGGAATAACTACAACCAGCTGCCCAGCCACTCAAAACCAGGTCAAGCCAAGTTGACACATAATATTAACTACCACAAAGAGCAAAGATGTCACTTTGAAGGCTAAGATGCACCTAACCCAAGCCATGGTATTTTCAGTTGCCTCAGAGTCCTGTGAAAGCTGAACAATGAATAAGGAAGACTGAAGAAGAGTTGATCCCTTTCAAATAGTGTTGGTGAAGAAAACTGAAAATACATGGACTGCTAGAAGAATGAACAAATCTCTCCTGGGAGAAGTACAGCTGGAATGCTCCTTGGAGGTAAGAATGGCCAGACTTCATCTCACTTACTTTGGTCATGTTATCAGAAGGGACCATTCCCTGGAGAAGGATACCATGCTTGGTAAAGTGGAGGGTCAGTGAAAAAGGGGAAGACCCTCAACAAGATGGATTGACAATGATGTGCTCAAGTATAGCAAGGATTGGGAGGATGGTGCATGACCAGGCAGTGTTTCATTCTGTTGCACATAGGGTTACTGTGTGTCAGAGCCAACTCTATGGCTCCTAACAACAAGAACAAGATCCATTTCACACTTCTGACCTCTACAACTTTAAGAGAACACATCTGTGTTATTTTAACCCACTACTTTTGTATTAATTTGTTACGGCTGCAGAAAGAAATGAATACACTTCTCAAAACTCTCTTTACCCTAGGTCTTCTTTTGCATCTCTAATGATGGAAACTTCAGCTTCTTCTGTTGGTCCTTTTCATTCTCTTTCCTCCTAGAAAGGGAAGCTTCAAGTCTCAATCCTCTTCTCTTGTTTTGCATTTAACATTTTCACAATGAATATTTGTAGAATAAGTCTATACCTATCTAATGATACCAGTACATTTGATGCATTTAGGTATATCTGCCTCACCCATAAAGAGTCCCAGTGGTTCAGAGGTTGTATGCTTGCCTGCTAACTTGAAAGGTCAGGGTTTGAACTCATCATCTACTCTGTGGGAGAAAGATGTGGCAGCCTGCTTCTGTAAAGATTTGCAGCCTTGGAAACCCTACGGGCAGTTCTACTCTGTCCCGTAGGGTCACTATGAGTCAGATTCAACTCCAAGGTAATGGGTTTTATGGGTGTCACACATACCTCCTTCTCAGAGAATCTTTCTCCAGCCATGACCTCTGCTGAGTAGACAGCAGGATACTTGAGCCTGTCCTGAGGCCTATCTGATTGGACCTGATGTGCACTGGTCCTTATCTAAGTGGAGTTCACTGATACACTGGCCTGGCTCAGAAAAGAGGAATTGGGCTAATCAGATTGTGGTAGGTGGGGTTCTGTGTCAACAGTCAACTTGGCTGGACCATGATTCTGAATGGTTTAAGCAGTTGTGATGTGGTCATTCCCATGA
This sequence comes from Orycteropus afer afer, assembly GCF_000298275.1. Classification (NCBI taxonomy): domain Eukaryota; kingdom Metazoa; phylum Chordata; class Mammalia; order Tubulidentata; family Orycteropodidae; genus Orycteropus; species Orycteropus afer. Next base: position 35,415,326 of record NW_006921590.1, read on the forward strand.
TGAAATCTGGTGTATATGCTTTGAGCAGCCAGTCAGTTGAAAGGGAGTTTCCTTAAGGGTGTGGCCTGCTTCTAATATATAAATGGACATCCTGGGAAAGTTTGTGGATCTGGATCCTGTTGTGCTGCTTACAACTGTCCATGAGTTAATAATCCACCATTCTGCCTGGTGATCTTGGATTCATCATCTGCTGAAGTCAACAGCCATTACACTGCCTGCCAATCATGAGCTTGTCAGCTCCTGCAGCTGTGTGAGTCAGGAAAAGCCTCCAGCTTGACATTTGATCCAGATACTTGGGACTTGCCAGCCTCTATAACTCTGTGAGCCATTTTCTTAAGATAAATTTCTCTCTCTTTCTCTAAGCTTTACTGGTTTTGCTTAACTGAGAGGTTGTGGTAGAGCTGTGACTGGATGCCAATAAAGAAGAGGGGAAACTCAGAGATGGCTGATCGGGAGGCCAGGAAGGCACTGGAGGTAGTCAGAGAAACTGAGGAGCCACTTGAGGGAGGGAAGGAGATGAGTGCCTGTTTGTTTGAAGGCTTTGAACTGGTTCATTCTGGTTTGTCTCCCTGCTGAGAATTTGCATTTGCAGTCCAGAATGACTGCATGAGGAGCTAGAGTTTAACCAGATCCCCAGGTAATTCTCATAGATCCCCAGGTGAAGAATCTACATTTTAACAAGATCCTCAGGTGACCTATAAGACTTACAGAATCACCTAGGGATCTTGCTAGAATGTGGATTCTGATGCATTATATCTGGGGAGGAAATGCAAATTGTAGAGAACTATTTCACATGGGCAAACAACAACAACAACTTGTGAAACAACAAAAACATGTGAAACTGTTCACTACAGATTAGTAAATTAAACACAAATAAGCCTGTGCTTACCTTGCTCAGTGGGTAGTCTGACACAACTACAGAATATATACAGGGACAAGAGATGAGTGATGAGGGACTTCAACTAGATCTGATCTTGAGCTGCTTGAGTTCAAGGTGTGTGTCTTATTCATCACATATTCCCAAACCTAGCTCAGTGCCTGGATAGCTTCTCTTTCCATAGATCTTTCTTGCACGCTTATTAGATGCCAGGTATATACATAGCAAGCATTTTATATAGAGAGCAAGACAGATAGAACACACCCTCATGATGCAATGGTTAAAGCACTTGGCTGCTTCAGTGAAATGTTGGCAGTTCAAACCCATCAGTGGCTCTATGGGAAAAAAACCTGGCAATTTGTTTCTATAAAGATTAGGAAACCCTATAGGGCAGCTCTATTCTGTCACATGGGGTCACTATGAGTTGGAATCAACTAGATGGCAAACCAACATATATATGTGTGTGTATATCTATATATAAGGAGCTTTGGTGGCACAATACCTAAGGCATTTGACTGCTAACCACAAGGTTGGTGGTTCAAAACCACCAGCCACTCTGCAGAGCAGAAGGAAGATGGGGCAATTAATTAAATAATAATAATAATTAATTAAATACAATTTGATCAGTCGCTGTTGAATTGATTCTGACTCATAGTGACCCCGTGTGTGTTGGAGTCTAAAACCAAACCAAACCCGTTGCCATCAATTTGATCACGACTCATAGTGACCCTTTAGGGCAGAGTAGAACCATCCTATAGGGTTTTCAAGGCTGTAAATCTTTACAGAAGCAGACTGCCTATCTCCCGTGGAACAGCTGGTGGGTTTGAACCACTGACATTTTGGTTAGCAGCTGAATGCCTTAACTGCTGTGCCACCAGAGTTCCTTTTGTGTCAGAGTTTTACAGGGTTTCAATGGTGGAATTTTCAGCAGCAGATCACCAGGCTTTTCTTCCAAGTTGCCTCTGTGTATACTTGAACCATCAACCGTTCAGTTAGCAGCCATGCATATTAGCCATAGGTGCCACCCAGGGACTCCATATAATACAATTTTCTATAACCATAAAACAGCCATATAAATATAGAACTACTTGACTGCTAACCAGAAGTCTGGTGGTTCGAACCCACCAGCCACTCCTTAGAAGGAAGGTTGGGCAATCTACTTCCATAGTGAGACCGCCTTGGAAACCCAAGGAGGGGTTGCTATGAGTCGGGTCTGACTCGATGGCACGTAACAATAACAACAGGAGTTATGCATAATATAAAACTATAAAATAACATCTTCTTTTAGAGATCCTGGGAGCAGAAGGACAGAGACCTTACAGGTAGCATGCTTGGGGCGGCTGAAAACATAGTGGAGTGCTTCTGTGTCCATAGGAAGTCCTCCAGGTTGGCCACAGCCTGACTTTGAGAGAACTGATTAGGATGCAAAGCAGTAATGCAAGCTTGTTCATTGAGCTTGTCTCACCTCTGTCCCTTCAACTCTGCCTAGGCCCATTCCTACGTGTGAAACTGGCGATTGTTATCCTGGCTACAGAATCCCATTCCTTGTCTGTTTTCTTTTGCCCTTATCCTCACATTTCTTTGAATGTCCTTTCATGGGACGCCTTGATCTGCTCCCACAGAAATGCAATTATCAGAATCAACCTCTCTCACCCATTTCTGCCCTAAGCAGCTTTTGCCCACTGGTGAATTTCACATTGTACTGAGAAAGTCAGCAACTAATACTAATAACAATAAAATATGTTTGTATGTTTTAGATGACTTTTTCCACTGGGGACTCCCTGGTGAGAGCCAGGCACTGAGCAGAGTGCCTGTGTATGTGAGCTAGAAATAGCGAGAAAGAGACCTGGCCGGCTGAAGCCTTTCCTTGACAGCTAATTTCCATTTTTTGGTATCAAGGGGTCTGTGCCAGTAATTGGCATGCAGATTGTGTCTGATGGGCCTGTTATACAGAATAAAGGAATCTGCTAGTTAGAATAAGCCAACCCCAGGCTGATGGATGGGGCATAAGGAGGTCATTGCGAAAGAGAAATTGTGTGCGTGTCCCTGTGCGTGTGTGTGTTTCACAAGAATTCCTGCCCTCCTCCCTTCTCCCTCTTTATCCACTGAATTCTAATCTTTCATATTGCATTGAGACAAATGTTGCTCCATTTCTCTCCCTCTCTCTGTTTTTTCCTTGAAGGGATATTTGATGGAACCCACTGTAGGTTTTAATAAAGTGTGGGGGCGAAGGAGAAATTAAAGCAGTGTCATGGTTTGTTAGCAGCCCAGGATTTTTCAGGATGGGACTAAGCAACAAATTATACTCTGGAATTAATTGGCAGGAAGTTCTCCTGTCCATCACCCTTTAATCCAAAGGCATGGTGGAAGCAGCCATGGGAGATCAACAGGAGGAAGTGTGTTGTTAGCCATTTCCCTTTTGTTTTGTCTAGGTCACCGGTCAGCATAGTTAGTTGTTTAACTGACCTCTATCCCTCCCCACCCTCTTGCATTAATTAGATGGGAGTTGTGCTGTTTGCTACTAATTACCTCTAGGGCTGTTGTTTTTGTCATCTTGTGCTGTCAAATCAGTTCTGGCTCATGGCATCCCCATGTGTAGAACTGTGCTCCATAGAGTTTTCTTGGCTGTAATCTTTACAGAAGTGATCACCAGACCTTTTCTTCTATAGTGCTGCTAGGTGGGTTTGAACCACAAACCTTTTGGTTACCAGCTGAGCAAAAACTGCTAGGTAGGCAATTCTAGACCTTCTTCTAGTCAGAGTGCTTCCAGTTCAGGTACCCATCATGGGATGAAGTATGCCCAGGCTGTGGGTTTACCAGCTAGGCTTCCCATAGCTGTAGGAAGCTGAAAGAGAATTTAGCTTGTTCTTGCAAAGCTCTATTAAAACAAAAAACACTACAGAAATCTTGTGCCATCAGCTAGCTTTCTCTCTTGGTTTCTCTCTCTCAGATGGATCTATCTCTGGAAGTTTTTTTTTTGCTTTGTAATCCAAAGAGCATAGAGAAGTATTTGGTGGCAGGAGAGGGTGAAGAAGAAGAGGAGGAGAATGGGTAGGAGAATGGGTAGGTTTAGCACAATGGACTGAGGTTGGGGTTCTAGGAAGAGAAACAGCTGTTTGATGAGACTCTGGGTACATGCAGTGCAGCTTTGGGATCTAGGGGATGGAGTGAGGCACCCAAGAGGGTACCGCTTCCCCACCTCTGCATGAGGCTCAGCATTGTGGGGTTCCCAAAGATGGTGGCACTGGGTACACCTACCTGGGCACTGTGGTATGGATGGTGACATTCTCCAGCTGGCTGACTGAAGTCAGGCACCTGAGAGTGGCCTTGTGTGCAGGGGATTTGGACAAATGAAAAGTGGGGTAGAGAGAAAGTTAGAGATGATGTCCAGTGGCAACTACATAGACTCTTGGAAATAACTGGGCACCCTTTCATGTGTGCCAGGGGATCTGGAGTCCTGCTGTATCATAGGGAGATTGTTAAGCTCAGCTAGTTGGGCTATACAATCAGCGGTCAAAGTTGACTCTTTTAAGTCCTTAGGCCACCCTCCCAAATGGCAGAGAAAAGGAAAGAAGGCTGCAAATATAGCAAGTGCTTATCAGGGGTGCAGGGTCCCTTTCTCATCAAGTGTCTTCCAGCAGGGCTGCTGTGGGCACTGCTGTTCACTGTGTCCCTGGAGGATGCATGCTGTACATTCTACACCCAGGCTCACCTCTGCACAGGGAACCTCCTCAAATGTTCCTGTCCCTTCTGTTTCTTGAACACTACAAGCCTTAAACAAAGCCCTTTGGGATTCAGGCTGGACTCATTTGGAGTGCTGTTGCTATGTCTTCATGTTTTTCTTCACTATCCCCTTGCCTGCCATGACTTTTGGCAACTCTAGATAGGTCCAAGATTGTTATTGCTGTTGTGTGCCCTTGAGTCCATTCCAACTCATGTTGTTGTTGTTGTTATGTGCCCTCGAGTTGCACCGGACTCAGCGACTCCTCCTTGGGTTTCCGAGGTGATATCACTATGGAAGTAGATTGCCCAACCTTCCTTCCGAGGAGTGGCTGGTGAGTTTGAACCTTCAGCCTTGTGGTTAGCAGTCAGGTGCCTTAGGCACTATGCTACCAGAGTGACCCTCTATGACAGAGTAGAACTGCCCCATAGGGTTTCCTAGGCTGTAATCTTTACAGAAGAAGATCCCATGTCTTTTCTCTCGTGGAGCTGCTGGTGAGTTCTGACCTTTTGGTTACCAGCCTAGCTCTTAACCGTTATGCCATAAGGACTCTTTTGGGCCAAGATTATTGTATGAGAATTAGAGAAACCTTTCTGTAACCTTTGTGTAAGTTATAAAAAGGTGCCCATTCCTTGGGGGATGGAACCCCATGCTTGATGAATATAGTGTGGTGAGTGAAACATAGGCTGAATCGGAGCCTCCAGTTGCCCCAGTGGCCAGGTGCCCTTCATGGAACAAACTAGAAAGAGTATTAGCCCCTTCTGCCTTCTCATGTGTCGAGAGTACTGCCATTGTCATATGATCACTATTCCTCTTTTTGTTTTTTAAATACATTTTATTAAAATATAATTTATGTGCAGTGAAAAACACAAAACTAAAGTGACATGGGTCATTGCATTTTTTTTTCAGTGTTCCCTCCCCTCCCATCCCATCACTGGTAACCAACAAAGAAAGTTTCCTTCCATATATAAACCTTTCCTTGACTTTTTACAATAATGAACTAATACTCTATTTGTCCTTCTGTGATTGACTTAGTCACTCAGCATAACGTCCTCCAAGTTCATCCATATTATGTGGTGTTTTGAAGATTCTACATTATTCTTTAGTGTTGCATAGTATTCCATTGCATGTATGTACCATAGTTTGGTTATCCATTCTTCTGTTGATTGGCATCTAGGTTGTTTCCATCTTTTTGCTATTGTAAATAGTGCTGCGATGAACATGGGTGTGTGTATATCTGTCCTTTCCTGACTCTCACTTCTTTAGGATATATACCTGGTAATGGGATGGATGGATCAAATGGTATTTCTAATTCCAGCTTTTTAAGGAATCGCCATATTGCTTTCCACAGTGGTTGTATCATTTTACAGTCCCACCAGAAGTGTATGAGTGTCCCAATTTCTCTACATCCTTGCCAGCATTTGTTATTTTCTGTCTTGAACTTTGCCATTAGTGCTGGGGTGAGATAGTATATCATTGTTGTTTTGATTTGCATCTCTCTGATGACTAATGATTGTGAGCATTTCTTCATGTTTTTGCTGGCCACCTGAATACCCTCTTTGATGAAATGTCTATTCATATCTTCAGCCCATTTTTTAACTGGATTGTTAATCTTTTTGTTGTTGAGGTGTTGGAGTTTTCTATAAATTTTAGAGATAAGTCCCTTGTCAGATATGTAGTTATCAACAAGTATGAATTTGTTGCTGTCATTTTTTTATGTGCTTTTCTGTGGTGTTCTTGATTTCTTTGTTCCATATAATTTTCTGTGCTGATCTTGTTTTGTATATGAATTGTATTATCATTTCCTTCATTGCTATTGTTTTAGCATTTGCTAAATATTTGTGCTGGTCCTCTTTTTCATTTTGATGTGAAGGTTTATCATTTTTCTTTGACTTTACCCTGTGATTTATAATTTTCTTCCTAAGTTTAGATGCATTCTATCTTGCATTTGTCTTGACTTCCTACCATTTAGAAGTTCTGCAACTACACAACATTATCCCTCTTCTTGGTTTGTAATTGTCCTCATTTGTCAGCTGATGTCTTTGGTTCCCTGTTTACAATCTTGTAGGCTTATTTACTTTGGATACTTCCATAGCTGGGTTGGTTTCTGGGTTACGTCATCATGTGTATTAACGGTCAGTTGTTGTTGGCTGTTGTTGCTTCTCTGTCCAAAGGGCTCCCTTTAGCATCTCTTGTGAAGTTGGTCTTGTTTTAACAAATTCCCTTAATTGGTGCTTATCTAGAAATGTCCTCATTTCACCATCATATTTGAGGAAAAATTTTGCTGGGTATATAATTCTTGGTTGGAAATTTTTCTCTTTCAGGGTTTTATATATACCATTCCAGTGTCTTCTCACCTGTGTGGTTTCTGCTGAGAAATCTGAGCTTAGTCTTATTGGATGCCCTTTGTAGGTAACTTTTTGTTTTACCTGTGCTGCTTTCAGGATTCTTTTTTTGTCTTTGGTTTTGATGAGTTTGATGATGATATGTCTTGGTGATTTCCTTTTGGGGTCTATCCTCTTTGGGGTTCATTGGACTTCTTGAGTGGATATATTCTCATCTTTCATCATACCAGGAAAATTCTCTTCCAACAAATCTTCAACAATTTTCTCTGTGGTTTTATTATCTCTTCCTGTTCTGGAGTTCCAATTACATGTAGGTTATTCTTTTTGATGACATCCCACATGAACCTTAGGGTTTATTCATTTTGTTTTGATCTTTTTCTGATTACTCCCTTTCCAAAGAAGTATTGAGGTATTTGTCTTCAATCTCACTAATTCTGTCTTCCATTGATTTAGTTCTACTCCTTTGCCCTTTCAATGTGTTATGTATTTCTGAAAATTTTGTATTAACCTTCTGGATTTCTATCTGTAGATTTTGTATCATTTCTAATTTTTCATTTATTTTGTCATTTTGTTCTTGTACCATCTTTTGAAATTGTTCTAGGGTTTTCTCTGTTTTCCTCAATTTTCTCAGTGTTTTTCTTGATCTGTCTCTCATTCCATTGAAGGTACCTAAATATAATTCTTTTGAAGTCCTTATCAGGGAGTTCCAATGCTGCTCCTTCCTTAGGGATGTGTTTTGGGTCTGTATCTGGGTCCCTTGTTCCTCCTGGTTTATCTTGCTTCTTTGTGTGGACTGTGATAGTTTGTTGTCTCTGAGGCATTGTGATGTTTTTATGTTTATATTTAATTGGTGGTTGTATGTTTGAGTGACTTGCTCATGATTTTCATTTTCTTTGTTTTGTTTGGATGTTATCTACATAAGCAGGGTACTATGCTCCTCTATTTGCTAGTTGGCGGCATTTATACACTCACCATCTGTCTCCTTTCCTTTTGTCAGCCTCTCCTATGTCCCTGCCGTCCTTGGCAAATGGAGCCTATTATTAGGTCCCTGGAATCCAAATGAGAATGCTGTCACTTTAAAATCCAATATGGCCATCACTTGCAAACATTCAAAATGGCTACACCCTCAGTCACTTTAAATATCCAAAATGGCCACCGCTTGTAAATATGAAAAATGGCTGCACCCTTGGTCACTTTAAATATCCAAAATGGCCACTGCTTATAAACAATCAGGATGGCTGCACCCTCCAGACAGCCGAAAGTCACATTATCTCCCTCCTTGCTGTTCCTTTTCCTGGTCAAAAGTCACCAGTGCAGTCTTCCTTGCAGCCCTTGGTGACCAGGGCTGATCTTCAGGTCAATTCTCAGGTGCCAACACCACTCAGAAATATTCAGGCTGTTGGTCCCATCAGAGTAGCTGACAATCTGCTGCTCCAACCGTCTCTGTGCTCACTGTTTTCGTTCAGATTTTTCCACTAGTTGGTGCCTAATCCACTTCTGTATAGTTCCTTTCAAAGCTCCAGGCCCAGGATTAACTTCTGTATTTCTGTCAACTGGTTTCTCTTTTCTTTGTTGAAGAGGGTCTGTGTAGCTTGTTTGCCTATTCCACTATCTTACTGGAAGTATATTCTGCATTTTCAATATCATATTCTTATTGCCTACTTTGAATTTTGTTAATTTCTATCAAAGATTATCTTCATGTTCCCCTAAGTAGTAGTTTTTCTTAAAATTATGACAAATATATATGTAACAAAACATTTGCATTTTCAACAATCTTCACATGTGCAGTTCAGCTACATTAAATGTGTTCATAGTATCATTCAACCATCATCCTTATCAGTTCCCAATTTTTTACATCACCTTTAACAGAAGTTCAGTGTTTTCTAAGTATGTACTTTTAAATCATTGCTTCCTAAGAGTATGAGTTTGTGACTGCTTTAGCCCTATGATCAGTTAGATTTTAACTGAGAAAACAAAACTACTTCACTTATTGCAACAGAAGGATTTTAGCAGAGAATTGTTTAAGCAGGTGTTGTTGTTGTTGTTGTTGTTTGCCATCGAGTTGGCCCCGACTTATAGCGACCCCTCCTTGGGTTTCCGAGGCAGTATCACTATGGAAGTAGGATTGCCCAACCTTCCTTCTGAGGAGTGGCTGGTGGGTTTGAACCGCCAGCCTTCTGGTGAGCAGTCAAGTGCCTTAGGCACTATGCTACCAGAGCTCCTAAGCAGGTGGTAGAGGAGCTGAAAAGACAAACAGATGATGAGGCAACCCAGATGGTAAAATAACAATAACACGTTCCTCTCTTACACTCACATTTACACACCTAAACAAACTCATGCATATCTAGACACACATATAATATAGGCCAGCATATGTGTTCTCCAGGATATGCATATACTCATTCTCAAGCAACACACCTACACATTTACATACCAACATGGCTGGCCTCTCACTTCTAGTTGTAGCAGGAAGCTGCTCCTACCACTAGGTTGAAGAAACCAAAGGGGATGGTTTTATCAAGGATCATCATCTTGAAACTGTGAGACATGAAAAGCAAAAGCCAAAAAGTTAAGATTGGGAGCATGGCAAGATAGAAAGCTCTGGGTTTCTTAATAGCATCATTAGTCTGCTGAACCCTAAGATCACCTTTCACTCATCTTCTTGTTAGTAAATAATAAATACAAGTATGTTTTTGATGGAGCCCTTCTGGCACCATGGTTAAGCACTCAGCTGCTAACCAAAAGATTGGCGGTTTGAACTCACCAGCTGCTCTGCGGGAAGAAGATGTGCCAGTCTGCTTCTGTGGAAATGTACGGCCTTGGAAAACCTATGAGGCAGCTCTATTCTGTCCTAAAGTGTCACTGTGAGTCGGAATTGACTTGATAGCAACAGGGTATATGTTTTAGTCTGTTAAATTTTCTGTTACTTATAGCTGAATGCATCCTGATGCAATATTCATCCAAATCCTAAACAACCCAATTACATCATTAATTGTATTAAGATAAATGATTACATTTCCATTCAATTGACTCTTTGAAGCAATACTTGGCTGACTGAGGAAACAGTGACCATTAGATGCTGCCCCAGAGGCCCATGAGGGTAACCCGGGGGCCCTGGACAGTAATTAGAAGGGAGCTGAGTGTGAAGCACTGGAATTCAGTTCCAGGATCTTGCACCATACGCCACCATCGTGCAGTTCATTTAGCAAACCTAGCCACCATTCCTGCTAAGAATCCTGGAGGAAGTCATTTCCATTCCTGGCCAGCAACCATGGGACACAGGCTTCCTGATTGGCCCATATAATATAAACACAAAATTATGGTATGTATCCTGGAAGCTTATCTGAGTCTTTTTTTTCCTTTAATTGTGATTTGGGTGCTAATTTACAGAGCAAATTCATTTTCCATACAGCAGTTCACATACACTTTGTCTCATGACATTGACTACAATTTACCACAATGCAACAGCTCCCCTCCCACTTCCTCCCAATAGTTACCTCTTCCCTGTGTCCATCCCTCCATGCACTCCTGCCCCCTGAGCTGTCTCCCTGTGCATAAGCAGCCCTTCTTTCTCTCATGATTGTTCTCTCCAAGAAGTGTATCTACCACAGGTAAATGTTCAACTCATGCCTGTCTCTTGTTTGGCTGGAAGCCACAGGTGTGGGTTCAATTCCAGACCTGAAGGGCAGCTAGGGGCCATAGTCTCAGTGGTTCCACCAGGCTCTATTCACTTAAGTCTTAAGCTCAGCAAATGCACTCAAAGATTTCCTCTCTGTTCTTTCTTGGGTTTAAGATCTGAGAATGTGGAGTTAGTAGGGGGGAAGAAAAAAAAAAAAAAGAAATTCCTTGAGACAAGGCCTTATTTTCTGTCTCTTTAATGAAGATTTTCAAAATAGGGTTGGTTTTGCTTGTTTGTTGTGAACTGCAATGTGGTACATCTGTGGGAAAGTATACCTTGTAGATATGATAGTGTAAACATTTGTTATAATAAAAGTTGTTTAAGAGTGGGCTTAACTGCCTGGTATGCTCAGTTCTGGTGGACACAAGCTAGGTTCAAGTACCCAATAATCTGGTGGGTACTGGTTTTACAAGAAGCAGGGAGTAAACACTTTTGGGTGGATTTTGTCTTTTCTTTCATCTTTTTTTTTTTTTTTTTGTATTACAAAGCTTTTCATATTTTGTCTTATAAGACCCTTTACAACCACTCTTACATCTTCTTAGTACAGGGCACAGAAGTTCTGATGTTGATATAATTCATCATCATTGTTGCCATGTTTATTGATATTTTACTGTGGCCCAGGACCAGTTGTTTGATGGAGTGCCAGAGGAGGTAGGCTCTGGCTGGCTGGCTGTGGAGATGTTCAAGTGCTTGAAGTTACCCCTGCCCTTAAACCCCCAGGAGGGGAGCTAGTCACAGGCACTGGCATATCAGTGAATACCCAACCACCACTTGCTGCATGTGCTCATATTAGTGCATACACATTCCTCATCTACACTTACATCTACAAATCTAAACACACACATTTCCAGACACATATACAAATATAAGCCAACACACTTGTCTTCCAGAATATGTATATACTCATTCTCAAGCAACACATCTACATACTTACATACCTGTTCTCACACTGCCTTCCACCTGAATGTACATGTGCACACACACACACATACCTGAGAACACACATGTAGTTAGGTGGGGCACAGACCATTGGCCCTCTATCTCACATGGTGTGTGACAAGCCAGTGGTGTGTCTTGGGTCACTTTCCCTAAAAGCACATCCTGAAATAAGGAGTGTACAAACCATGTATTAAGGAGGTGTTCCTAGCGGAGGCCAATAAAGAAGTAAGGCAGACAGACAAGGAAGAAGAGGGAGCTAAACAAGGAGGATATTTTAAGTGAATTCATGGCTGCAGCCTAATCCCTTGGGGTGCTTTGGGGGATAAATTGCCATAGTTTTGTTTCTCATCCAGGTAAGGGAGCTGGGCTTTCATACTCCTGCATCAGTCATGCAGTCACTCCAGACTGCGTGTGAGAACCCTTAGGACCAAAGCATGGGAAATCTGGGGGATGCACTGAGAACAGGCAGAGGGGATGGAAGAGATCTGGGCTGGGTGCAGTGTATGTGTACAGAGAGAGGGTATAAGGGTGGTGGTAGGGAGTTCTGGGTGTAGGCAGAGTTCTTTCAAGGAGCATAAGGATGCTCCAGGGATGAGGGAAGAGTGTAGGCTGTGTTTGTTGGTCCTGGCCCCAAAAGACCTCCCACGTAGAGGCTAGAATAGGTACGTTAGTGAAGGTGGACCATTGGCAGAGGCTATTTGCTCTCTAGGAGTCTTCATGTTTCCCTGGATAGGATATGAAAAAGACCAAAGTCAGTCGTGCCACTAGCTGCCACTCTGTGGACTTGGGGCATGGGGTGGATCACAAAAAAAATCTCTGATATAATCTGGGGAAGACAGACAAGCTGAGATTCCAGGCAGACAGCAATCTCAACACTTGCTCCCTTATATCCAAGTGTGGTCCTAGGGCCTCCCTCACTGTCCCGGATCTAGGAGCTGCTGCAGAGAGCCAGTTCTGCTGGTGCACCTGTTGAGGGAACGTTGGGGAGAGTAGGGCTGGAGGTTGGGAATTGGGAATGGGAGGAGAGGGGCTTAGAAGGTGGGAGAGGGCTTCTTCTACTGCTTGTCAGCTTCTTTGGCCAACTGGAAGTCAATTTATGTGTACAACATAATAAAGCCTTCCAACTATAACAAACATAGCATAACAAACATAAAGCCAGAGCAGGGAGAGGAAACAAACATTTTCTTAGCATCCCTCTTAAAAAACCAATTGCTGTGGAGTTGATTCCAATTCATGGTGACCCCATGAGGATCAAAGTAGAACTGTGTACCATAGGGTTTTCAACGGCTGATTTTTCTGAAGTAAATTTCCAGGTCTTTCTGCCATAGTGCCTTGGGGTGGGCTTAGACCTCCATCCTTTTGGTGAGTAGCTGAGCAGGTAACCATTTGCACCCCTCTATCAGATATTATTTCCCTCGCTTTTCAGATGAGGTTCAGATGACATAAAGCCCAAGGTCACAAAGCAGTGCAGGGTAGAACTAGGATTTAAACTCATACCTGTGTTCCTTACAGGTGGATGGTTTTAGGGCTGGGGCGTGAGCGTCTGCTGGGGTATAGGCGGTAACGTCAGCAGGGGAGGAGCAGAAGCCCTGACCCAAGTATAAGGTCTCAACTGGCCAGCTTAGGGAGAACCTTCAAGCCTGCCCAGAGCCTCTTCCCTCACTGCCAGACGGTGGTCATGCTTGTATCTCTCCTGGCATGGGCTGGTCTGCTAATCTCCTGGGAGTAAACACTTAGGGATAAAAAGGAAATAATCTTCCATGAACAAGCAATAATTTTCATATCTGTAGTTTAAATTTGTATTTTATAACCATTTATTTGCAAGAACTCAGTCCTGCTAAAATAGAAGCAAAATTGCCATTAGTGAATGGAATATTTAACATCTCAGTCTGAAGAACTGGTTCAGGCCACCCTCCCACCCCTCCATCCCCCCACTCCCCCACCCTCACTCCCCCACCCTGTGGCAAGAAGAAAAAAGAAGTTGCTTTCTTTGGGTCCGCATGTCTGAAAAAGATCACCAGAGTGGGCCTTTCCAGAAGAAAGGGAAAGCCTGAACAAGGTCAAAGTCCAGCATAAACTTTAGGATTCAAAACTCCACTTGGTTAGCAAAACAGTTTCTTAGCTTCAAAAATTAAACTTTATCTGTATAATGGGAAGGAGCTGTTGGCAGCTTTTAAATTTTAATTTTCTCTGTTGCTCCACTTTCAAAAAAAGTTGTTTACTATTCTCAATAAATATTTGGTAATTTCCAACCTACTTTTGGCCTTAGCATTGCAGTGTTTGAGACTGATTCCTTAAGTAATGGGAAATTGAGAATAAAGACTTGACCACCTGGTGGGTCTTGTTCTGAGTGTCAGGGGATTGGTGATGAAGAACAGCCATCTTCAAAGATTCCAGGCTTTTGCTGAGAGTCAGAATGTGAATGTGAAAATATCTGTATTTAAAAGAAAATATTTTACTAAATTTACATGCATTTACAAGTTTTTCCTCCACACCAAGCCAAACTCATTGCCATCGAGTCTGATCTGACTCATAGAGACCACTCCTTGGGTTTCTGAGGCAGTATCTCTATGAAAGTAGATTGTCCAATCTTCCTTCCGAGGAGTGGCTGGTGGGTTTGAACCACCAGCCTTCTGGTTAGCAGTCAAATGCCATTTTTCCTACTTAATTTTTTCTTTTGAGATAATTATAGGCTCAAATGCAGTTTAGAAAATAATAGATGCATTAAAATTTTTTTGTGTGTATTTTCTTCATTTCATGAAGCTTATGAACACCCTCTTATTTCCTCTTCCTGGTTAATAAGGAATCATGCAGAGGGTGAAGACTATATATAGTACTGTAGCACCTGGAACTCTGAGCTGCTCTGCACCAACCCACCAGGCACAGAAGTAAATGGCAGTGTGTTCTTATCCCCAGAAAATGTCATAAAGGAAGAATTTAGCCATGTATTTCAGAAGTCCAGGCAGTAATGAAATTCACCTCGGGTTTGCACCTTGCAAACGACCATGAAACAAACCATAAAAAAATCAAAAGAGGATGAAATAGCATATTTATTTCCATAATGGAGGAGAAATATATTTGTGATATTTAAAGCAATAGAAGATAGCATCAGAAACAGTGAATCAAATCAGTTATAAAATAATTTTAACTTTTGGTACCTAAGAATGCACTAAATAAAATGAAAAATATTTTAGGATTATTTTAATTGTTATGAATAAACTTTACAGTCCAAAATAGACCAAGAATTATGCTGATTTTTGCTTAAGATCTGGACTCTATTTGACAATCTATCAAAAGATACGAAAATATTGTTTACATATAAAGAAATACCTTTCATTAGAGCACCTCTATAATTTATAATATACTTATATCATTATTGTGAATAGATTGGCTATATCTTAATGGTTTTTCTGTTTACAAATAGGAAACTAACATGTGAAAAAATGTGCTTCCTGAATAACATTGACAGAAATAACAGATTTGAACAGCTATGGAGTGCCAACTATTAAATTAGTGAAAATAAATAAAACAGATAAAATCCATTCTATTATGTTCTGTAGAGAAAATTCATATATGTTGCTGGTCAGTCTGTAAATTGTTCCTATTTTTCTGAAGCACTACCTAGCAATTTGTAATAAGAGCTATGAAAGCATTCATACCCTTTGACTTGGTAATCCCACATTTGGGAATATATTCTAAGGTAATAACAATAATAATAAACCAACCATTTATACAAAGATATTTATGGCAGCATGTTCATAATAGGGGAAGATGGAATGTGACCAAAAGGAGAATGGTTAAGCAACCCATGGTGTCTCAGAATTCTCCGTGACCGCTAAAATTGAAAAGTATGTAAGCTGTGTTCATATATGAAAATGTATATACATCACAATGCAAAATGCAAGCAAAGCAGATGCAGAATGGATATCTACCCTTATACCTTTATATAAACAGTGTCTATGCTTTGGTGAGTCTGGAAAAAATGTAGTTAGATATTGTAAATAGCTAGGAGCTTTAAATTTATAGGATATTTTTTCTAGAAAAGTATTTATCTAAATACTTATCAAACATCTATTTGATGAAAAATGAAATGATGGTTAAAATTTCATTACTTGTGCAATCCTTATAGCAAGTTCTTTTCTAACATGTAGGGTGTTTCTAGCTTCCCCTGGGGAGGGGTGAGTTGGACAGCTGACCTCACTGTTTCATCAGCTGGTCATCAGCTGTGATTGGGCCTCGCTCCTTGCCCAGGAAGTCATTATGAGCTTGGATGGCAGAAGAAGTCCCCTTTCCCTCCCAGATCTAGGCAGTGTCTTCCCACTTTTCCTGAAGTGAGTACATCCTTTGAACATTGAGGGAGAGTTAAGTAGACCACCTCAAGGTTCAGAGGATGAATCTAAAATCTGTGGGTTCAAAGCCTGTAATTTCCCCCACTATATCATGCTGTCTCTGAAGGGGAAGCTTGAGTGAGCCGGATTTCAGATCAGCTGTAGGCAGCACTTACACCGTGGTTGCTTTGGAGTATCCAACTTTCCTTTCTCCAGACCCATGTTGCCATGTGGTATAACTCTGCACAGATCTGATGGGCCTCTTGTGTTCCCCATAACCTCTTTGGGAATTGCTGTTGAATTGGATAACACCTTCTTCTGCATCCATGGGAGGGAGAGATCATCACAGGTCATGAATGCCAGCCCTCTGCATTCAGTCATAGGCATCTCAAACAGGGCATTGTATAGGACAGTATGTGTGTTAGGGATACACACAGCCTCAGGATCTTGTCCATGGCATCTTGTCCCAGAGAATTAAATATGCTTGATGATAAGTTTTTTAAAGTTTCATTTAAGTGTGAAAACAAATAAGTATATATTATTGAGTAGAATGAAAAAACTGCATGAAGTTTTAAGTTTAATACATAAGACAAGGTCAAACTTGAGGTATGATGGAATGCTACTCAGATCATCAGGTTTCCTGATCCCAAATCAGGGTTCATAACATTAACCATCATTATTGCAAATAGATTAATCCATCTCTCTGTGGAGCATATAGTGAATCATAGTCTGTTCTAGGCCTCAGTTTCCTCATCCATGAAGAAGAGCTTAGACAGGGACTTTCTAGGAGCCTTGCTGTTAAGGCTTCCCTCACTCGGTAACTTTGCTTGTCATGCATCCCGTACACTGCTGCAGTGTTTAACTGCATTGACTTCATAGAGAGCCAACATTCATTCAGTGGCTCAAATTTTCAAAGCTGATGCATGTAAGTAGGAAGCCCTTCAACTGCATTTGGCATCATCTTGAGTGTGGGGAAAGAATGGTAAATTGGTTCCTGAAGACTGAAGGAAAGGAAGGGTTTAAACAGCCACAGGCAACGTGGCTTGAGGGAGCAGAAAACCTCAGAAGATTTTCTGTTAAATTTGGTGGACTGAACCAACACACACATATTTGTCTTGCTCCTTTGTGTAACCAAATTGGATTTTTTGAAAGTCATAAATCCCTAAGGACAAAGGAAGAAGAGTCAACAAAGTATCAGAGGTTGGAAAACAGATAGACAAATGGCAACTGACTTGACAGACTTAAGAAAGCTGAACACTAAGCTAGCAATGGAGAAATCCAAGAACCAATTCAATTTATACCATAGAACCGCCAAAAAATAAAGACTGGCAACTTTGGTCACTTCTTTGTAAGTGAAGGTGGGGTCTAAATAGAAGGATTAGTACAAATTTTGTTTATAAATTGTAAACACTCAGACCCATCGCCCAGCTGGTGCCCTATTCCATTCTGGCAGAGGATTTTGGGTTATTCCCTGCCAACGTCACACAGAGGGTATCTGAACCAAGACATCAGGCTCAGTGGAAAATGAGATAGGCCCTGAAAATGGAGTTTATATGAAACTTTATATATAGAATGTTGATATTTCCAGTTGCCTTCTTCCTCTCAGCTCTCCAAAAATGGACAGCCAGTTCTGTACCTTCCAGGTAGGAGATCAGAAGAAACCATGGAGAATCTGATCAGTCTAAGAGAAAAGATTTGAAGACACTGACATCAGGGGTCTCCTGATAAGTGGCCCAGGCAGATCAGCCAACAATGAAGATGATGATTGATGAACACCAACTTCACACTTGAGGCTCCCACTGATCTTTTCTAGAGTCACACTCTTTTGATAAGATAGCCTAGAATCACCATATTATGAAGAAACCTGCTTACATGCAGGAGAAATTCCAAAACAATAGATAACAAGTGTTTTGGAGTAAATAGCGTAAAGTAGAGAAAAAGAAAAAAAAAAAAAAACCTGTGAAAGCAGTTGTGATTAATTTCCTTAGAGAGAGAGAGAGAGAGAGAAAGAGGTTATTTCATACATCAAAAAAGAAAATGTTGCTATTAAAGAACTATTGGAAATTAAAAATATGAGAGTTAAAATAAGATAATAGAGGAGTAATATAAAAATTTGAAGAAATCTCTGAAATGGTAAAAGAAAAAGATTAAAAAAACCCTTGGTTGCCATCTAGTTCATTCTGATTCATGGGATCCCCATGTGTGTCAGTACAGCTGTGCTCCATGGGGTTTTCAGTAGCTGATTTTTAAGAAGTAGATCACCAGGCCTTTCTTCTTAGGCACCTCTGGGTAGAGTCGAACTGAAACCTTTCTGTTCTCAGCCAAGCACATTAACCATTGCACCACTCAGGGACTCCAAAGAAAAGGTATGATAGTGATATAATAAAGTAGAGAACCAGTATAGGAAGTGCAATATCCAAACAAAGTACTCTAGAGAATAAAAACAACAAAGGAGAAGACAGCCTTAAAGAAATAACTCAAAAGGATTTTGCAGAATTAAAAAGATGAGTATCTAAATTGAGAGTTCTCACTGAGTGTCAAATAATGAGAAAAAAATCAACTCACTACATAAGACACATCATGAACTTTCAGGACATTGAGGATGAAGAAAAGATTCTAACACTTTTATAGAGAAAAACCAGGTTAAATAGTGGGGATCAAGGAGGCCTGGTGGTAAAGTGGTTAAGGATTAGTGCAAAAGCGACAAGGAGGCCACATGTTCTGACCTCCTCTAATCCCACAAGAGGAAGACAGGATTACTAGCAGTAACCCAAGGCCTATTACTGCAAGGCCAGACATGTTGCCTCCCTCCAGCCCTTTCACCAACCGTTCCTCCCAAAGCACCCACCACCTCTCTCCTGGGTTCGATAATTCACTGCAGTGGCCACACAGAACTCACAGGTTATAGGATTTATTAGGGAAGCACCAGGCTACAACTCAAGTTCAGGAAAAACGCTCAGTCTCTCTCCCAGCCCACTGTCCCTCAGCCATCAGTCTCTCACAGTCTCTTTCCCAGCAACGCTGGTCCCTCGGTGTCTCACTCAGTGATGTGTGCCTCTTTCCCAACAATGCGTGTCTCAGGAGCCCGTGTCTCTTTCAGCAGCACGTCTTCCTCAACCAGCAGTCAGAGAGAGTTCTGCCTCTAGGAGGCCTCCTTTTAAGCCTGGCAGGGTGGTCAAACTAGCCAATCATAGCATCAGAACTCTAAGCACCTGAGAGAGAGTGGGCACCTTCCAGAACATTGTTTTGTGCCACTCCCAACAGAATACTCCAGGTGGACAACTTCAGCAATCAGGAGCTCCTCAGTTGCTCATAGAAAATCCCATCTTAGAGTTTACAAAGACTTATGGGTAGAAAAGCCACACTAAGTAATTTACTGCACCACAATTAGGCTGCTCACTGAAACATCAGAAATTTGAACCCATCAGTTGCTCTGTGGGAGAAAGATGTGACAATCTATTTCTGTAAAGATTTACAGCCTTGAAAACCCTATAGGGCAGTTCTACTCTGTCCTACAGGGTTACTATGAGTTGGAATCAATGCAATGACACACAATAACAACATTAAGGGAGTGGCAGAAGCAGAGTAAGAAAAGGGAGGAAGCCAAGCAAGGTGTGATTCCAGTGGAACTCTATGACTTCAGTCTGATCGTGCAGGAACATTCTGGAGCATAAGTTACTTTAGAATTAGCTCAACCTGAAGTGAGAGCAGTGGCTTGCATATACCCATTCTAGTTCATCATCAGTTAAGGGTCATTCTAGGGGATGAAATTTCCCAGACACTTTAGGTCTCTGGCTTTAGGCAAAGCACCTCTAGTAGCCCAAGGGCAGTCCCTTTTAAGAGGGGCAGGCTGTTATAAGCAAAAGAGCATTGAAGCCAAGAAGGCTGTGTGTGTGTGTGTGTGTGTGTCTGTGCACAAAAAATGGTGAAATGCGATATAAGAGTATAACATGGAATACAGAAAACAAAAAATCCAACACAGGAAAGGAACAATGATATTATTCCATGATATCCCACTTCACCAATGATTTCGTTTTCCTCTCCTATGTTGAATTTTCTGTTTCCTGTATCCCTTGATGTACTGCCTTTACTGTCATTGGTCCTGACCATAAAGCCCTGCCTTGTCTCCTGCTCCTTGTCAGTCAAATCTTTGAAGATGACGGTGTAGTGAAATTCCAAGATGACAGTCATGCAAACAGTCAAGATTGTTGAAGCAGATCAGAAAGTTGGAAGAGAATTATTCAAGGAGATGAAAATGATAGAATGTCCAATGAATTTGAATATATTTAGAAGAGATTTCCATATAGGTGGAAGGGTTTGCAATTGAATTAATGACAAAAATATAGAAAAATTAGCAAATGAAAAACTAGGACAATCACAAATTCCAGGAAAAACAAAATGTGTAGGAAAGTGAAAGTAATCATAGTTCATAAACCCTATGACCTAGCATTTACCTGATCATAATTATGTAAATAATGTAATAATGTATTGAATTTAAATAAATTAGGAATCAACTCCATTGGAATGTTGGGCTGGGGATAGGAAGTATGTATGTGTAGTGGAGTTGGAGAGAGTGGGAAGTCAGTGGCTAGTGTCTGCAATCAAAAAATAAAGGAGTAAAACCAGCATATTGTCTACAGATATGAAGGAGAAAAAATGCAAACAAGATAAAAAAATTGAAAGCGTTTCACTCTGTGGTGAGAAATGAGGATGGGAGGGGCCTTTGTGGACAACTTCTATTTTTCATACAAACTTTGTAAAGTGAGTTGACTTTTGAAACTGTGTGCATGTGAAACTTTTATTGAAAATAAGAGTAAATTAAAAATAAAAGAAGTAAGCTCTAACGTCAGAGATGACTGAGATGTGGGAAATGAGGAGGAGAAAGAGGCTGATTCTGATATATTTCTGATATGTTAGTTTGTATCTCCCCATTTCCTAACCCACTCAGGGGGCCCCAGTACACATTGCCAATAGGAAGTCTTTGATCTTCAGATTTTAAGAACAAAGAATCTTGAAAACATAACCTCAGAACTATAAAGGTTTGGAATCTTTCAGTCATAGATTCTCACTCTAATTCTTCTTTTAAAACTCAGCTCGAATGTCACCTCCTTCAAGAAGTCCTCAAGTCTCCCCACATTCCTGCTATCCCAGCATCCATCACCTTCTACAATCTGGTTGTTTACTTGTGCTCCTCCTCCTCTAACGGCAGAGCATGAAACATAGATCATGTCCAGATAACTGTAGCTTTTTCCATTTTGAATAATTGTTCAGGACCCTTTTCCCCATCCCCTTTCTCCACAATAACAAGTCCAGGGAGTTGCACATACCTCAGTTTCACGGAGAGCTCCTGGTCTCTGGTCATGAACAAAAGTTCACTTTGGCATCTAGGATGTATAACTTTCCCCTTGGTTCTTGGTCTTTGGCATCCACGGTGCTAATCCTGCTGTGTCATTGGTTCATGTCTTCCTTATTCTGACCACAAAAACTCTCCTTGTCTGCTGTTCCTCTTCAGCCAGACCTCTGAGCCCCTTTGATGTGTTTCTAAGCCTGTGTAGGACTGAGAAGGATGCAAGGGAGGCTGTAGTAGGCAGTATTTGCTCAGACATGCCGTGCCTTTACTCCACTGCATTTGTACCTTATTGGGACTGTGAAGTTCTCAATGACCTTGCTTGCTCTTTTGGGACTTACTTAAGAGTGACACACATCCCTTCTCCCACATATTTCTGAACTAATCTGGAGATCTATATTAGTTATCTATTGCTGTGTGATAATATTACTACAGACTTAGAAGTTGAAAACAACACATACTTATTATCTCATAGTTTCTGTGGGTCAGGAGTCTGGGCATGGCTTAGCTGGGTCCTTGATTGTACCTTTGTGGTACAATCAAGGCATTGGCAAAGGTACAATCAAGGCATTGGCCAGGGCTGGGTTCTTGTCTGAGGCTCCACCAGGGGGGTAGATCTACTCCCAAGCTCACATGGTTGTTGGCAGCACTTAGTTCACTGTGGGCTGTCAGACCAATAGTCTTAGTTTCTTGCTGGCTGTTGGTTGGAAGCTGCTCACAGTTAGTTGACACATGGGCCTTTCCAGAGTGAAGCTCACAATGTGGTAGCTGGCTTCTTCAAAGCCAGCAAGGGGACTGTCTCCTTGTAAGATGGGTGCTATAAGTGTGGTATAATATGTGGTAATCATGTTATCCCCATTGCCTTTGCCATATTCTATTGGTGAAAAGCAATCCACAGGACCCACACTTGAGGGGAGAGGATTATGCAAGGGCATGAACACCATGAAGCAGGGACCATGGGGACCACCTTAAAAGCTGTCTACCCCAGTGTTCTGCACCTAGCCCCTCCACCCGAAGGTGCAAGGCCCTTCATCTGAATTAATTTCTGACTCTTGTTTAACTCTCTATTTCTTCCTGGCCTGTGGAGTCTTGAGTAGAGGAACTGGCCTGTCCCTCTTCAAGCATGTCTTCTCAAGCCTACTGTTTACACGCTGTTTACAGAATCTTGGCTTTTTGTAGTTTTTGTAGTCAGAAGGGAGGATGTAGAGATTATAAGTTATTTTCTCTGCTAGAAGTCTCCAAACTCTATTTTAAACTCAGAATCTGGAAGCTTACTCTTTTGCCTTTGTTTTTTATGCCCCGCCCCTTTCCAATATAGTAAGCCCAGACTGCCCTAGATGCTACCTGAAAAGTGGGAAATATCATAAACAAAAAGGAATGACTGAGAGTAAAACAACACTTCTCGATTAATATCACCATGCTCTGTCACAATACACAGGGTCTGATCGAATGAACATATAGATACAACATCAGAGGACCTGGGTGCAGATTCTGGCTCTACCACCTACCAGCTCTGTCATCTTGGGCAAGTTTAATATAAGCTTCAGTTTCCTCTCCCATATATAACAGGCATAATGATAAAGCAGTTGCTGTTGATTCAATTTCGACTCATGGTGACCCTATGTAAAGTACAGCTGTATTTCATAGGGTTTTCAATGGATAATTTTTTGAAAGAAGATCACTTTCTTCTGAGGTGCTTCTCGGGGGACTCAAATCTCCAACTTTTCGGTTAGCAGTTGAATGTGTCAACCATTTTACACCACCCAGGAACTCTAGAGATAATGATAACTATTCTCATAATGTTGTGAGGATTAACTGGAGTAAAGTTGGTTAAAACTCCCTTGTAAATGATAAGGTACCATATACGTATGCATTATTATTGTAGATGTTGATTCTCTGATGGAATGTCAAAATTGGCACAAGTACATAAAAGGCCCCTCTGACAGGGATTGTAGGCAACATTCAATTTTGACACAGTAGTTCTGAAGTCTGCCTATACCCACTGTGGTTAAGTTGCTGCTTATAGGGACCCTATAGGACAGAATAGAACTGCCCCATAGGATTTCCAAGATTGTAAACTTTATTGAAGCAGCTGGGCTCATCTTTCTCCTACAGAGTGGCCAACCTTTTGGTTAGCCGTCAGATGGTTCAACTACTGTGCCATCAGGGCTCCTTCTGGAGTCCGCAGAGGGGGCCAATGCATTTGATACAGGTTAAATGTATAATAGCAGGTACTGACTGCAGGCTTGTAGCTGTGTCTTAGGGGCCTGGTTTGACATGATATTTCACCAAACAAATGTCACAATAAGCGGAAGATAAAATTATATGTGTGGTTGCCTCTGGTAAGTTATAGAGGAGGAGTGAACAAATAGTCAGGTTCCTAAACCCAGGCCTATCTACCTCTGAGAGCATTAGTCTAAAATACCATTTTGTCACAGACTCTTTCCAAAGAATTGGAAAGAGTCTGTGACCAGCATGATG
Source organism: Orycteropus afer afer (assembly GCF_000298275.1). Classification (NCBI taxonomy): domain Eukaryota; kingdom Metazoa; phylum Chordata; class Mammalia; order Tubulidentata; family Orycteropodidae; genus Orycteropus; species Orycteropus afer. Next base: position 35,439,043 of record NW_006921590.1, read on the forward strand.
ACATTGGGGAAAGGAAGCACACTGAAACGTGCATGTGAAATATAGACAACAGAGGCAAATACCAGTACATGTACAATATTGCATTACCACTAACACCAAACACCAGGCTACGGATACATGCATAGATAGGTGAGAAGATCGGGTGAGAGTAGGCAAACAGGAATATACCCCAGACCAAGGATAGATTTGGCTGCAGATAATCTTACATATGCACTTGTGCTACAAAATTAACCACATAAGTTACAGAAACAACAGAAGGCAGAGTTGGAGTAACTTCTCAGAGACAACCAGAAAGTAAAAAAAAATAAAATACCATTTGGACAGAGTTTATTCATTCCCTGCACTATATTCTGTCCATCACAACAGCATTATATAACCCATCATGTTCCTGGTCCCAGGCTCTGCAGGGAGAGTCATGTTATACATAGACTTGCACAGTGTTTTCTTTTCTTTTGATTTGCTCAAACAATATTAATTTTAATAAGTATTTATGGAGGCTCACCATCATTGAGTGCTATGCATGACCCAAACAAGGTATAAAATTCCTTTAACCTTCTCCCAGAAATCTCATCTTCTACTGCCTAGTGGCTCATCTTTTTCTAGAAGGAAAAAATTTACACATCAAGTTGCAGATCCAGCTGAAATCCTATAAAATGAGGGAAGAGAATGTTACTTGACGAAATTAGGGGCCTCCTGAAGGCTTAAGGAACTCTTTAGCAAGACGTTCTCATTCTGGTTACAGATGTTTTGAATTTATCCCCTAAAGATCTTTGTCCCATTGTTGGATCTTGCCACACCATCTCTCTTTAAAGCAAGCTGAATTGAACACACGTGGAGTCTGAGTAAACTGCATTATATTTCTGACATTTGTGGCAGAGTGATGTGGGTGTGCTCTAGGCTTCACATCAACATGTGGAAAAGGAAGAGAGAGGGTGAATCAGTGATCCTAAGTGATGGGATCTCTGGGCCAAGTGAGGATCCAGAGTGTGGCTGACATCAGCAGAGAGGGACCAGAGTCAGGAGCAGTCTGGCTGGCTCTGCAGAGAGGAGGTGGTGGGGCTGGGGGTATCACCAGCTTGAGGATGAGTAGGATTTAGCTGCCTGTGTTATTTTGCGCTTCCTTACTCTAGACCCATAGGTTAACTCTGGAAGAGCAAAGACAGGTGAGGTTACTAACATTTTTGAGTCCTTATGATGTGCCCAGCCCTGGGATAGGGGATTTATAGATGGTGCCTCATTTAATCATAATAAGAATGATATAAAGCAAGTTCAGTGGAGATGACTTTTACAGCCATAATAATCCATACGTCTCAGATAATAAAAAATGAAACTTAAAACATTTCTCTAAATTAAACTTAGTGTGTAAATCCCTACTCTTGCTGCTAAAAGAGATATACAAAATATCAGGTATCAGAATGGCACGGAACTTGTCAATAGAAACCCTGAAAACTAAAAGACAATGAGGAATACTTTCAGAATTCTGGGAGAAATACTTTTCAATCTATCATTCCATATTCTATCAATTAAGTGGAAGGGTACAGTAATGACATCTGCAGATATACAAGTTCTTAAGAAATGATCTCCATTGCATGATTTTCAGAAAGCTATTGGGTATATGTTCCACCAAATGAGACTGAAGATTAAGAAATAGGAGAATACCAGAGAGAGGCAAAAGGAATTCCTCAGATGATGGAGGAGGGAAGTCCCAGGACTGCAACTGGCTATTAGCTCTGAAGACAACCAGTTGAGATTTGAGCAGAGGATTGAAGGCTGTAGTCAGAATGTCTCCAAGAAAACAACTGGAACTGGTAGATGATTTGATGTATTTGAAGGCATTGATATGGTCCCTATCATTCATAGCAGGAAGTTGGTAAATAAGGTGTAAAACAGAAAAATCAAAATCAAAAATAGTAAGGCATTAATTTTACTTAGAAATAAGAAATCAGAAAAAAAAAAACCCACTGAAATTGGTGGCCTCTGGAGGGTGAGAATTGAGTGAGAAGGGAGTAATGATTTTATTTTAAGCTTGTAGAGATGGTGTGGCAAGACTCCAACAAGGGGACATATCTACCTACATATCTAGGTATATGTATTATTTTGATAAACATTTCATCTAATCATTTGAAATAGCTGATATCTGACAGTTTTATCCTATTGAAATGGCAATTTCACATAGTTCACCTGAATAAAAATTAAATTTAAAAGAAGAATGAAGAGCAATGCAATATGCATTAGGATGTATTGCTTCTATGGCACTATCCAAATAAAGAATTTTTCATCAAGACAAAGGAAGAGAAAAACAAAGACATTTATAAGCACTTTGGTATAACTCAGCAGGCGAGAACACTTCAGTCATGTCATCTGTGCTCTTCTAGTGTTTTGCATGCCTGTGTGTCAACTTGTTTTTCCATGGAAATATTGTGTCTCTTTTCTTTAGCTGTCGAAACATTCAGCCATGGTTGTGGTTTCTTTCTTGATAAGTGCTTATTTGAAAACCATGCCAAAACACGTGTATATCTTTTTTTGTCCTGGCAATCTCTTGCTTATCTCTCTTTATCATCTCCATCTCCAGTATCCCTTTCTCCCAACACTTTCTCTTAAGTTCACATTTCCTGGGAGAGGTTGGACAGAACACAACACTGTCCTAGTGGTAGGAGAGACATTGTTGTCCATTGTGCAAAGTTAGTTCAGAACTTCGGACAGCATACACATACTTGTTACCCAGGGAATTGCTCCCAGATCCTCTAGGTGAGCCAAGATCAGCCATGTTTGCACTGCAAGATGTGTCCCCTTAGCTACACTGATTTAGGCAGATGTGATGCCTTACCAAAGCTGTGCCAATCAGATGCTCTTCTCCAGGAACTGGAATTGAACCAGAGGGCCAGCCAGTTAGTTTCTTTGTGGAGCTGCAACATGGTGCTTCAGGAATTATAAGTTATGCATTCTATCCTGTGGGCTGAGGATCAGGAAATGCCAGTCTTCAGAGAGAGGACAGTGAAGTAGATGCATAGAGATGATCAGAGATGAAATGGAATAAAAATCACGATGGCTTCCAAGTTTCACCTTCCAGTTCTCTCTTGAGAAAGGTGTTGCATTCTTTCTCTTGGGTTCTGCAAGACAGCTTAGTGACCTTGACATAAATACTCTTTACCTATTTTTTCTTTTTTTTTTTTTTTGCTTAAGTTAGATGGACTGGACTTCAGTTACTTGCAATCATGGGAATACAGATGTTGTTCGTGAGTGCCAACGAGTCAATTCTAGTCATAGCAACCCCACGTGACAGAGTAGAACTGTTCAGTAGGATTTTTTGGCTGCATTCTTTATGGAAGAAGATTGCCAGGTCTTTCTCCCATGGAGTCACAGGGTGGGTTAGAACCTCCAACTTTTGCTAGCAGCTGAGCATTTAACTATTGTGTTACCAGGGCTCCTTAGAATACTAATGAGTACCTGTTGATTTATATAATTTAATGACACATTGAACTGTTTATGCTTTCAGGGGCTAAGGAACATGGAAACTGTAAGTCTAGACAATGGGGAAGTCAGGGAGGGGTACTTGGGGGGGTTCTGTGTGGGTGAATTACAGTGGGTTAAGTAAATGTGGTAAGGAACTCCCCCACTTCACAAATATACCTGGAATAAAGTCTGACTACATAGACTAACTAAAGAGGAGCTCTGGTGGTGTAGTGGATAAGGCATTTGGCTGCTAACTGGGAGGTAAGCAGTTCAAAACCACCAGCTGCTCCATGGAAGGAATATGGGGCAATCCACTTCTGTAAAGATTTACAGCCTCAGAAACCCAATGGGGGTCGCTGTGAGTTGGATTTGACTCGATGGCAGTGAGTTTGGTTTTTGTTTTTTTGAGACTAACTAAATATTATCTCCCTTTAAGTTTTGATGTTAGTATTTGAAATGCTGCAAATAATTTAAGCCTAAATGAGTTTAGCTGGTGTTTAACTGTGGCAAAGGGAGACACCTTTATTGGTTAAAGAGTTTTCTTCCTAGTTTTCAGTGTGTGCAGTGTGGAATTCATTTCAGGAAGCTCCTGTCTATTAATTTTTTGTCATGCTCAGTATTTTTCTTCCCTTTTTCTGCTCTGTCTGGCCTGATATGATGTCATTTGGGCTGTATTAAACATATATATTTTTTAAAAGAGTAAACATTATACATTTCATCCCCAAAATGCTATTTCTGGGTCTACAATTCATCTCTGCCACGACATTTTCCTGGTTCCTGAAGGACTCTGGTACAGACATACCCTCTTCCCTCCTCCCTTTCACCTTGGATTCAGCACTAAAAAATGTAAAAGACGTTAATAAGGCAGGAGGTACTTTATGCCACAGGGTATAGATGATGCTATTGGAAATGAGGAATCTTCTTCCTGAATGTTGTCAATTTGTTACTTTTCTGAGTCCATTGGTGGCCGTGCAGTGTGGGGCCTCGTTATCTCCCAGCCCAAGCAGCTGGCTTTGGGCGCAAGTCTGGACTAGGAGAGATTGCTTCGTGGCCTCAGTGGGGAATTTCACAATTTTCTTTTCCTTTAGAAACTTTAAAAAGCCATCCAGGCTCCGCTACCTGTGTACTTCATTTAGAGCTTCTGTCACATGACTTAGTTCAGGAGTTGCAGTGGCCAGATTTCCTGCTGTGGAGAGGGAGAAATCGATCACCCTACTGTGGTGGCACTTGGGAAGAGGAAGGTAGTGGAAATCAGGTCACTTTGGTTCAACAAACACCTATTTGTTACCTACTGTGTGATGAGCAATTATGCTAGGCCTGGGGGGTACAGAGATCAGTGAGAGGTTGTCTATGCTCTCAAGGAGCTCAGAGTTTAGTGAAGAAGATGAGAAAAACCCAAATAATTGATGTATAATGGATAATATGTAAGTAGAGAAGGAAATACAGGGGCAGGAGGAGGTGGCATCTAGAGCTGTTTGATGTAGAAGAGTGAGGAGTAGACTATGGTGGGAGGTGACCACCAGGTCTGAGTTTCAAAGAACTTGTAATAGCAGTCAGAAGTAAAAGTGAGAAAACATTGGAGGCAGAGGAAATAGCATGAACAAAACATGGAGATGTGAAACAGAGTGACTCGTTTGGGAGACAAATAGGCTGTTAAAGCTCAAGAGAGGAGGGAAAGGTAAAAGATGAGGCTGGCATGGGAAGCAGAGAGAAGTTCTTGTGTACCATGGTGTAGTTAATGTTATGTGTCAACTTGGCTAGGGTGATTCTCAGTGGTTTGGCAGACACTGTAATCATCTTCCATTTTGTGATGTGATATGATCAAGCTATTCACTTGGAAGGGAAGTTTCTTTGAGTATGTATCCTGCATCTAGTATATTAATGGATGTTCTGGCAAAGTTAATTCTCTTGCTCTCTCTCAATCTTGCAAGCTTGTCCTAGTCTGACTTCCAGTTCTTGGAACATAAACCAACAGAGGCCTCCAGGCTGTTGCCTGACCTGCAGATATTGGCTTGTCAGCCCCTGCAAACTTGTGAGCCAGGAGAAGTCTTCAGCCTGTTGTCTGACACATGGACTTGGAACTTGCCAGCCCTCAGAACTGTATGAGCCATTTCTCCGAAGTAAATTTCTCTCTATGTATCTATATATGCTTCATTGATTTTTCTCCTCTAGAAAACCCAGACTAAGACCTACAGTCTCTGTGTTTGTGTGTATGTGTAGGTTGGATAGGGGGGTGATCAAAAAGGCATTTCAGACGTTGGACTTTTTTAGGTTGGTGGTACCAGTTGTTTTTATTGAGATGATCAGGAGAGGAACAGTTTTGTGAAGAAACTCAGGGAATTAGTATTGAAACTTATTGTTTGAAATGCCTATAATATTGTTGTTGTTGTTGTTGTTATGTGCCGTCGAGTCAGCCCTGACTCATAGCGACCCCTCCTTGGGTTTCCGAGGCAGTATCACTACGGAAGTA
>NW_006921590.1:35448783-35453650 GCF_000298275.1 Orycteropus afer afer
AGCCACTCCTCGGAAGGAAGGTTGGGCAATCCTACTTCCGTAGTGATACTGCCTCGGAAACCCAAGGAGGGGTCTCTGTGAGTCAGGGCCGACTCAACGGCACATAACAACAACAACAACATATAGTTTCTGAATATATTCTTCTAATCTGTAAATTGAGAGCTCTGGTAGCATAGTGCCTAAGGCACTTGACTGCTAACCAGATGGCTGGCGGTTCAAGCCCACCAGCCACTCCTCAGAAGGAAGGCTGGGCAATCTACTTCCATAGTGATACTGCCTTAGAAACTCAAGGAGAGGTCGCTCTGAGTCGGGTCCAACTTGATGGCACATAACAACAACAACAACAACAAAACAACAATCTGTAAATTATCTTTTCACTTTTTTTGGTAAAATCTTTTGATGAACAAGTTTTAAATTTTGCTGAAGTCACATTTATTTATTTATTTAATGTTGTGTGTATTTTATTATTTTATTAGATAATTCATTGTTAAAAGTAAAGCCTGATAACATTGCCCCTGCTTTTCCTTCAAAGAATTTTATGGTTTTAGTTTGCATTCTTAAATCCTAATCCATTTTGAAATTGTTTTAATGTATAGTGTGAGACATGGATCCTGTTTCATAGATCCTGAAGTTGGAGAGAGTAGCCAAACTTCTCAGAGGCAAAGATAAAGCCAGGCTTAGAATCCACCCTGAAGTGATTCTCAGAGAGTATTTCCTGATCAGCAACTTCAGCATCACCTGGAATCTTGGTAGAAATGCCAGTTCTCAGACCTCAGCCAGATCTACTGAATCAGGAACTCTTGGGGTGACGTCTAGCAATCTGTGTTTTAACAATCCCTCAGGAGATTCTGATGCCCAATAAAGTTGGAGAGTAACTGTTCTAAAGAAGCTGTCATTATATCTTATTATGTACCTGAGAAAATATTGGGAAGAAAATTTACTTCAAAATTTTAAAAAAGAAAATCTCTCAGGTTATATGGTATCAATATTTTGTCTTCTGCAGTTGAGTGTGGGGTAGGCCAGGGGTCTTCCCCAGTAGGTCTGAGCATCTAGCCCCCAGCAGATGATAAGGTAGCAACCAAAATTTCCCTAAGCACAGCTCTTGTACTTTCTCATATTTTTCCCCCATAAGGAATGATATAAATCTGAGTCAAAGAAAATGAAAATGAAACAAAACAAATCATCACTAAAAACAAAGCCACCTTTCAATTTAAAAGATGAAGATGCCACAAATCTCCCAGTCCTTCTTTTACAGAGAGTTCAATACAAGCAGGAGAAATTTTATATTATTATTTTTTTCAAAGCCAGATAGAATGCTGGTAGTTCGCTATCATTTATTTTGCTAATTCAGCAATATTTTGAGGGAGACCCAGACACCATAGCATTTAAAAATAATGCAACCTTGCTCCTGATGCAAGTGGCAAGAGTGAGAGGTCTCCACGGAGCTTTGCTAAAGGGAAGAGGAGGAAAAAAAAAAAAAAAAAAAAAAGAAATTAAAAATCGTCCACTAATGTGCCGGCGAGTAATGAAATAAGAATCTGACACTTGGTGCATTGAAATGCAAATAAGATGTCCCTGTGTTACCCTGGCAATTCATCATAAAGGCTGGTGCATTTCTGCTTATTATACATGAGGTGCAGTGAATTATTACCAGGCCGGTTCTTCTAACAAACTTTTCAAACTATGTGCATGATCGGGTCAAAAAGAGATTTATATAGGCATTTGTGTGAATGTGTAAGAACCCTTGTGGTGCAGTGGTTAAGCTCTCACCTGCTAATCAAAAGGTTGATGGTTTGAACCCACCAGCCACTCTGTGGGTGAAAGATGTGGCAGTCTGCTTCCATAAAGATTACAGCCTTGGAAATCCTATGGGGCAGTTCTACTGTGATCTATAAGGTATCTAGGAGTTGGAATCAACTTCATGGTCATGGATTTAGTTTGGTTTAGGGGGTATGTGTACTCATGCTGGGGTGCACACATAGAAGTGTATGTTTTTCTGCCTGTGAATCCATATAGCCACAATGCCTGTATTACAAATCAAAAATTCACGTGATTTTAAACAAATGTATAAATACTGTGAAGAAATATCCATAGACAAAATGGAATCTAGTGTCAGGGAGCATCCACCTCAGCAGATTTTGGGAAATGAGCTACAAGCTAGAGGTGCTGCATCATACACCCAAAGAAAGAACTGAAAAGAAAGGAGTAAACTAAGATTTAACAACAAAAACCAAAACCTGACAGGTGATCAGCTAGTACTTGGGCTTCAGAAAAATGTTGGGGATATACGTATATCTACATGAATATATATATGTTAACCCATTATTTTTCCCTCTGTGGAAAGATGACTTTTTGTTGATGGGAGGCTGAGGGGACAAGTCAATGAATGCTTTGAGACTTTTGCTTATTTTATGTTTTTGTGCAACAAAGCCTGAAACTTTAATGTATTTGTGTGGGTTTTTTGGTAAGTGTATATAAGGTTAGACTTGGGGTTGGTGGTGTGAGTTGGGCAGAAAAACACAGTGAGGCAAGAAGAGTTGCTAATGAGAAAACTCCTGGAGGGTGTGCAGAAATAAAACTTTACAGGTAGTATTCATTTAGTCATCACAACAATCCTGAAGAGTTGTACTACTGTTAGCATCATGGCACAGATGGAAAAATAGAGGCTCAGGGAGATTAAGTGAAAAACCTAACTACCCACTAGTGGATCTGAAGTTTGAATTCAGCATCTGCTGCCTTCAATAAGTAGGGTAAATAAATGGATATTTAAATGGAATACACACAGAGAAATATCTGGAAGAGTATAAAACCAACTTCTGATGATAGTTATTAGGGGGAGTGAGACTGTGAGTAGAAGGAAACAAGAGGCTTTACTCAGTTTTATTTAAAAAAAAAACAAAAACTTTTTGTTACAGAAAATTTTAAACGTATACAAAAATAGAATAAGATGGGAAAAATAAAATAGAATATTTTTTATTCAGGTACTGGCTCAACAATTATCAGCTCATGGCCAGTTTTGTTTCATTTTACTCCACACTCCAGCCCATTACACATCCTCCAGTTTATTTTGAAACAACTCCCAGACATCATAGCATTTTACCATTAATGTTTTCACGTAAAAAAAAAAAAAAAAAAAAAAAAAAAAAAGTCATGTTCTAACATAAAATAAAAAAGATGGAGAAATTAATTTGGAATCTGTGATAATTCAAAATAGATTTGGAGTTTCCCATTGTTGAGTTCTAACTCACTGCCCTCAAGTTGATTGGACTCACAGCAACCCCACCCTTGGGGTTTCTTCTGAAGCAGTGATTCTAAAACCTGGCTGATCTCTGGAATTTCCTGGAAAGTGCTTTAAACATGTAGATTCCAGAGGCCACCAGAACCCATAGAATCAAAATCTCCATGGTGGGCCCTAGGAATCTCTGTGATTAAAAAGCTTCACATATGATTCTGACAGTAACCAGGTTTGGGAACTGTTGGTCTACTCAAGATAAACTATTCAAGCACCTTCAAGTTCTTCAGAAATACTTAATTCCATATGAATAGTTGATACACTAATTACAAATTTGCCTTATCCAGTCATTAAATTAGGTTCCCTAAGGACTACTCTCAATCCCTTGGATTAAAGGAGTAGTTGAATCTAGTTAACCTAGTTTTGATTAGTATATTACTTTAAAATAGTAATAATAATAAATATTTCCTTAAAAAAATCTACAATTTATACATATTATCAACGTAACACAGGTGTCCTCCACTTTTTGAAAGTTTGTTTTATGCTACTTTGCTTTTACGAAACTCTCACTTTAGTACCTGTTTTCACTAACTGAAAGAAATCCAAAGAAGATTTTCCCTTTTAAGAAGAAAGGGGAAAAGCAAAACTAACATTTAGCCTTCATTTTTGCAGCCAACCATTGAAGGGGTGGGAGCTCTGGTGGCCTAGTGCCTAAGCCATTTGACTGCTAACCAGAAGCCTGGCGGTTCAAACCCACCAGCCACTTGTGGGAAGAAAGGTTGGACAGTCTACTTCCATAGTAATACTGCCTTGGAAATCCAAGGAGGAGTTGAATCCGGCTCCACAGCAGGGAGTTTTGTTTTTGGTATTGAAGGGGCAGTGTGCCCTCTCCCACCCCAGCAGAGTTGCAAGAGCGTCTTGACCAAGCTCCTTTCTGGGAACTATACTCAGTATTTCTGCATTAAGCCACCATAGCTTTGAACTGGGGTTGTGAACACTATATGTTGGTGTTATTTTAGTTTTTATGTTATTTAGTATGATCTGGTAGGTTATTTTTTTCAATCTGGGAATGCTCAAAAATTTTTCCCTTGTAAATGAATGGTAATTGCTGCTTCATTCAACGCCATTTCAATTTCCACTTACAGAAAGTTTTACAGGAATGCTCTGTGTTTGAATAGTGGGGAAAACCTGTAGAGTCTTTACTACAATTAGTGAAAAAATATGCTTACTTTTTGCCAGTAGATTCCCTATTTTTAATAAAAGAAAATGGAATCTCAAAGCAATTAAGCAACTTGTCTTGGGATTTGTGGCTGGTTAATTGCTAATCCGGGGCAAATGTGAAAAGCTGCCCAGTCGTAGGCAATGCAAGGTCAATGACAAATAACATGGGCCCTGATGGCTCAATGTTCAAAGCATTCAGCTGGTATATTTGTCCTTTTGGCTATTAACTGAAAGGCTGGCTGCTCGATCTCACCTAGTGACACTTTGGAAGAAAGGCCTGGTGATCTTCCTCCATGAAGATTACAGCCACAAAAACACTGTGGAGCTCAGTGCTGTTCTGTAACACATGCAGTTGCCATGCATCAGACTGACTTGGTGGCAACACTTTTTTTTTTTTTTTTTAAACTTTTCCCA
>NW_006921590.1:35453750-35455116 GCF_000298275.1 Orycteropus afer afer
GAGGAGTGGCTGGTGGGTTTGAACCGCCAGCCTTCTGGTTAGCAGTCAAGTGCCTTAGCCACTATGCTACCAGAACTCTCAAGTGCAAATATCAGGCAAACAGTTATAGATGTACATGTAAAGTCTTCTACTTCTCACAACAATAAACTTCTGTATGTAACACAGTAAATGCACGTGTTTAATACAAAAATGTGTGTGCACACCGCTTGCACCTAATGAGACATATCCAACGTAGAAGAACCCACTCGGTTCTGGAAGTAGGTCAGCTGCTATCAGAGAGACAATCTTTGATATCATGAATACCAACAAGTTTTTCCTTCCTGGAACAATGGATCTCAGGGTTGTGACATGGGGCACAAAAGGGGAAAAAGAATAGTTCAGAGACAAGGTCTGGGTTGGAGATACAAATTTAGAAATAATTGGCAAATGGAGAGTATTTAAGATCATGGAATTAGCCCTATGGGAAGGGGAAGGATGTTCATATACAAGGTTCAGAGAATTCAAGTTGGATCCCATGGGAGTTCACAGAAGGTCTTCCCAGCTATAAGGCTAGAAACCTTGTCTCCAGACCTTCCATATAGTAAGTCCTCAAGGTCAGTTTCAATGTAAAAGTTAGTCCAAAACTTGTGGGGTCCTTGACAAGAGACTCCTCTATTGCAAATAGATTTTTTTTTTTTTAAAGGATCCTGACTATATCATTTTTTAAAAAGTCCAGCCAACTAGTCACCACTGAGTTAATTCAGAGTCATTGTGACCGTGTGTGTCAGAGCAGAGCTGTGCTCTACAGGGTTTTCTTTTCTTTTTAAAAAGATAATTGTGTTCATTTTGTTGTTGTGGTTGAGAATATATACAGCAAAACATATACCAATTCAACAGTTTTTACATGTACAATTTAGTGATGTTGATCACATTCTTTGATTTGTGTAGTATTCTCATCTCTTTTTCTTTTCTTTTCTTCAATTATATTGTGATTTGGATGAAAGTTTAAAGAGCAAATTCACTTTCCATAAAGCAGGTCACATATACTTTGTCTCATGACATTGACTACAATCTCCCACAATACAACAGCTCTCCTCCCTCTTCCTCCCTATAGTCACCTCTTCCAAGTGTCCTTCCCTGCCATGCACTCCTGCCCCCTGAGCTGTCTCCCTTGTGCATACACAGCCTTTCTAGTCTCTCATGATTCATCTCTCCTAGGAGTGTATCTACCTAATGTAAGTGTTCAGCTCATATGCTTGTCTTTTGTTTGGCTGGAAGCCACAGGAGTGAGTTCAATTCTGGACCCTAAGGGCAGCTAGGGACCATAGTCTCAGGGGTTCCATTAGGCTCTATCAGACCAGCAAACCTGGTCCCCTTTCCCTTTTTT
>NW_006921590.1:35461842-35463679 GCF_000298275.1 Orycteropus afer afer
CTTTTCCCAGGGTGGTGCAATGCTTAAAGTGCTTGGCTGCTAACTGAAAGGTTGGAGGTTCAAGCTTACCCAGAGGTGCCTTGGAAGAAAGGTCTGGTGATCTACTTTAGAAAAATCATCTATTGAAAACCCTATGGATTATAGTTCTGCTTTGACACATATGAGTTGTTTCACACATGTGAGTCAACTCCACAGCAACTGGTAGTGAATTAGTTGTAGAGGTAGTCCCAGACTTACAGTGTATTTGAGTTATGACAAGCCACACCATTATAGATTAAATTGTATCCCCCCAAATATGTGTCAAATTGGGTAGGCCATAATTCTCAGTATTAAGTAATTATCCTCCATTTTGTGATCTGATGTAATTATCTTATGTGTTATAAATCCTAACCTCTTTGATGCTATTGTAGCAAGACTAGTGGCAGTTATGTTAAATGAGGCAGGATGCAATCTACAGGGTTATATTGTATTTTGAGTCAATCTCTTTTGAGATATAAAAGAGATTAAACAAGTGAGCGGAGATCAGAGTGATCTACTATCACCAAGAAGGAAGAGCCAGGAGCAGAGTGTGTCCTGTGTACCTACAGTTCCTGCACTGGGAACCTTCTAGACCCAGGGCAAGACTGATGCCAAGACACATGGAGATCTCCAAGAGATGTCAGTCCCACAGATATTGAAAGGAGATAAGTACCTTTCCGAGGCAACAGAGATAGAAAGCCTGCCCCTGGTGCTGGTGCTCTGAATCCACACTTCTAGCCTCTAAAAACATGAGAGAATAAATTTCTGTTTGTTAAAGCCATATGCTTATGGTATATCTGTTGTTATGTGCTGTTGAGTCAGACACGACTCATGGCGATGCCTCCTTGGGTTGCTGAGGCAGTATCACTACAGAAGTAGATTGCCCCATTTTCCTTCCTTCCGAGGAGTAGCTGGTGGATTTGAACTGCCAACCTTCTGGTTAGCAGTCAAGTGTCTTAGGCACTATGCTACCACAGCTCCTAAATAAAATGTGTGTATGTATGTATGTATATATAAAGCCACCCACTTTGTGGTATTTTATTATTACAGCCCTAGGAAACTAAGACAGCACTTGTTGTTGTTGTTAGGTGCCATTGAGTTGGCTCCATCTCACAGCAACCCTACGTACAACAGAATGAAAATTGCCTGGTCCTGCACCAACCTCAAAATCTTTGCTATGCTTGAGGTCATCGTTGCAGTTACTGTGTCAATCTTCCTCTTGGGAAGGGTCTTGTCAAGGGTCTTCCTCTTTTTTGTTGACTCTCTCTCTACATTACCAAACATAATATTCTTCTCCAGGGACTGGTCCCTTCTGACAACATGACCAAAGTATGGGAAACAGAGTCTGTCCATTCTCATGTCTAAGGAGAAGTCTGGCTGTATTTTTTCCAAGAAAGATTTGTTCGTTCTTCTGGCAGTTTGGTATTTTCAGTATTCTTGCCAATATCACAATTCAAATGCATCAGTTTTCCTTATTCATTGTCCAGCTTTCACATGCATATGAGGCTATTAAAAAGATCATGGCTTAAGACACCACATTAAAAAACAAAAACTAAACAAAAACAAACTAACTGCCATTGAGTCAATTCTGACTCATAGCAACCCCCATTGGGTTTCTAAGGCTATAAATGTTTATGGAAGCAGACTGCTCCATCTTTCTTCTGTGGAGTTGCTGATGGGTTAGAATCACCAACCTTTTGGTTTGTAGCCAAATGTCTTAATCACTACACCACCAAAGCTCCTTAAGACACTACATGGCAAATAACAACAACTATATATATACATACATACATATATATATATATATATATATATTTTT
>NW_006921590.1:35463779-35464706 GCF_000298275.1 Orycteropus afer afer
TTTTTTTTTTTTAATTTATGATTTTGAGTTTTGTTCAACATGGCTCTCCAACTCTGTCCAGGATCTCCTACATAGATCCCCCTCCAAGTGGTCGACAGTGGTAGCCAGGCACCATCTAGTTCTCCTGGTGTCATAGCCGTATAGGCTGTGGATCACATGGTGTACCAGTCCTTTGGACTAATTGTTTCCATGTGTCTTTGGCTTTCCTCATTCTTCTTTCTCACCCCCTTTTCTGAATTGTTCTTCCCTTTTACATAAATTCACTGTCTTCTAAGGTTCCTATCTAATCTTTTGAGTTGCTGTGTCAATTTGTCCCATATAGATAGTTCTTAAAAGACCTTAATACTTAAGGTACACTTTTTTTTTTTTTACTAGTTAAGCATAACTATTGTTTGGTTTCAAGAAGACTTCAGGGGGTATTTTGGTACTTTTGTATTATTATGTCATAATCATAAAGATTTTGACAGGGCAATAGTTTCAGACGTTCATCTAACCCTCATGGCTCCAGGAAGCCTAGAATCCATGGATATTTGAAATTCTGTTCTACAGTTCCCCCCCTTTTGATCAGGATTCTTCTATAGAATCTTTGATCAAAATATTTAGTAGTGATAGCTGGGCACCATGTAGTTCTGGTTTCATGTCAAAGAAGGCAGTTGTTCATGGAGGCAATTATCCACACATTTCATATCTTCCTCCTATTCCTGACTTTCCTTCTTTCTTTGTTGTTTCAGACAAATAGAGACCAATTATTATGTCTTGGATGGTTGCTTGAAAGTTTATAAGATTCCAGGCATTCCAACACCCCACAAACTAGGGAGTAGAACAGAGGTACTAAACATGTTATTAGGCCAATTAACTGAATGTCCCATGAAACCATGACCCTAAACCTCCAAACCAAGGAACTAAATCCCATGAGGCTTTTGGTTG
>NW_006921590.1:35464820-35466033 GCF_000298275.1 Orycteropus afer afer
TTTTTGCTTTTCTTATGCTACACAGGACTTTGAGAGTTCTATGAGTATTTCCAAGTCCTGAGCTCCACTCAGGATTTGAGCACAGAATTTTTTTATTCTTGTATACCCAAGACTATCTGGGAATTCTCTTATTCACCCTGCCTCCAAAAGCCTTGGCTTGGTATGTGTGTGTGTGTGTGTGTGTGTGTATGGCAGAGGAGATGTGGAAGAGTGTCATGAGAACTCCTTTCAGGGAACCACCAGGGTCCAAGTTTCTTCCTTCTTGTTTAGAGACTTCAATATTTTTTTTCCCAACTCAACTTTTTATAGGTGTACAACTTATTGACAGCAATTACAATAACCTAACCCTTACTCAATGCAATATATTTATTTGTTTAACTGCCCCAACCTCCCTTCCTCCCTTCCTGTTGTTATTATTATTAGGTGCCATCAAATGAGTTAGTTCTGACTCATATTGTGATTTGTCTCTGAAGGAGAACAGTAGGAAATAATGCCCTGTCCTCACCATCCTCACAATCCTAGCTATGGCTGCCGTCGCTACCATTGTGTCAAACCACCTCCTTTTTTTGTACTGACCCTCTACTTTACCAAGCATACTGTCCTCCTTCAGAGACTGTTACCTCCTGATAGATAACATGTCCAAAGAACATGAGAAGAAGTCTGGCCATTCTAGCTACTAAGGAACATTCCAGCTGTACTTCTTTCAAGACAGGCTTGTTCATACTTCTGGCAGGCAATGTTATTTCCAATGTTCTTCATCAACACCACAATTCAAATGTATTAATTCTTCTTCAGCCTTCCTTATTCATTGTTCAGCTTTCACATGCATAGGAGGCCACTGAAAATAACATGGCTTGGGTCAGACACACCTTAGTCTTCAAAGTGACAGCTTTGGTCTTTAACACGTTAAAAAGGTCTTCTGCAGCAGATGTGCCCAATGCAATAAATACATCATTTGATTTCTTGATTGCTGCTTCTATAGGCATTAATTATGGATCAACTAAAATGATATTCTTAACAACTTCAATATTTTCTGCATTGATCATGATGTTGCATATTGGTCCAGTTGTGAGGATTTTTGTTTTCTTTGAGGTGTAATGCATGCTTAATACTGTAGTCTTTTTTTTTTTTTTTTAATTGTGATTTGGGTGAAGATTTACAGAGCAAATTCACTTTCCATACAGCAGTTCACATATACTTTGTCTCATGTCAT
>NW_006921590.1:35486761-35488247 GCF_000298275.1 Orycteropus afer afer
CCTTATCTCGTATGGTGGTTTTTGTCTTAAAGTCAATTTGATCAGAAATTAATATTGCCACTCCTGCTCTCTTACAGTTGCCATTTGCTTGATATATCATTTTCCAACCTTTGATTTTTACTCTATTTTTGTCTTTATCTCTAAGGGGTGGCTCTTGTAGGCAGTGTATTGATGGGTTTTGTTTTCTTATCCAATCTGCAACTCTCCGTCTCTTGAGTGGTGCATTTACTCCTTTAACATTCAGGGTAATTATTGAAGTATGAATTGGTTGCTGTCATTTTGGTATGTGTTTTTTTCATGGTGTCACTGGTTTCTTCATTCCATATTGTTTTCTGTGCTGAGTTTATTATGTTTATGAATCTTGTTATCAATTCCTTTGTTGCTGTTGTTTTAGTAGTTGCTGAGTATTTGTGCTTGTCACTTTTTTAATTGTGATATGAAGGTTTATCATTTTTCTTTGAGGTTATCCTATGATTTATAATTTTCACCCCAAGTTTAGAACAGTCCATTCTGTCCTGCAACTCTCTGAATTTCCTCATCATTTAGAAGTTCTGTAACTACACTGTCATTTCCCTCTTTTTGTTTGTAGTTGTCTTCTCTTGCCAATTGATGTCTCTGGTTTCCTGTTTACAATCTTGTAAGCTCATTTTACTTTGGATATGTCCATAGCTGTGGTTTCTGGCTTATGTCATCTTGTGTGTTAATGGTTGGTTGTTATTTGCTATTTTTGGTCCTCTGTTCAAAGGACTGACTCCCTTTAGCATCTCTTGTAAGGTTGGCCTGGTTTTAACAAATTCCCTTAGTTTCTGCTTTCTGGAAATCTCCTAATTTCCTCATCATATTTGAGGGACAATTTTGCCAGGTATGTAATTCTTGGTTGAGAATTTTTCTCTTTCAGGGTTTTATATATACCATTCCATTGCCTTCTCACTTGCACAGTTTCTGCTGAGAAATTAGAGTTTATTCTTACTGGCTGTCCTTTGTAGGTAACTTTCTGTTTTTCCCGTGCTGCTTTCAGGATTCTATCTTTGCCTTTGGTTTTGGTCAGTTTGATGTTGATATGTCTTGGTGTTTTTCTTTTGGGGTCTACCCTGTTTGGGGTTTGTTGGACTTCCTGAATGGATATAGTCTCCTGTTTCATCATACCAGGGAAGTTCTCCTCCAGCAAATCTTGGACAATTTTCTCAGTGGTTTTGTTTTTCTCTTCCTGTTCTGGAATTCCATTGACACAGAGATTATTCCTTTTGATGGTATTCCATATTAACTTTAGGCTTTCTTCATTTTCTTTTGATCTTTTTTCTGATTGATCTCTTTCCAAAGAAGTATTCAGGTATTTGTCTTCAATCTCATTAATTCTGTCTTCCATTGCATCAGTTCTACTCCTTTGCCCTTCCAATGTGTTATCTATTTTTGGCAATTTAGTATTAATCTTCTGGATTTCTATTTGCAGATTTAATATCATTTCTAATTTTTCATTTATTTTGTC
>NW_006921590.1:35489412-35507719 GCF_000298275.1 Orycteropus afer afer
CAAAATGGTCAAGCCACTTGTAAACATTCAAAATGGCGGTGCCCTCCGGACAGGCAAAAGTCCACAGCTCAGCCCGTCTTCCTCTTCACCGCTGCTTCCCCTTTTATTCCACAGCCACCAGAGCAGTCTTCCATGAAGTCCCTGGCTAGCAGGTTTTTAGGTTAATTCTTAGTTCCTACCACCACTTGGGAATATCCAAGCTGTCTGTGCCGTCAGGATTGCTCAGGATTGCTGCCAGACTGCAGGTCCCTATGTCTCCTTTTTTGGTATTTTTGTGCAAATTCTTCTGCTAGTTGGGGTTTAGTGCACTTCTATATTCTTCCCTTCAAGGCTCAGGGATCCAGGATTATCTTCTGTGTCTGTGTTAATTGGTTTCCCTTTTCTTTGTTGAAAAGGGTCTGTGCAGTCTTTCTGCCTATTCTGCCATCTTGGAATCAAACTTTTTGGTAGTCTTTTGATGAACAAAAGTTTTAAACTTTTATGAAGTCCATTTATTTTTTTTTGCCTTTTTCTGTTTGTGCTTTTATTATTATATTAGATAATCCATTGTTAAAGGTAGGCCTGACAACGTTGCCTCTGCATTTTCTTCTAAGCATTTTATGGTTTCAATTTGCACATTTAGGTCTTCAATCCATTTTGAATTTGTTTTTGTGTATGGTATGAGATATGGATCCTGTTTCATTTTTCAGCATGTGGAAATCCAGTTTTCCCCAACATCATTTATTGAAGAGACTCTCTTTCCCTGAAGAATGGACTTAGCACCCTTGTCAAAAATCAATTGCCCATAGATGTGTGGGTTGATTTCTGCATGCAATATTGGTGTTCAAAATCCCAAGATTCTTATATCATGTGCTTATTTTTCAGTAGCATAGTGGTGGTGTGTTTTCTTTGAGCTCTTCCACTTTTGTCTTAGGTCCTCAAACTACAGAATGTTTTACAGTCTACTATGGTTGGGAATTGGACCATAGTAGAATATGCATTACTATACATATTCTTTCAAATCTTTTTATTTATATCATAAAATTATGCCTTGATCCCTTCAGAGTTAGGAATGTCAGTGCCCTCCAGTCAGGAGCAACAGGAACATATCTGTAGAACTCAGTGCAGGTAGGAAGAGCATATACTATAGGCAACCCAGGTAAGAGGGCTAGATAGAATTTATTATAGGATTGGGATTGTGTTAGATGAATTTGAGAAGGGTTTAAGGAAACAGAGTTTTGTTCTGGATTGGATGCTGCCTGGAAGTGGAGTAATTTTATGATTGGCTATCTTAAATTTTACCTAGAAGTGGGAAAATCTAGACAGAGACTACAGGTGTAATTGGTAAAGAAGCAGCAATCACTCAGATTAACTGGGAGAAGGGGATTTTGGGTATTTTTGTGGCTTAGACAATGTTCATGCTTTGTCTGGGTTCAGACATGATTACAAGGTAGTCTTATTTGATGTTCTGTGAAATTATTTATGTTCAACAGGAGGACACTGAGGCCTAGCTGTGAGTGCCAGGCCAGCTCCTACCAATCCAGGGCTAGGTTTGTAACACCAAGGTAGATCCCAAATGTCAGGGGGCTGCATTTTTGTTTTTCAGTATATTCAAGCTCAAAAATCCAAGTTAACTCCCTCAAATGAAGTTTTGAAATTAAAAAAAATCAAGAATAAGTCACATATGTTTTACTATATTCCTGAAATGTAGCTACCCAAAAAGGGGAGATTCTTGAGGTATAAGGAAACCCTGGAGAAAATAACATTAATTAAAATGTGAAAACATTATTCTGTTATGTGGACAATGAGATTACCAGATGGTTGGTGCTATGATGGAGAGAACAATGTGAAGGGCCCCCTAACACTGCCTCTACTTGGAAGAGGTGACCTTTGAGATGACTTTTCTCCTGAAAAAGGAAGAAGGAAGAAAAGGCACACTGTTGTTGTTGTTGTTATGTGCCATCGAGTCGGCCCCGACTCATAGTGACCCCTCCTTGGGTTTCCGAGGCAGTATCACTACGGAAGTAGGATTGCCCAACCTTCCTTCCGAGGAGTGGCTGGTGGGTTTGAACTGCCAGCCTGAAAAGGCACTCTAGGCAGAAAGAAACCATGCAGTGGGTGTGCTAGATAAGTCAACGTGGAGCTTGCCTAGTCATAAACTAGTTGTCAACTACTCCCACTCAATTCACCCCTGGTGTGTATGAATAGAACTATGCTCTGTAGAGTTTTCAATAGTGAATCTTTCAGAAGTAGATCACAAACTAGTCCTTTCTTTTGAGGTGCCTTTAGGTGGACTAGGAGCTCTGGTAGCAGAGTGCCTAAGGCATCTGACTGCTAACCAGAAGGTTGGTGGCTCAAACCCACCAGCCACTCTGTGGAAGCAAGTGGGCAATCTATTTCTATAAAGATTTACCACCTCTGGAACCCAATGGGGGTTGCTATGAGTGGAAATTTACTTGACGGCAGTGGGGTTTTTGTTTTAAGTGGACTACAACTGCCAACCTCATATTTAGCAGCTGAAACTTTTACCCTTTGTACCACCCAGGCCTGCCTAATCATCATACTAGAGCCAGTGATTCCTGGCAACCCAGTGTGTTACTGCAGCTACACAGCAGCTGAGTGGGGTTGAACTGCTTTTAGATTAATACCCCAGTGGAAAACTTTTGCACCAGGGACCAGCTGCTTAATCATGTTGTTGAGTGCCATATGGATTCCAACTCCCCCATAGGGTGTCCTAGGCTGAAATCTTTACAGGAGCATATTTCTAGTCTTTTCTCCCAGACACTGGTGGGTTCGAATCTGGATATTTTGGTTAGCACCTGTGCACTTAAACATTGCACCACCAGGGCTTCTCGCTTAATGATACCAAAAACTCATGTTTCAAATCACAGTGACCTTATAAAAGCTCAAACTAAACCCCACTGGCCTTGAGTAGATTCTGACCATATAGTGACCCTATGGGGCACGTTTCCAAAGCTGTATCTTTCGGGAGTCAGATTGCCACCTCTTTTTCCCAAGAAGCAGTTGGTGAGTTCAAGTATTTGGTTGCAGGTGAGCACTTAAACATTTTTCTACCAGGGCTCCTCTAACAAGTCTATAACCAAACTCGAACCCACTACCATAGAGTTGATTCATAGTGACCCTGTAAGATATGGTAGAACTATCCCAGGGTTTCCAAGGTTGTAAATCTTTTTTTTTTTTTTCTTAATTTTTATTGGGATTTGGGTGAAAGTTTACAGAGCAAATTCATTTTCCATACAGCAGTTCATACACATTTTGTTGCATGACATTGACTGTAATTCCCCACAATATAACAACAGCTCTCTTCCCACTTCCTCCCGGTAGTTATCTCTTCCCTGTGTCCTTCACTCCTGTGAACTCCTGCCCCCTGAGCTGTCTCCCTGTGAAAACACTTCCCTTCTGTCTCCCATGATTGATGGTTCCAAGTAGTGTATCTACCTGATATAAATGTTCACCCCATCACATGCAAGGCTGTAAATCTTTAAGGAAGCAGACTTTTTCCTACTGAGCAGGAGAAAGTTTCCTCGCAACTACAAGAACCCCACTAAAGTTAATTTGCAGCTTAAAGAAACCCACTAAAACTGAGCATAGTGTGCTCAAACCTTTTAGTTAACAATCAAATGGTTTAACCATCATGCCACGAGAGCTCCTTTAGGAGCTCATGGAGTTGATACTAACTCATAGTGAGTCCCACTGGATTTCCAGGGCTGTAATTCTTTAGAGAAATACATTGCCCCATCCGCCTTCTGTGGAGGGGCTGGTGGGTTTGAACTGCCAATCTTCTGGTTAGCAACCAAACACCTTACTCACTACACCACCTGAGCTCCTTTACAAGCATATCGTCTATTCTAAATTAAACCAAGACATCCCACTCCTGGCAGCAGCTAATTGGATGAGAAGTGCCTACTGACCCAAAGGCAGCCTTTTGGTAGGCTGTTGGCAACCTATGAGGTTTCCCTGTAAATAAAGAGGAGCTGGGCCAATCAGATTTCCTCTCTCAGGAGCGTGGATTAGGAAACGCCAAGAGACAGTGGCTGTGAAAAATAGTTGAACTGACCAGTGGTGCGAAGAGGGCCCATGAAAGAGAGTAAGAGCCAAGAAGGGTTGTAGAGAGTTAAAGTTAAGAGAAAGCAGGGACTCAGGCACAGCGAGGTTGAAAGAGCAAGTGTTGGCGTGGCTGCAACAATTAAGTTATTGTGAAGAGAAGACACCTAACAATATCCGAGTCCTATTAAGATGGAGCTGCACAATGAAAATCTAGTTATTCTTGCAGTTCTTCTCTTTTTTGCGAGTGGGACCTGATTTGCCTGGAATCTGTTTTACTGGACTTAAGGTCCTTTGCTCTTCCTTATTGCTCCAGATTTATCCTTACAATGCACTTCTCTGCCCTTCTCAAACTTAATTTAGTTCTTTGCAACTAAAAGAACTCCACTGAAACCAGCAGGACAAGAAGCCATAGTGGGAAGCATGGTCCAGACTGAGGTGAGTACTGTCTGCTAAGATCCTGGACCTGAGGTTTATAAATGCCCCATTAGAGCTTGCTCAGTTGCAAGTGACAGAAATCTCAACTCAGTTTAAGACCTAAAAGCAATAGATTGTTTCACATAACTGAGAAATCCAAAGGTAGCTGCTTCAGATACGTTGAATGCAGGGACAAAGTCTTTGACACTCGGTCTCTTCCCATGGCTTTGCTGCAGTGTTTTCTGTGTTATCATTCAGATAGGCTCATCTCTGGGCCTACATTTCTAGGTTTACATCCTGTGGGCATACAGTGTCTTCTCCCTGGTGGTTCTGGCAAAAATCCTGGGACTGAGGATTGAATCATGGACCTGTTCCTGAACCCCAATCCTCGTGGCTGGCAGAACTTGATCCTGCCTGGGTTATATGCACCCCTGGATTCAGGGGTGGGATCAGTTCTGTTTGGTTTTTATGGATATGATCAAGCAGTGCTGGGCAGGCACATTTAGCAGGGAACTAGCACATGGCCTATCAGTGTGTACATATATGTACATATGTGTTTATTAGTTCCAGCCACCAGGTAATGAGGAGGAGGAAGGAGAAGAGGAGGGGAAAGAATACCAGAGCCATTATATCTCAACTTAAATAACCAAAAATTAGTTTAGAAGCCAATACATATTTAATCTATTTTCATTGTTTTTTGTTTTTCTTTTTTCATATCTCAAAATAACTGGAATTTCATATACTTGGTGGCACATAATGATGAGGGGATTATAGGGTCAGGGGAAAATGAGATTCTCAGTGAACCTGAAAGGAAACCAGCATGGTGGAGTAGAAGAAAGGTTGAATCCAGTCATACCATCTGCTGGCTTGAGTCACTAAATCTCTGTGGGTTTCAGAAGCTAATTGAGGATGGCAATAGACATCTTTCAGGGTTGTTGGTAAGGGTTAAATGCAATATAAGATAATCTGGCACATGAGAGGTGCTGACTAGAGGTAGCTATTATTATCAGGAGCCTGCTCCATGGGTCAGCACCCCAAGATCCTCCCAAATTCAGCTAGTGCACACACCATCATTTTTCTGTCAGGTTGCTCTGTCTGAGTTGACACTGGGGAGACCCTGGGTAAAGAAAAAACCTGATTGGAATGAGTTGACATAGGAATATTTTGAAAACTTTGGCTTGTATTCAGCTGATAGCAAGTGTACTTGTTTCCTAGGGCTGCTGTAACAAAATACCAGAATTAGGTGACTTAAAACAACAGATATCAATTCTCCTAAAGTTCTGGAGGCTAGAAGTCCAAACTCAAGATGCTGGCAGGGTCATACTTTCTCCGACACCTCTATGGAAGGATCTTTCCTTGTTTCTTTCAGCTTTTAGTAGCCTCAGGTGTTCCTTTTTCTGTGGCAGTATCACTTCAATCTCTGCTCGTCTTCATGTAGTGTTCTTCCACGAGTCAGTCACAGGTTTGGGAGGGATCCTATCCTATGAGGCCAGAGGCCTCATCAGCTTCTTTTCCCAGATGCACAGCCTCATTCAACAGCCTCACAGTTCCTCTTGTTCACAGAAAACACATGCACATACAAATGCATGTTGGTTCCTGGGCTGACTTACAAACTCCTAGGTGTGAGTTTTTTAGAATGACATTTACAATAGGAACTTATAACCACATGCACAAACTAGTTAGGAAACAGAAAGATTGAAGTTTATCTGACGTACGTTTTCTTTAATCATAACAAGGGTATTTTGTATTCAACTAGTTATTAAACTAAGGCGCTCTGGTAGCACAGTGCCTAAGGCATTTGACTGCTAACTAGAAGGTTGGCAGTTCAAACCCTCTGCAGAAGGAAGATGGGGCAATATACTTTCATAAAGAATTACTACCTTGGAAACCCAGTGGGGGTTGTCGTGAGTCAGAATCAACTCAATGGCAGTGGGTATGGTTTGGTTTTAGTTTTTAACTTGCTGTTACGGGTTGTATGTCTCCTTCAACTCCTAACCCTTGTGACTGTGAATGTGAACTTATTTGGAAATAGAGTCTTTGCATATGTAATCAAGTTAAGATGGAGTAATTCAAGTGGGCCCTGATCCAGCATGACTGATGTCCTTATAAAAGCATAGAGACACAGACACAGGAAGAACACCATGTGAAGACAAAGCAGAGATTGTAGTGATACTACCATAAACCAAGGGATGCCTGGGGCTACCAAAAGCTGAAAGAGGCAAGAAAGAATTCTTCAGACAGTTTGGCCCTGCCAGCATCTTGATTTTAGCCTCCAAAACTGTGGGAGAATTCATTTCTGTTGCTTTAAGTCACCCAGTTCTGGTATATTGTTACAGCAGCTCTAGGAAACAAATACACTTGGTATCAGCTGAATTTGAGCTATAGTTTTCAAAATACTCATTGTCAACTGGTTCCATTCATTCATTCACTCATTCATTCATTCCACCTTTTCTTAAAAGAAACGGATGCTCTTTCAATAAAAGTAGAAACCACCTAGGGACAATCTATAAACCTCAGCTGATGTTTTAATATAATTCATCATAAAGTATAGTTCTAAGCTTCTTGGGAGAAAGAGAAACACATGTCTGATGAGAGGAAATATATCTAGAGGGAGATGGTTTCTTGGGGTTAAGTTCTAAGAGGAATTTTTCTTGTGAAAATTCCACAAGAAAGTGCCAAACAAGTGTGTACGTTCCTCTGAATCATTGCTTCTCAAAGCATGGTCCCTGGACCAGCACCATCAGCATCATATTGGAACTCATTAGAAATGTACTCTCAGGCCCTACCATTGACCTATGAATCTGGAAGTGGGGCCCAGCAAGTTGAAGTTTAACGGGCCCACCAGGTGTTTCTCATGGATGCTCAAATTTGAGAACCACTGATCTAAATGTAAGGAGCCCTGGTGGCACAGTGCTTAAGTGCTCAGCTGCAAACTAAAGTCAATGGTTCAAACCTACCAGTCCCTCCATGGGAGAAAGATGTGGCTGCCTGCTTCCGTAAAGATTACAGCTTTGAAAACCTTATGGGACAGTTCTACTATGTCCTATAAGGTTGCTATAAGTTGGAATTGACTTGAGAGCAACAGGTTTGGTGGTTGGGGTGCTAAGTGTGCTTAAGTGTTTAAAGAGGGGCCAGGTGCTGCTGATTACTCTGAAGCCTACCTGCTTTGTTTAGCATAACCTCAACAATCTGCAAAAGCAGGTGACCCATTTCTTGGCCTTCCCTATGCCTATGGTCTTTGTGTTACATTGGAATAGGGAGGCCAGAGTTGTCTGTCACCAGCTCTATTCAACCGTCACTTGTTTTTAGGGAGACTGTGGCTATTTCTGGACAATACATTCTGCTGCAGCTATTTTCACCTTCAGGCTCATAAAGCTTTAACTTGAATGTTCCTTTGGGTTTTCTTTAGTTGCAAATCTTTGTCAGTATTGTCAGGAAAAAAAAATCCTATAAAATAAAATAAAAGTAGTATAATTTGTTTTAATTTCTCCCTTAATTTATACCTACCATTGTATTAGCAGTAGAGATTTAATTTACATCCAGTAAATATGATCAAACTTTCTCATTCCTGACATCTTACATTTAAATTTGTCTTCTCGTTTGAAATCAACACACTCTTTCATCTAGATTTTTGCAGGAAAAGCTAGATTTTCTCCTTTTATGGCATTTCATGTGTTCTAACTTTTTCTTTCTTTACAGCTAAGCTTTTTTTTTTTCTCCTTAATTTATTGTGTTTAAGATGACAGTTTATACAGCACATTAGGTTACCATTTAACAATTTGTACTCCAATTATTCAGTGACATTGGTTACATTTTTCACACCGTTTCATCCTTATTCATTCTGTTCTGGTTGTACCAGTTCCAGTATTCTAGTTTCCTTGCCCCTTTACCGTCTCATCTTTGATTTAAAGTAATTTTGACCATTGGGTCTCATATAGATGATTGTCTAAAAGAGCTCATTACTCATAGGTGATAGTCGTTGTTTTATGAGCCAATCTGTTATTTAGAGAAAAGGTGACTTCAAGGGACAATTTCTATTTAAGGTTTAAAGAGTGTCTCTGGGCAATAGTCTCAGGGAGGCCTTTAGTCTCAATTGGTCCAGTAAGTCTGGATTTTTTTTTTTAAGAATTTGAGTTTTGTTCCACATTTTTCTCTCTTTCTGTCAGGATCCATGTATTGTGGTGCCAATCAGAATGGTTGATAATTATAGCTGGGCACCATATAGTTCTTTTGATCTCAGGGTAGATGAGGCTGTTAGTTCATGTAGACTATTAGTCCTGTAGACTTCTTTTAGTCTTTGGTTCCCTTCTTTCTCTTTTGTTACAGTTAAGTAAAGGCCAATAGATGTATCCTAGATGGCTGCTTATAAGATTTTAAGACCCTAGACACTACTCACTATGTTGGAATGTAGAACATTTTATAAACTATATTACATTAGTCATCTGAGTTGTTCCATGAGACTACTATTCTAGCCTTCAAACCCAGAAAACCAGTTTCACAAGGTGTATAGTTATGTCTAAGAAGTACCTAAGGAGCTCTGGTGGCATAGTGGATAAGGCATTTAACTGCTAACCAGAAGTTCAGTGGTTCAAACCCACCCGCGCAGAAGGAAGACGGGGTGATCTCCTTTCGTAAAGATTTACAACCTTGGAAACCTGATGGGGGTTGCTGTGAGTCAGAAACGACTTGATGACAGTGAGTTTGTTTGTTTGTTTCTTTTTTTTGTTTAAGAAGTATCTAACTGTGTGCCTTATTTGCCTTATTATGTATGTGAATATATGCTCCTTACATGTTTAGGTTCCAAAGACCAACTTATTATGCAAAATCAATGTTATTTGAGGAGGAAGTGATTGACAGGGAAGAAGCCCAGATCCTGAACTTTCTGAACTCCTGAGTCCCTGGCACTACTATATTCTGAACCCCAACATCCTACTATAGGGGGTGTCACTCGAGTGGAACTGGGGCCCAGTTGTTGGACTAGAGGCACAGTTGGCATCTCTGGGGTTTGAGCAACAGCAGGTTTGGAGGTCAAGACAGTCAGTGGGAATTGCTGCCCATGCCTATGCCCCCCACGGTCACTCTCTCCATAGCCCCAGCTGTATGCTGCTGCCCTACAGGCTGGGGAGGTCCCAGTAGAAATGAGTGAAGTGCATCTGGTCTTGGAGGGCTTGGAATCTGAGGCCAAGAGTCTCAAGATAAATAGCAGCTGAGAAGAGGAGCTCAGCCCCTAGGCCTTGAATTACCCCCTTTGCTGTTGTAGGACTTGATCCCTCCAGAGTGCCTGAGTAAAGCAGAGCAGCAGCAGTAGTCTCCCACTTTCTTGCCTCTTGCAGGCCCTTCTTGGAAGGGCTCCCTCAAAATCTGTGTCAGTAGCCTGTTTTGCAAGAAGAGCTGCAAAGGTGGCTTTGATGATGGGGTTGGGACTGACAAGAAGACTTCTGGAGAGCTGGCTGCTTCAGCTGCAAGCCTGATAGACAATGTGGCTCTGTGGGCTTGGAGTTGGATGCAGGGAGGAAACACAGGGTAATGTGTGAAATAGTTGGGTAGTAGATTTTTTTACTATTGTTGTAAGTGCAGATATCAAATAATGAGATAGTCTGTAAGTGAGGAGTAGGTGTACATACATGTACAGATAGACTTATATGTACATATGCCTATGTGGTGGTGGTGGTGGTGATTAGGTGCCATCTAGTTGGCTATGACTCATAGTGCCCTGTGTACACCAGAACAAAACACTGGCTGGTTCTGTGCCATTCTCAATCCTTGATGTGCTTGAGCTCATCGTTGTAGCCAGTGACAATTCATCTTGTTAAAGATCTTCTCCTTTTTGCTCACCTTCTACTTTACCAAACATGATACCCTTCTCCAGGGACTGGTCCCCTCCAGGCACAACATGACTGAAGTAGGTGAGATAGTCTGGCCATTCTTGTTTCTAAGGAGCATTCTGGCTGCACTTCTTCCAGGACAAATTTATTTGTTTTTCTGGCAGTCCATGATATTTTCAGTATTCTTGACCAAAACCACAATTCAAAGGCATCAACTCTTCTTCAGTTTTCTTTATTCATTTGTCCAGCTTTTACATGCATATGAGGCAATTGAAAATACCATGGCTTGGGTTAGGTGTACCTTAGTCTTCAAAGCGACATCTTTGCTCTTTAACCCTTTAAAGCAGTCTTTTGATACAGATTTGCCTGGTACAATACTTCATCTGATATCTTGACTGCTCCTTCTGTGGGCATTGATTGTAGATCTGAGTAAAATAAAATCCCTGACAAATCCAATCTTTTCTCCGTTTATCATGATGTTGCTTATTGGTCCAGTTGTAAGGATTTTTGTTTTCTTTATGTTGAAGTGTAACCTATACTGAAAACTGTAGTCTTTGATCTTCATCAGTTAGTGCTTCAAGTCCTCTTTGCTTTCAACAAGCAAGGTTGTGTCATCTGCATATTGCAGGTTATTAATGAATCTTCCTCTAGTCCTGATGCCACATTCTTTCATGAGTCTTGTTTCTTGGATTATTTTCTCAGCATATAGTTTGAATAAGTATGGTGAAAGAATATAATCCTGATGCACACCATGTCTGATTTTAAACTATGCAGTATCCCCTTTTCTGTTTGAGTGACAGCCTTCTGGTCAATGTACAGGTCCCTCATGAGCATAATGAAGTGTTCTGGAATTCCCATTCTTTGCAATGTTATTCATAATTTATTTTGATCCACACAATCAAATGCCTTTGCATAGTCAATAAAATATAGGTAAACATCTTTCTGGTATTCTTTGCTTTCAGCCAAGATCCATCTGACATCAGCAATTGATATTGCTTGTTCCATATCCTCTTCAGAATCCAGCTTGCATTTCTGGAGTTTCCTTGTGAATATAGTGCTGCAACCATTTTTGAATTATTAAGATTTTACTTGGGTGTGATCTTAGTGATATTGTTTGATAATTTCCACATTCTATTGGATCACCAAATATGGATTCATATTTGTGGAATGGGGACATATACAAATCCCTCCCAGCTGATTGCCCAGGTAGCTGTTTGTTTCTTGTCATAAATGAGTAAGAGACTGTAGCGCTGCATCCCTTTGTTGAAATACCTCAATGGGTAATTTGCAAATTCCCGGAACCTTGTTTTTCACCAGTGCCTTCAGTGCAACTTGGACTTCTTCCTCCAATACCATTGGTTCTTAATCATATACTACCTCCTGAAATAGTTAAACACTGACCAATTCTTTTTGGTATGGTGACTGTGAGTATTCCTTCTGTCGTCTTTTGTGCTTCCTGCATCATTCAATATTTTGCCCATAGAATCCTTCAGTTTTGTAACTCTATGCTGGTGGTAGTTGAGGTTGTGTGTCAACTTGGCTGGGCCTAGTTTTGAGTGGCTGGGCAGCTGGATGTAGTATTCCCCATGATGAGACTGGCAATCAACTCCATGGTGGAATCTGCTGTGAGCAGCTGAGTAGCTGCTTTAGGGATGTGGTCTGCTTTCAATATATAAAGAGAAGCTTTGGGAAAGGTCTGTAGGTTGATGGCACACTTGGAACCTGCATGTAGCCAAGTCTTCATTTAGCAGCCTGCCATGTTTCTGCTGATCTTGGGACTGTCTCTGGACTTGAACTAGCTGTCTGCTGTGTTGTTTGGTAATTTTGGGTCTGTGCCATTTTATTCGTTGACCTTGGGCTTGTTAGCCTCATCAGCCAGCAGTTCCCTGAGTGAAGAGACACCCTAGCTTCAATTAGCTGGGAGCAAGTAGCAGAGCTGAAGCCCAAGGTCAAAGGGCTTTCATCCGTTCCCTAGAGCTGGCACTGTGAATTCGGGCATCTAGTCTCCTAAACTGTAAAAGAATAAATCCCTGTTTGTGAAAGCCACCCATTTGTGGTATATTTCTGTTAGAGTGGCACTAGATAACCAAAACAATGCTTGAATTTTTTCTTCAGTTCTTTCAGCTTGAGAAATGCCCAGAGTGCTCTTCGCTTTTGTTTTTCTAACTTCAGGTCTTTGCTCATTTCATTATAATACTTAACTATGTCTTCCCGAGCTGCCCTTTGAATTCTTCTGTTCAGCTCTTTTATTTCAACATTTCTTCCATTTGCTTTTGCTACTCTCCATTCAATACTAATGGAAGCAGCAGTCAAGATATCAGATATCTCTCCCCATCTGAGCAAAGAAGAAAGGTGTATAAGGGCCATAATCTTGCAAGTTGTGTCAGTGTTCATCAGACCAGTAAGCCTGGTCTTTTTTTTTTTTTTAATGATTTTGAGCTTTTTCTACATTTTCCCCGACTCTACCTAGGATCTCCTGTTGTGATCCCTTTCAGAGCGATCATCAGTGGTAGCTGGACACATCTAGTTCTTCTGATCTCAGGGTTGTGTAGACTGGGGTTCATGTGGTCCTCTAGTTCTTTGTTTCCTTGCATCTTTGATTTTCTTCACTCTTCTTTGCTCAGATGGGGAGAGATTAATAGCTGCATTTTAGATAGCCACTCACAAGGTTTTAAGACCCTAGAGGCTACTCACCACAGTAGAATGTAGAACATTATCTTTGTGGACTGTGTTATATCAGTTGACCTTAGTGTCCCCCAAGGCTGTGGTCCTGAGCCTCCATGCCCAGCAACTTTTTCCCCTTAAGGTGTTTGACTATGAGTAAAAGTTGTCATAAATTTGTCTCCTATGTGCTCTACTATAGCCATGGATATGTTTGCAGAACATATAAATATATAGGTAGAGGTATTTTCTATCAAACCTATGTACATTCATAGATGTAGTCCCATTAACCTTCCTACACATGTTCAGGTTGCGTGTCTGTCTATATCCACTCGTATTGTTATTACTGTTATTGCAGGATTGTATATGCAGTAGCATTCACCTTTGTTGCCTTTAACTCTTGTATTCCTCCCTCTGTCTTCCACTGCCTTAATCATTTTGTGCTGACTTCCACCTCATTGTATGTTGCTTTTCCTTTCACCGAAGTTAACACACATCAACCCTCTTTTTGGTGGTTTACTCTCACTTTTCCTCCCATCCCTGGTGACCTTCAAAGAATTATTCTTTCTGTGTATAAACCTATTCTTAACTTTTTACAGTAGTGGTTTCATACATTATTTGTCCTTTTGTGATTGACTAATTTCATTCAGCATAATATCCTTTAGGTTCATCCATGTTGTGAGATATTTTGCAGATTCATTGTTATTCTTTAATTTTGTATTGTGTTCTAGTGTGTGTATGTACCATAATTTGTTTATCCATTCATCTGTTGATGAGCACTTAGGTTGTTTCCTTTTTGTGTGTGTGTTATTGTGAATAATGGGAGCTCTGGTAGCGTAGTGCCTAAGGCACTTGACTACTAACCAAAAGGCTGGAGGTTCAAACTTACCAGCCACTCCTCAGAAGGAAGGTTGGGCAATCTACTTCCGTAGTGATACTGCCTCGGAAACCCAAGGAGAGGTCACTATGAGTCAGGTCTGATTTGATGGCACATAACAACAACAACAAAATTGTGAATAATGCTATGATGAACTTGGGTGTGCGTATATCTATTCATATCATGAGTCTTACTTTTCTAGGGCATATACCTAGTAGTGGGATTGTTGGATCTTAAGGTTTTTTATTTCCAGCTTCTTAAGGAAGTGGCATACCACTTTCCACAGTGATTGAACCATGTTATAATCCCATGTTAGTATACAAGGGTTCCAGTCTTTCCACAACCTCACCAGCATCTGTGTTTTGAAACTTTGCTATTAATGCTGGGATGAGATGATGTACCATTGTTGTTTTGATTTGCATCTCTCTAATGGCTAATGAGGGTGCTACTGCCTAAGGCACTTGACTGCTAACCAGAAGGCTGGTGGTTCAAACCCACCAGCCACTCCTCGGAAGGAAGATGGGGCAATCTGCTTCCATAGTGATACTGCTTTAGAAACCCAAGGAGGGATTGCTATGAGTCGGGTCTGAGTCGACAGCACATAACAACGACAACAAATGGCTAATGATTGTGAGTTTTCCTTCATGTGTTTGTTAAACCAAAATAATAAGAACAAAAAAACCCTCTCAAACTCACTGCCATCAAGTCGATTCTGACTAGATTCAGCTGTCTTTCCACTTCCTCCCTGCAGTTACCTCTTCCCTGTATCTGTCTTTCTTACGCATTCCTGCTCCTTGAGGTGCATTCCTGCCCCTTGAGGTACATCCCTGTGCAACTACTGCCCTTCTGATCTCCTGTGCTTGATTGTTGTAAGGAATGTATCTACCAGGTGTAAATGTTCACACTATATGCCTGTCTTTTGTTTGGCTGGAAACCACTGAAATGAGATCAATTCCAGACCTGAAGGGTAACTAGGAGCTATAGTCTTAGAGGTTTCACCATTGATAAAATCTTTTGATGTTCATAAATGTTTAATTTTTAGAAAGTCCCAGCCATCTAGTTTGTTATCAGCTGTTTGTGTGCTTTTAGTTATGTTTGATAGTGTATTTATGCCATGCATTAGGGCCCTTAAGTTTGCTCTTATTTTTCTTTTGATGATCTTTATGATTTTGTGTTTTACATTTAGGTCTTTAATCCAACTTGAGTTTTGTTTTTGTATATGGTGTGAGATATGGATCCTTTTTTTTTTAAACAAATATCCAGTTTGTCAGCACATTCATTAAAGAGACTATGTATTCTTCATTTAATGAGTTTCAGATCTTTGTCAGAGGTCAACTGTCCATAGGATGGATTTATTTCTGGGTTCTCAATTCTGTTCCCTTGGTCTATGTCTGTCATTGTACCAATACCAGGCTGTTTTGACTGTTGTGGCTGTATAGCAGATTTTGAGATAAGGGAGTGTGAAACCTCCTCCTTTGTTCTTCAGTTGTTGTTGTTGTTATTTGCCATCGAGTTGGCCCGACTCCTAGTGACCCCTCCTTGGGTTTCCGAGGCAGTTATCACTACGGAAGTAGGATTGCCCAACCTTCCTTCCGAGGAGTGGCTGGTGGGTTTGAACCGCCAGCCTCCTGGTTAGCAGTCAAGTGCCTTAGGCACTATGCTACCAGAGCTCCTTGTTCTTTGGTAGTATTTTTCTTATCCAGGGTACTTTCCTTTTCATATTAATTTGGTAATTAGTTTTTCCATCTCTTTAAAGAATGATGATGGAATCTGAATCGGGATTGCCTTATGTCTGTAGATTGCTTGGTATTATTGTCATTTTACAAATTTAAGTCTTCCTGTCCATGAGTATGGTACACTGTTCCATTTATGTAAGTCTCTTTTGGTTTCTTGTGGTAAACCCAAACCAAACCAAACTCAGTGCCGTTGAGTCAGGTCCAACTCATAGCGACCACTTCTTGGGTTTCTGAGGTGGTATCACTATGGAAATAGATTGTCCAACCTTCCTTCTGGGGAGTGGCTGGTGGATTTGAACCTCCAGCCTTCTGGTTAGCAGTCAGATAGCTTAGGCACTACACCACCAGAGCTTCCCTTCTTGTAGTAGTGTTTTGTAATTTTCTTTGTATAGGTCTTTTGCGCCTCTGGTTAGATTTATTCCTAAGTGCTTAATCTTTTGGGTGGCTATAGACAATGGTATTGGTTGCCTGATCTCCTTGCAGAGTTCTCTCTGTTAATATAGAGAAATCCTACTGATTTTTGGGTGTTGGTCCTATACCCTGCCACTTTGCTGAAGCCTTGTATTAGTTCTAGCAGTTTCCTATTTTGTTTAGTTTTTTTTTTTTTTCTTAAAATCAAGAATAAGTATTGGATTTTGTTAAATGCCTTTTCTGCGTCAATAGATATGATCCCGTGGGTCTTTTCCTTTGCTTTATTTATGTGGTGAATTATATTGATCATTTTTCTAATATTGAATCATCCTTGCATGTTGTTGTTGTTGTTGTTATGTGCCGTCGAGTCAGCCCTGACTCATAGCGACCCCTCCTTGGGTTTCCGAGGCAGTATCACTACGGAAGTAGGATTGCCCAACCTTCCTTCCGAGGAGTGGCAGGTGGATTTGAACCGCCAGCCTTCTGGTTAGCAGTCAAGTGCCTTAGCCACTATGCTACCAGAGCATACCTGGTATGAATTCCACTTGGTCATGATGTATTATTTTTTTGATATGTTGTTGAAGTCTATTGGTTAGGATTTTGTTGAGAATTTTTGTGTTGATGTTCATGATGGATGTTGGTCTGTAATTTTCTTTTTTTTATTAATGTCTTTCCCTGTTTTTGGTATCATGGTTATGCTTGCTTCATAGAATGAATTTGGTAGTAGTCCATCCTTTTCTATATTCTAGAATCGTTTGAGTAGTATTGTGGTATTAGCTCATTTCTGCATCTTTGGTAGAATTTGTCAGTGAAGCTGTCTGGGACAGGACTTTTTTTGTTGGGAGTTTTTCTTTTTTAATGACTGGTGCAATTTCTTCTTTTGTGATGTGTCTTTTTAACTTACTACCTCAGATTATGTCATTTTGTGTAGGTAGTGTGTTCTGGTCATGTAGTGCCGCTCTGACAGTAATCTACCACAAATGAGATGTCCTTAACCAACAGGAGTTTATTCTTACAAGTTGGAGGCTTAAAGTCTGAGTTCCGAGTGCCAGGCTCTAGAGGCTGGGTGAAAGCCCCTCAGCCTTGGGCTTCATCTCTGCTTCCTGCTCCCGGCCCACTGGTGTTAGAGGCTTTTCTTCACTCAGACAGCTTCTGGCTGCTGAGGCTGACAAGCCCAAGGTTGACAAGTAAAAAGGCACAGTCCTAATGTTACCAAACCACACGACAGGCTATTTTTTCAAGTCCATCGAAAGTCCCAAGATCATCAGAGCATGAC
Source organism: Orycteropus afer afer (assembly GCF_000298275.1). NCBI lineage: Eukaryota > Metazoa > Chordata > Mammalia > Tubulidentata > Orycteropodidae > Orycteropus > Orycteropus afer. Next base: position 35,506,660 of record NW_006921590.1, read on the forward strand.
AGGCTGCTGAACAACGACATGGCTACATGCAGGGTTCAAGCATTCCATAAGCTAGAGACCATTCCCAAAGCTCTTTCTTATATACAGGAAGAGACCACATACCCAAAGGCAACTAGCTACTCAGCTGCTCACAGTAGATCCTACCATGGAGTTGATTGCCAATCTCTTGGGGAATACTATATCCAGCTGCCCAGACACTCAATCAGGCCCAGCCAAGTTGACACACAAACTTAACACCACATAGTGTGTTTCTAGAATTTTGTCCACTTCTAGGTTTTCAAGTTTGTTGGAGTACTATTTTTCATAGTATTGCTGCTATTATCCTTTTTATTTCAGTACGTTCTGTTGTGACATTGCTTATTTCATTTCCTATTTGTGTTATTTGCATCTTCTACTTTTCCTTTGTTAAATTTCCCAGTGGTTGGTCAGTTTTATTAATCCTTTCAAAAAAACAACTTCCAGTCTTATTGATTATGTTTTTCTGTTTCATTTATTTCTGCTTGCATCTTTATTATTTTCTTTGTTTTGGTGATTGTAGGCTTCCCCCCTGCCCCTAATTTTTGGAGATGTTGGATTAAGGTGTTGATTTTGATTTCTTCTTTTTTGAAGTGTGTGTTTATTGCTATAAGTTGTCCTCTGAGTATTGATTTTATTATGTCCCAGAGATTTTGGTATGTTGTTTTTATTCTCATTTGATTCAAGGAATTATTATTATTATTATTTTTCATGGTGAAGCAAAGGGACATTGTTTGTTATTTCAAACACATAGGTTTTTGGTGGAAAGCATTGGCTAAGTTAAGTTCAGCCCAACAATACAGATGTGTTCAAAGGTCCTATTAGAGTCTTACTTTTGGAAAGTCAACATGAGGTCACTCAATAACGTAAAAACTTTGATGGAAACTGCAGCTAGTTCAGCGAATTACTGTAGCCCATTCCAGTAGCACCAAGAAGTGCCAATTGTGTCAAGCTGTGCTCAGTACAGTTAAGTGCTTCTTTTTTTTTAAAAAATATATATTTATTTATTTATTGTGATTTGGGTGAAAATTTACAGAACAAATTC
>NW_006921590.1:35508554-35509110 GCF_000298275.1 Orycteropus afer afer
CTGCCAACCCTATACATGTTCTTGGGTACACTCCCCACTTCATAGACATACCTACTAGTTCAGCCTGTCACCCATCTTTCCACCTGTATACCCATGTTTGCTTTCACTGACAACGTAGTACTGTATGTGCAAAAGGGTTCATCTTTGTTGTCTGTACCTCCCATGTACCTCTCTTATGTTTTTCTCTTCCTCAGTGCCACCATATTGATCACTCACATTTGGTACATTGCCCTTCTCTTCACCCAAAGTGATTCTCCAAATCACTGCTTATCTCTAGCTATCTAACAGTTTTCCCTCCGCTCCCCTCCCACCCCTGGTAACCAACAAAGAAAATTTCCTTCCATACATAAAGCTTTCCTTGACTTTTATAATAACGGGCTAATACAATATTCATTCTATTGTGATTGACTTATTTCACTCAGCATAATGTCCTCCAAGTTCATCCACGTTATGTGGTGTTCTGTAGATTCTACATTATTCTTCAGCATTGCATAGTATTCCATTGTGTGTATGTACCATAGTTTGGTTATCCATTCCTCAGTTGATGGACACCTAG
>NW_006921590.1:35517399-35537879 GCF_000298275.1 Orycteropus afer afer
AAAAAAAGAAAAGAAATAAAAAGAAAAAACAATCACAGAGGACATGGCAGGGCATCTAGGCTCTGTCTGAGCACACAGAGTGGGATGGAGTTTCTGCAGGCCCAGAAGGTGGGTGGGAGTGGGGGGTGGCTACACCTCCATTCACCAAATGGGTGTGGGGTATAAGAGTAACAAGAGGAATGACACACATTTTTAGTCATGCAGGTCTGAAGTGTCCTTGGGGTTACTGGCAAGCAGAACCTCTTCTTAAGCCCCTTTAATCTCAGAGAGTGTTGTCTCTTTAAATATCCAAAATGGTCAAGCCAATTGTAAACATTCATAATGGTGGCACCCTTTGGACTGGCAAAAGTCCACAGTTCAGCCCATCCTCCTTTTCACTGCTGTTTCCCCTTCTACTCCACAGCCACCAGAGCTGTCCTCCATGTAGTCCCTGGCTAGCTGGGCTGATTTTCAGGTTAATTCTTAGGTCCTACCACCACTCGGGAATCTCCAAGCCATCTGTGCTGTCAGGATCACTCAGGATTGCTGCCAGACTGCAGGTCCATATGTCTCCTTTTTTTGGTATTTTCATGGAAATTCTTCTGCTAGTTGGGGTTTAGTCCACTTCTATATTTTTCTCTTCAAGGCTCAGGGGTCCAGGATTACCTTTTGTGTCTGTGTTAATTGGTTTCCCTTTTCTCTGTTGAAGAGGGTCTGTGCAGACTTTCTGCCTATTCTGCCATCTTGCTAAAACCTCGGGAATTTTTCCCTTGTGTTTGGTCTTATACCTCAGAACTCCACTTCTTCCTCTACTTTGTTAAAGCTGTGCCTGGAGACTCTTTGGTTTTTTGAGAGTTGGTCAGGTGCACCTAGCTACTTGTCTCACAGCTCCATGTGTATACTTTTTGAGTCCTAAACCTCAGTCCTGAATCCATAATTCCTGGAGCCTCTGATAACTGAGCTTTCCTGGAGTTAAGCAGGGAGGTGACAGGTATCAACTTGCTTTTGCTGGTATCCATCTGCAGACATTTAGGTTTCATCTTCTGCTTTGTTTTGCTACATCAATTGCCACTTCTCTGTGTGCTTTTTGTCTTCCAAAATCTGGTCATCTGTTCTCTGATGTTGGCTATGTCTCTGTTCTTTTTATTCTTGTCTTTTATTCCTATTATCTTCCTTTACTGTCATTTTAGTGGAATTTAGGAAGGAAAAGAGATAAAAGGGCGTGTTCAACCACTAGGTTTAACTGGAAGTGTCAACACCTGAATTTTCTACTCTACCTTATTATGCTACTTGAAATTCCACTCCCCTGTGATGTATTTGGTAGTCAAGCCCCCTTTATGCAAAATCCAATAACATAGTTGTTACAAATGCAGGCTTTGGTGTCAGATTGCCTAAGCTCATTTAACTGGTAAGTGGTTGAGCTGTGATTAAATTAATTTACTAAGCCTCAGTTGTAAAACTGGAATAATTTCAGTACTTACCTTATAGGGTTGTTGTGATGATGAATGCAGTGCATGCAGCATAGTGCCTGGTATAAAGTAAGGGCTCAAAAAATGTTCACTATTATTATTGTCTGGGAGCTCTGGTAGCATAGTGGCTAAGACACTTTGCCTGCTAACCAGACGGCTGGCGGTTCAAACCCACCAGCCACTCCTCGGAAGGAAGGTTGGGCAATCCTACTTCCATAGTGATACTGCCTCGGAAACCCAAGGAGGGGTCGCTATGAGTCGGGGCCGACTCGACGGCACATAACAACAACAACAACAACAACAACATAATTATTGTCTAACTATTGCTGTTTTTATCTCAGTCAACCATACATTAATCCCAACCAAACCCACTGCTCATGAGTTGATTCTGACTCAGTGACCCTATAGGATAGACTAAAACTGCTCTGGAGGGTTTGCAAGGCTGTAAATCTTTATGGAAGCAGACTGCCACATCTTTCTTTTTCAGAGTAGCTGATGGGTTTGAACTGATCTTTTGGTTAGCAGCTGAGCACTTTAGCCACTGTGCCACAGGATGTTTTGATCAGATAACTTTCTTCCTAGTGGTGAATTATGATAAACTGAGGCAAAGAATATTTTGATAGGAAGAGCAAAGAGTAGAATTTTGATGCATGTGTGTACAGTGTCTGATTATTCAATAAACAAGGTAAGCACAGGTTTAGTTGTGCTTACTTACTAATCTGTAGTGAATAATTTCACAATTTTTCATGACATTCAAGATTCTGCTTCTAGGTATAACTGGCATCTGTCTCCCAACCCCACAATACCTTCCTGTAGAGTTGAAACCTCTCTTCAAATTTATAATGTCTGATGGGGATGGAGTACCAACTAAACACGGTAAACAAGGGCTTACTTGTGCTTACATACTAATCTGTAATGAACAGTTTCACATGTTTTTCACCACATCTTTCATGTGAACCCATGTAACATTGTTCACTATAGATGAGCAAGTAAGCATAAATAAGCCTGTGCTTACTTTGCTTATTGGGTGAATGAATAATTTCTTTTAAGAGGATCAACACAAAGCTGGTTCCTATGAGGTGGAGGTTAAAGATGTTCCAAATGTTCAACTTTTCCAAACTGCTGTACTACTCCATCTCTCTAACATCAACTTATCCTCCATCCCTCAGTACTCTCCCCACCATCTTTGGGTTCCATAAATTCACTGCAATTTCTCACAGAAGTCATGAATCATCAAGGAAATAGCTCATGCAGTTGTGGAGATTGGAAAGTCCCAGGTCCATGGGTCAGGTATCAGGCTTCAGAGGCTGATAAAGCCAAATTGGCAGGTCCGATGACAGGCTGCTGGCTTGCAAGGCCCCAGAAGCTGGACAAACAGGTCAGACAGTAGACTGCTGGCTCAAGTTCTAAGAACTGAAGGTCAGATGATGATGAACCAGATGCAGGATTCAGAGCAAGAGAGAGGTCTTTGCCAGAGTGTTCGTATATATTGGATGCAGACCGTATCTCCAAGGACACTTTCTTGAGCAAAGTGTTGTGTACAAGGGTGTGAAGCGTGGTGAATAGGGTGAAGGTAGAGACTTGGGTCATACCCTCTAGTAAGAAAGTGACTCACGATACATCCTACTACAATCTGCCTTAACATAATGGACAACTCATTCCAAAATAATCACAAGCATGTTGTTGTTGTTGTTACGTGCCGTTGAGTTGGACCTGACTCATAGCAACCCCTCCTTGGGTTTCCGAGGTGGTATCACTACGGAAGTAGATTGCCCAACCTCCCTTCCGAGGAGTGGCTGATAGATTTGAACTGCCAGCCTTCTGGTTAGCAGTCAAGTGCCTTAGGCACTATGCTACCAGAGCTCCCATCACAAACATAGAGGCTAGGATTTACAACGTTTCACAAAATGGAGGACTAGGGCTAGAAGGGCCACACTAAGTAATTCACTGCACTGTATTGGGTAATCTTCCCCTGTGTGGATAACTTTGGGGAGGTAGGGTAGGCCTGAGTGGGGTACACCAGGAGAGATACTGAATGCATCATTTGCTTGGTGGAGGTGGTGGTAAACAGTTGTCCAGGTGAAAGAAAAGAGCTTTGGAGCCTGGCAGACCTAGTTGTGTAGCTATTAGGTAAGTGTATAACTTTGCTGAACTTCAGTTTCCTCATCTGAGTTTTACCCTGAGGACTGCAAAGATGATACATGTAAAGAACCTACACAGTGCTGTGCATATCCTTCTGTTATAACCAAGTCAAACCCAAACCTGTTGCTATTGAGTCGATTCTGACTGGTAGTGATTGTACAGAACAGCATAGAACTGCTCCATATGATTTCCAAGGCTGTAATCTTTACAGAAACAGACTGCTACAACTTGCTCCAGAGGAGCAGCTGGTGGGTTTGAACCCTGACCTTTCAGTTAGCCATTATGCCACCAGAGCGTCTTTTTCTTTTTTTTAAATTTTATTGTGCTTTGGGTGCAAATTTACAGAGTAAATTTGTTTTACATTCAACAATTTGTGCACGTTTGATTTCACCCCTCCGTTACTATCCCTAATTGTAATAAACTCTCCTTCCGCCCTGTCTCTGTGACTACCCCGTCTCTATGCCCTTGTTAACAGTGCACTCTTGTCTGTCCAGCTTTCCCTCTATGTGAATGCTACCCTTCTGTTGTATCATGGCTGATTGCTGTAAGGGATGCATCTCCGTAGAGTAGATATTGCCCTGGTGTAGGTGGTCTGCATGTAGGCCTTTTTACTGTTGGGCTGAGAGCCAATCCATGGACGAGTCCATTTCTAGGCACAAAGGGTAACCCAGGGCCATAGTCTCAGGGGTTCTACCAGACTCTATCAGACCAGTAATTCTGGTCATTTTTGTGTTTTTGAATTTTGTTCTGCTTTTCTCCTACTGCTCTATCCAGGATCTCGTTTTGATCCCTTTCCGAGCGGTTGGCATTGGTAGTTGGGCACCATCTAGTTCTTCCGGTCTTGGGATCTATCTTATCCTTGGATTAATTGTTTCCAGGTGCCTTTGATTTTCTTCACTCTTCTTTGCTTCAGATGAGAGGAGACCAGTAGTTGCATCTTAGATGGCCACTCAAAAGCTTTTAAGACCCCAGTTGCTACTCACCAAAGTAGGTTGTAGAAAAAGATTTTTATGTAGTATGTTGTGCTGAGGAGCTCTAGTAGTGTAGTGCCTAAGGCATTTGACTCCTAACCAGAAGGCTGGCAGTTCAAACCCACCAACCATTCCTCGGAAGGAAGGTTGGGCAATCTACTTCCGGAGTGATACTGCCTCGGAAACCCAAGGAGGGGTCACTATGAGTCAGGTCTGACTTGATGGCATGTAACAACAACAACAATGTTGTGCCACTTGAGCATGATGTCTCCCGAGACTATTTTCCAGAGTTGGCAGTGATTCTATCTTTCAGGGTGTTTGGTTGTCTCTGAGAAGTTATTCCAATTCTGCCTTCTGTTGCTTCTGTAATGTATGTAGCTACTTTTGTAGCCCAAGTGCATATGTAACATTATCTTCAGCCAGATCTATTCGTGGTATAGGGTATATTCCTGTTCACCAACCCCCACCTGATCTTTTCACCTGTCTATGCATTTATCTGTTGCCTGGTGTTTGGTGTTAGTGGTAATGCTATATTGTGCATGTACTAGTATTTGCCTCTTTTGTCTATATCTTATGTGTACATTTCAGTGTGCTTCTTTTCTCCAATGTCATCATGCTGGTCACAAACTCTTTCCATACCAACCTTCCCATCAGGGCTCCTTTTGTTATAACAGAGGAACTCAAATGATGGCTGCTATGGTTATTATCAGGAGCTCTGGGGGCACAGTGCCTAAGGCATTTGACTGCTAACCAGAAGGTTGGTGCTTCAAATCCATCAGCCACTTCTCGGAAGGAAGACTGGCAATCTTCTTCCATAGAGAGAACACCTTGGAAACCCAAGGAGGGGTCACTATGAGTAGGAACTGACTTGATGGTACTTCTCTTTCCTGTCATGATAGTAGTTGTTGTTGTTGTCGTTGTCATCATGTGCCATCGAGTCAGCCCCGACTCATAGTGACCCCTCCTTGGGTTTCCGAGGCAGTATCACTACAAAAGAAGATTGCCCAACCTTCCTTCCGAGGAGTGGCTGGTGGGTTTGAACCGCCAGCCTTCTGGTGAGCAGTCAAGTGCCTTAGGTGCTACACTACCAGAGCTTCTGATAATAACCTTATTATTATAAAAAAATTATTATTATATGTAATAGTTATTATCAGGAGCTCTGGTAACATAGTGGCTAAAGCACTTGACTGCTAACCAGAAGGCTGGCGGTTCAAACCCACCAGCCACTCCTCGGAAGGAAGGTTGGGCAATCCTACTTCCGTAGTGATACTGCCTCGGAAACCCAAGGAGGGGTCACTATGAGTCAAGGCCAACTCGACGGCACATAACAACAACAACAACAACAATAGTTATTATCATGACAGGAAAGAGCAGTGCAGAAAGGGACAACTATTCTCTTTATTGATATTTGTCTATTTTGACCTTGGACCGGCTTGGGTTTTGGGTTTGGTCCTCATCTGGTTGACTGAATGGTTTATTGGCATTCTACAGAAACATTTTAAACTAAATTTGGTCATGGCTTTTTAGTCTTATAATAGCTAAATCCCTTAATGGAGATTTACTCTCCTCCAAAATGTTGAGGCACTGGTTATGATAAAGTGGCCAGAAGAGGGCACCAAAGACAAAAGTATGTTGTTATTTTCTGGACCAATGAATTCAACAGAACACTTTCTGAAAATAGGGCATAAAAGGAAAGGAGAGAGATCTGAAGAGGGCAAGGAGGAAAAAGAAGAAAGGATGAACTTACTGACTAAGGGTTACAGATTCAGTTATAGTCTTGGTAGCAAAACATTGAAATTATAGAGCAGAACAGAATCCACCCACTATTTAACTGGAGTCTCCTTTAAAAGATTTTAAAAACAAACTTAATTTATTTTGAAGTACAGTTTATTTTGAAGTCTCAGACCAAGAAAGCGTTTGTGGGTGAATTAGCCCCTTCTCTTTGAAGACGGTGTCTTCCTTTCTGTCGACCCTAGGTGAAGACAATCCCTTCAGTTCTCACTCTTCACAGAGTTGCCTGGGAAGGGCAGAAATGGAAAGACGGGACAGTTCTTCCTTCAGCCTTACTCCCTTCCTTGGGGAGCTTCTAGGGGAAAGATCAATTCCTATTTCAGTGTACCTAAAATGCCACTCCTCGGAAGGAAGGTTGGGCAATCCTACTTCCGTAGTGATACTGCCTCGGAAACCCAAGGAGGGGTCGCTATGAGTCGGGGCCGACTCGACGGCACATAACAACAACAACAAAATGTCTATGAGCTATTTAAATAGCAGTTCTTTTTATTTTTCAAATTAATGAAACAAACCAAGTCTAGAGCATCTCTGCTTTTATTTCTACAGTGCTAAATAGAAAAATACCCCTGCATTGAAAGAGCTTCACTAGAGTTGTGTAATTTTAAGACTTTTTCAGAATGTTTAAGAATATTTGGATGGTTGCAAATTAAACCATTTGGCCATTACCCTCTAGTTTGTTTCTATAGAAATCTAAAATACTAACCATTATTAAAGTAAATGTATTTCAAAGAATTTTGTGATCCATGACAGACTATTTGGAATTGTTATTAAAACAGAAATTTATTTTGATTTATTATTATTATTTTTTGTAACCTGCCAGCATAAAATAAGAATTCTTCCTTAAAGGAGATGAGGCTCTTTCTATGTGATGCCAAATCTCCCAATGAAAGCAGAGAAATTCAGCCTACGATAATCATCTATCTATAAGAAGGTCCAAAAGGGCTCTGGGAACCTAGACTGACCAGCCTTACTTGGACACTGGACATTTCATAATAGATTTACCTGCAAGCATAAAATAATTTATCTGATTCAGAAACTGGTTTTTAGAATGGGAGATCATCATCATCACTTAAAAAAAATGAAGTTGTGTGGGTGTGATGCAGGTAATTGCTTAAACTTTTTTAAAAAACCAAAAGATTTAACAGCAAATCTCTGATAATATTTCACAGTTAAAGCTGTTTCCATGGAACAGAGGAAGGTGTTTTTATTCTAGAGAAGAACCTGGCTTAGAGACAATAAACAAGGTTAGGGTAAATGGGTACCTTGCAGATAGAGAAGTGCTCAAAGCGGGAACCTCACAAGGACAGTGCTTTGACGTATCTGTAATAAATGACACAGAAAGAGATGAAGGACAACTCTTCAGGCTTGCAGAGGACACCAAATCCATGGACTTTCAGCTGGGTTGAGAGTCAAACACATAGAAGGAAAGAGAGGAAGAAGTACAGAGGGGTTGTATATATGTATGTAGACTTGTATGGGAGGGTGGAAGACTATAGACCGGTAGCAGGTATACCAAGTTCAGAGTTAAGGAAGAGGAAGTACAATGTGCTATGATGATAAAGCCGGTGTGTGTGTGTGTGTGTGTGTGTAGTTGGCTATGTGGATTGTGTGAAGATATAACTCATCACTTAACCATTAGTTAACTGTAATTTTATTTGGAATTGATATTAAAACAGGAATTTATTTTTTTTATTTTTTTTTTAACCTGGCAGCATAAAATAAGAATTCTTCCTTAAAGGAGATGAGACTCTTTCTGTGTGATTTGTAAATAGAGGATTTGCTCACCTGGGTTCCAGAGGGCTGAAGATTAACCTTTTTACATATCAAAAGTTCTGTATCATCTTTAAAATAGATTTTTCTAAGTCTATTTTGATAGAGTGTATGGAAAAGAGAGAATATTTGGCTTTTCATTATTTTCATAGCTGTAATCATATATGTCTTACTCATCTCTGAGTGCCCTACAGTGTTTGCATTTGGAACGAATGCAACCAACACTTGTGTTTTTAGTGAATGTCAAATAAGTCCCTCTGTCCTTTGTAGGCAGGTAGAATGTGTCCAGAATCCTCTGCTGGGTTGTTCAAATTATATTTTATCTTTTTTTTCTTTATTTCCTGTTACAGCTTTGCATCTTTTTTCGTCCCTCCCTCTCTTTCATGAAATTTATCAAAGATAAATAAAAGAACTGATAATAATAATGAGCATTTTTGTATTTAATAGTATTGACATTATTAACATTGTGCTATAAATGTATCCTCAGACGGAAGGTTGGGCAATCTACTTCTGTAGTGATACAGCCTTGGAAACCCAAGAAGGGGTTGCTGTGAGTCGGGTCCAACTCGACGGCACATAACAACAATATATGTATCAGATTATTTTTTACATACATAAAACATTATATATTCAATTGAAAATTCCTTGCCACTTTCTCAAAACCTTTTTCCCTCCTTGCCTCCTTCCTTTTCTCACTTCCCAGACCTAGCTGCTGCTTCAAAGTTAGTGCATGTTCTTTGTAATTGATATTATATTTTTGATAAATTTGTTTTTAAAAAATGAGATCTATGACTTTTCTGGGTATATTTTAAAACCTTCCATAAGGAGCCTTGGTAGTACATTGGTTAAGTGCTTGGCTGCATTGGTTAAGTGCTTGGTTCAAACCCACCACCTGCCTCATGAGAGAAAGAGATGACAGTCTGCTTCCATAAAGATTATAGCCTTGCAAACCCTATGGAGCAATTCTATTCTGTCCTGTAGGGTCGCCGTGAGTCAGAATCTACTCTATAGCAATGGTTGTCTTTAAATGGTACACTCTATATTTGATTCTGCAGCTTGCTTTTGTCATTCAGCATTATGTTTTTGAGAGATATCACAGTGATAGATGTAATTTATTCATTTGTTGCTTTATATTTTATTGAATATAATACAATTAAATTATCCATTTACCTTTTGATGGGCAGTTAGATAGTTGAATTTTTTTTTTTTTTTTACTACCTACAAATAATGCTGCAATGACCATCCTTGTATCACTCTTTGTGATTCCCTTGAGCATATGCTGAGAATTTCTCATTGCTGCTTGCTGTCCAATACTATAGCTGCTAGATACATTTGGTAATTAAGCACTTGAAACGGGGCTAGTCTGAATTGAGATGTGCTGTGAGTGTCACGATTTGAAGAATTAGTAGAAATAGTAAATTCTGGATATATTGGGCTAAGTGAAATAATTTTTTTTTTTTTACCTGTTTCTTCTCATCTTTCAGTATAGCTACTAAAAAGTTTAAAATTACATGTGGCTTGCCTTTGTGGCTCACATGTTTCTGTTGGACAGACCCACTCTATAGCACATCTCTCTAGAATTTAGATTTTGTATATTCTTCTCATCCCTTCTTTTTGTTCTTAATGATATTTGATTTTGAGAGCCATGGCATACCTATGAAAGAGCTTCTTTCATTGCAAACTCACCAGTCATATCTCTCCTGCTATAACTTTCCTCTTAGGCTCTCTCTGGCTTTTTAATTTCTGCCTGTGCAGGGTGAAAACTTGGGATAGTTCTGTTTTCAGATGGTCTCTGTGGCTAGGGGTGCTTGATGCATGAACATTAAGAGGGGTGTGACTATTATTTATGGAGTTTGGGGGCTATCACACACACAATAATGCCTTCTCAAAATTATTGGCTTGAGATTCTGTTTAAGGACACAGAGTTAGCTCTGAGTCATCACTCCCAAACTTACAGTACCTGTGAGTCAGCTTCTCTACCCAAGGAAGGGAATAAATCTCTGAAATGCTAATCCATCTTTAAGGAGCCCAATAGTCAAGGTTTGAAGAGAGAGGCTCCCCTCCCTTTCTCTCCCACGGACCCTTGCCATTATTCTCTCTAAGAAGGCAGGGATTTGAGACACTCTCAATCCTGCTTGAGACAGGGATTGGGTATGCAACCATTCTCGCTGCTATCACAGCGGCCTAAAAGATGGCAGCTAAGCCAAGCTGGAAAGAGTTCCTGTTCCCTATAGTGGTGGCTCCCCGATGTGTGACACGACTCTGCTCTCTTGGCATCACCATTTCCAATAAGAAAATAAATTGCCTCTGTGCAGTCGCATGCAAAGCAGAGAGCCTTCTTAGCCAGCTGGAGCTGGGAGGTTGATGGAGAGTAAGAGTTTTGCACATTATTGTTAGGGGTAGAACTAGGGATGATTTTTCATTGTCTGCTGAACTCCAAGCACACCCTCTTGGAGTGGGTCTCAGATTTGAAAACAAATCTTCACAGTGACTTTTCTAACCTACTTGGTTTTAGAAGGATGGAGCTGTTGCCCAAATTTTTCAAAAATTCACAAAGTTAAGAGGCACAGCTTATATTTGATCAGAAATATTTCCACTTGACATTTAACACTCCTATCACAGATCAAAGCTTTATCTACAAAAAGGGAGAGACTTCTGTGGTTAAATTGTGGGCTTTGTGTTCAGAGAGCTGGATTTGAATTACGACTCTGCCACTTTCATCAGCCATGTGGGCGAAGCCAAGGTACGACCACCAAAGCCTCATTTTCCATATTCATAAAATAGGCCTAACAACAGTACTTACCTTATGGGTTGTTAGAATAATAGTAACTGTTACAACTATAAGGAGCTCTGGTGGCATGGTGCCTAAGGTATTTGACTGCTAACCAGAAGGTTGGCGGTTCAAACCCACCAGCCACTCCACTGAAGGAAGACAGAGCAATCTACTTCAGTGAGGATTTACCACCTCAGAAACTGAACGGGGGTTGCTATGAGTTGGAATTGACTCAATGACAGTGAGTTTGGGGTTTTTGGTTTATTATAGCTATTATATAGTGTAAGCTGATTTGAAAAGATTGTCTTGAACCAAGCAAGTAGGTGTTTTAAGAACCAATTGCCTGCTTAACTGATTTTAACGATTTGTTTTCAAGCTAACTCTAAGGAGTCTGCCCCTCTAAACTTGGTAACTCAGTTTTTCTGGAGTGTCAACTTCAACTGAATACCCTGTTCAACTAGTACCACCTGCTAGTGCTTCAATGGTAGAATTCTTGCCTTCCATGTGGGAGACCTGGGTTTGATTCCAGGCCAACGCACGTCATATCCAGCCACTACCCACTTGTCAGTTGTGGATTTTGTGTTGCTATGATGCTGAAGAGTAGCTCTGGTGGTGCAGTGGTTAAAGCAGTCAGTTGCTAACTAAAAGGCCAGTGGTTTGAACCTACCAGCTGCTCTGTGAGAGAAAGATGAGACAGTCTGCTTCTGTGAAGATTTGTTGTTGTTGTTGTTGCTATGTGCCGTCGAGTCGGCCCCGACTCATAGCGACCCCTCCCTGGGTTTCCGAGGCAGTATCACTACGGAAGTAGATTGCCCCATCTTCCTTCCGAGGAGTGGTTGGTGGGTTTGAACCGCCAGCCTTCTGGTTAGCAGTCAAATGCCTTAGGCACTATGCTACCAGAGCTACAGCCTTGGAAACACTATGGGGGCAAATCTGAGTCATAATTGACTTGATGGCAAGTGGGTTAGAGTTTCAATGGAGCTTCTGGACTAAGAGTAGGACAGGCCTGATGATCTACTCCTGAAAATCAACCAGTGAAACCATATGGATATGGATCACAGCGGTCAGATCTATAACTCCCGGCGCAGGGCTGGGCAGCCTGACATTCCCATGTGCATGGGGTTGCCATGACTTGGAAGCCAACTTGACACCTAATGATACCTTGCTCCCACCCCTAGGATACTGTATCAGGATTTTGAAACAAGATGGTCTGGAAATTCATATTACATTTTATAAAATGGTTTGAATCTGGAAACTTTATAGAAATAAAACTAACTTACTTTTATTCCACAGTACTAACTGTGGGCCAGAAAGTATGACAAATCTTGGTAGTAGGGCTAAGTGGAGAGTGATCTTCAAATTACGGAGAGACAGGTACGTGAAGATTTTTCTGATAAACACAGTACTGTTTTAAAGGCTGATTGATCCCATCTCACCTGTATACCTGCAATTCCGTTACTTGCCACTAGATGTATGTAAGTGCCATTCGGATAGTAACTGTCAGACACAATCAAGGAGTTCAGGATAATAAATCTTCTCCTGGCTAATTTGCTTGTTCTATAAAAATATAGGAGCCCTGGTGGCACAATGATTGATGTGCTTGGGTACTAACCACAAGTTTGGTGGGTTGAATCTACCAGTAGCTCTGTGGGAGTGAGATGTGGCAGTCTGCTTCCATAAAGATTTGCAGCTTTGGAAACCTGATGGGGCAGTTCTACCCTGACCTATAGGGTTGCTATGAGTCAGAATTGACTTGATGGCAATGGTTTTTTGGTATAAAAATATAGCTTGATGCTATCTATTGATTGTGCTTACAAGAAAATCCCATCTGAGGCAAGACTGAGGAAAAGAGAATTAGTGAGCCTAGGGCATGAAATCTTAAAGGGGACAGTATCAATCCCAAAGGGGTAAAAATTGGGTCTTGAGGGGCAAATAAATTCTTACTTTTTAATGTACAGAGCAATGATATGCAACTGTTGCATAAGAAGATATACATTAAAATCTAATGTGGGAGCTATTAAGAAAAAAATATTGAAGAAGATTCCATAGGGAAGAAAGAATGAAAAAAGGTGAGAAACACTGACTAGACTCATGTGGTGGTTCATCTGGGTTCCTTCTGGTTTTCAGTGAAACTCAGTAGGCCCACAGGTCACCCTCAACTGTGCTCAGGGCAGAGCTTCCAGGACGTGTTCAACTCCCCCACCAGACCTTCTTCCTGATGGGGCTTGGAGTGAAAATCTTACAGTATATACCCCTGGATACACGTTTCCTTAATGAGTTTTCTTAGAATAGCTGCCTTCCCTCATTTTCTTTCTGTTCTTCAAATTGGCCTTCAAAAACTATCCCTTTTGTATTTTTTCCTGCTGTTGCTGTTTATGTGTAAAATCAGAAATAGAGATGAGAGAGTGAGTTCTGCTGAAGGGTGAATCTCAGCTTTGCCCCTGACCCTATGACCCTTAACTTTCAAACAAATATAATTACCTGGGTGAGTTACTGTATTAATCCACATTTAGACTGTTCTTTCCATTCATACAACCTACCTTAATTGATGTTGAATCAGGTTTTCTAGCTCCCATTTAAGCATTTCATTCCCATTGTCATTTCTGAAAGAATGTTGTCTTTTTTAATATTTTACATAAGGCTCAAATAGAAGGTAAACAGATTTCAAATACAGAACTGTGTTGTTAGGTGGTGTTGGGTCATTTCCAACTCATAGTCACACTGTGTACAACAAATAAAATACTGCCTGGTTCTGCACCATCCTCACAGTCATCACTATGTTTGAGTCCATGGTTGCAGCCACTGAGTCCATCCATTTTGGTGAGGGTCTTCATCTTTTTCTCTGACCCTCTACTTTACCAAGTGTGATGTCCTTCTCCAGGGACTGGTCCCTCCTGATAACGTGTCCAAAGTATGTGAGATGAAGTCTTGCCTTCCTTGCTTTCTGAGGACCATTCTGGCTGTATTTCTTCCAGGAAAGATTTGTTCATTCTTCTAGCAGTCTATGGTATATTCACTATTCTACTAAGGTGCGCCTGACACAAGCCATGATATTTTCAATTGCCTCATATGCATGTGAGAGCTGGACAATGAATAAGGAAGACTGAAGAAGAATTGATGCTTTTGAGTTGTGGTGTTGGTGAAGAATGCTAAAAGCACCATGGACTGCTAAAAGAGCTGACAGATCTGTCCTGGAGCAAGTGCAGCTGAAATGCTCCTTGGAAGCGAGAATGGCCAGACTTCACCTCACCTACTTTGGTCATGTTATCAGAAGGGACCACTCCCTGGAGGAGAAAGTCATGATTGGTAAGCTGGAAGGTCGTTGAAAGGGGAGGGCCCTCAACGAGATGGATTGACCCAGTGGCTACAGCGATGGGCTCAAGTACAGCAAGGGTCGCGGAGCTGGCGTGGGACTGGGTGGTGTTTTGTTCCGCTGTGCATAGGGTTGCTATGACTTGGAGATGACTCGATGGCACCTAAGAGCAACAACAACAACCACAGTTCTGAGGATTTTTTCATTATGTTGAGGTATAATCCACACTCAAAGATGTAGTCTTTGATCTTTATCAGTAGGTACTTGAAACAAGCAAGGTTGTATTATCTATATATTGCAGAGTGTTAATGAGTTTTCCCCTAATCCTGATGCAATCTTCTTATAGTTTAGTTTCTCAAATTATTTGCTCAGCACACAGATTGAACAAGTATTGTGAAAGGATGCAACCCTGATGTGCACCTTTCCTGATGTAATACCACATAGTACCCTTTGTTCTGTTTGAATGACTGCCTCTTGGTCTATGTATAGGTTCCACATGAGCAATGAGTAAAATTAAGTGTGTTGGAATTCTCATTCTTCAAATTCTATCCATAATTTGTTATGATCCACGCAATTGAATGCCTTTGCATAGTCAATAAAACAGGTAAACATTTTTCTAGTATTCTCTGCTTTCAGACGAGATCAGTCTGCCATCAGCAATGATATCCCTTATTCCACATCCTTTTCTGAATCTGGCTTGAGTTTCTGGCAGTTCCCTGTTGATGTACTGCTGCAACTGTTTCTGAATTGTCTTCAGGAAAATTTTACTTGCATATGATATTAATGATATTGTTTGATATTTTTCCACATTGTGTTGGATCACTTTTCTTTGGAATAGGTGCAAAGATGGATTTCTTCCAGTTGCTTGACCAAATAACTGTTTTCCAAATTTCTTGGCTTATGTGAGTGACTGCTCCCAGTATTTCCTCCATTTTTGGAAATATCTCATTTGGTATTGTGTCAATTTCTAGAACCTTGTTTTTTATCAGTGCTTTCAGTGCATCTTGGACTTTTTCCTTCAATACCATCAGTTCTTGATCATATGCTATCTCCTGAAATGGTTAAATGTTGACCAATTCTTTTTGGTATAGTGACTGTGTATTCCTCAAGCATCTTCTTTTGATGCTTCCTGCATCGTTCAACATTTTGCCCATAGAATCCTTCATTATTCCAATTTGAGGCTTGAATTTTTTTCTTCAGTTCTTTCAGCTTGATAAATGCCAAGTGTGTTCTTTCCTTTTGGTTTCCTAACTCCAGGTCTTTGCACATTTTCATTATAATACTTTACTTTGTCTTCTCGAGCCACCCTTTGAAATCTTCTGTTCAGCTCTTTTACTTTGTTATCTCTTCCATTTGCTTTAGCTATTGTCTTCAAGAGCAAGTTTCAGAGTTTCTTCTGACATCCATTTTTGTCTTTTTTTTAAAATTGTAATTTGAGTGAAAGTTTACAGAGTAAATTCATTTTCCATTCAACAGTTCATACATATTTTTTTCATGTCATTGGTTGCAATCCTCACAATGTAACAGCTCTCTTCACCCTTTTCCCCTGTGTTTATATTTTCTCTGTGTCCTTCTTTCTCATGCATTCCTGCCCTCTGAACTATAACATGCCGCCACAGTAGGACAAACCAACAGACAAGTTTGTCTCCCTTAGCTGTTCGAAACCTTTCCACCCTCCTCTTACATGGATCTCCCTGCCACTTTCCTGACAGTTGTGGGTGGGGTCTGGGTCCCTCCCCTTACCTGGATCCCTGCAGCTGCTTCTAGCTCTGTCCTGGTCTCCCTGGCTTTCCTCTGCTTTCCCCGGCTTTCCTGCCACTTGGCGGGTAGAGCCCAGGTGATGTGTTGCTGTGAGGCTTAAGGCTGTGCCACCGGTGATTCAAACTCAGGCAAGGTTTGCACATGGTGCACAGGTATCAGTGCGGCTTGTAGACTCAGATGGACTAGGAAGAAGGAGGAGATCACCCACTTCTCAAAGAATTGGCCAGGGAAAACCATATGAATATCAGAGAAAGACTGTCTGATACATTACTGCACAACTTTATGAATAGCCTGGGGAAAACAGCAGTTAGGGATCCAGGTAAATTAGATTTGCATTCTAATCACCAGAATTATCAATGCATCTTGATTACATGTTTGATCAATTTCAAACTGCTGATATTGGTAAAATTCTTGAATTTCTTCATCTTTGGCATTAGTGGTAGGTGTGTAGATTTGAATAGTAGTTGTCTTAACTGGTCTTCCTTGTCAGCATATGGATATTTATCCTATCACTGGCAGCTTTTTACTTAAGGATAGATTTTGAAATGTTCTTCTTGACCATGAATGTGACACATTTCCTCTAATTTGTCATTCCTGGCATAGTAGACCTTCTGATTGTTTGATTCAGAATGACCAGTATCAGTCCATTTAAGCTCACTAATGCCTAGGATATTAATCATTATGTGTTCATTTTTGATGACTTCCAATTTCCCTAGATTCATATATTATACATTCCACTTTCCAATTATTAGTGGATGTTTGCTGCTGTTTATTCTCATTTTCAGTAGTGCCACATCAGCAAATGAAGGTCCTGAAAGCTTTGCACCATCCATATCACTAAGGTCTACTCTCCTTTAAAGAGGCAGTTCTCTGCCAGTCCCATTTTGGGTAGCTTCCAATCTGAGGGACTCATCTTCTGGCACTATGGCAGACAGTGTTCTGCTGCTATTCATAAGGTTTTCACTGGCCAGTGTTTCTTGGAAGTAGATCACCAGGTCCTCCTTCCTAGTCTGTCTTAGTCTGGCAGCTTCACTGAAGCCTATCTACCATAGGTCAACCTGCTGTTATTTGAAATACTGACATAGCTTTCAGCATCACAGCAACACATAGGACACTATAGTATGATAAATGGACAGATGAGTGGTTGACAGAATTGTAGTTTTCTCACATATCCGACATATAAAAGTTAATGCATTCCTTTAGTGAGTAATGACCTACTAAATAAATTCATGTTTTCATTTTTCCTGCATTTATTTTTGAAAAATGAGTATGTGTATTTGCTGTGAGAAAATAACCCAACTGAACAGAAAGCTATGTTGTGAAAAGCAAGTCTTCTTCCCATCTTACTTTCTATGTCCACCAGAGCTCCCCAGAGGCAAACACTACTAGTAATTTTTCTGTCTCCATCTGGAGATAACCATGTCTTGTTGTTTTGTATACTTCTCTCATTTTCTTTATTTGGATCCTGATCTTTTTCAAATGCTATCTTGACTTAATTTCTTTGACTGTAACATTCCTAGAACTAAGCAGTGATATGTTGATCCTACTATTGTGAGCAGGGGCTCCAAGGTCACTTTGAGCTTCTACCTTCCATTGCACTGTAACACACTTCAAGGTAGAAGTTGTGCCTGTCTCTCCTTGGCTCAACTCCTCTGGGGAGGGATAGTAGGTGGACCTTCCCTTCCCATAGCCAGGTAGAACCAAGCACCCCCTCTTCTTTGTTGAGGCCTTTCATATTTCTGTGCTTATCTCAGTATATGCAAATGATGCCATAATCCACACACAGCACCAAATTTCCAATTGTAGGAATAAAACATAGCTATTTTCATGATTACCTGCACTACATTTTTTTATATTGTTGACTTAAGACATGTTCTTTCTAAATTGCAGTGATGTTTAGAAAACCTTCAATTATCAAGTAAATAGAGATATTAATACCATGATGAAAAAGTAGACAATAGGAGAATATTTTAGTTTGGTGATGCATTGGGACTGTGTAATGATTTTACTTTCCTTTCGATGCTTTCTATAACTTCTTTATAAGTTATTTTGATCTGTGCTTTAGACTTCCAGAGTAGTATGATCTCTGTTACAATATTCTGTTTTGCAGAGAAAATCAGCTCGTAGGAAATGATACACATGCACTTCTGGAACAGAGCCAGGAGGGGGAACATTGTAGGAAGAAGGTAGGAAGTAAATCCATCATCTAGTTTTGTCTCATTCAGGCATAACCAATGGAGTCATTTCATCCCACAAGATAAATGGATGAGGCGCTCGGAACTCATTTATTAATGTAGGAAAAGATGATCACACCTCATGAGAAAGAAGTACTCACCCCCAGAATCTTGGGAAAACCTGTGTCTAGGGAGCTCCATTTGATGAACCACTGGACTTTCACTTGGGTTTATGGTATTAAAAAAAAAAAAAAACAACAACCAAACCCACTGTTGTGGAGTCGGTCCGATTCATAGCAACCCCTCCTTGGGTTTCCGAGGTGGTATCAGTACTGAAGTAGATTGCTCAATCTTCCTTCTGAGGAGTGGCTGGTGAGTTTGAACCGCCAGTCTTCTGGTTAGCAGTCATTTGACTTAGGCACTACACTATGGTGCAGAAGAAATCATTTGTTTATTCAGAGTTTATGTCTTCTTGTATTTATAATATTTACTGCTCTCCTCAGACAGAAACACAGATGGAGGTATAAATGATTTTTCATAGCATTAGATGCTTTTACACATGTTATTCCTTCTACATGGAATGACCTTATCTTGTCCAAGAGAGTTTTTGTTTTTTTTTTTTTTTTAATTTTCCTAGTAGTGAGGTTGGACTTAATTTCAGATGTTTATCAGCTATTTGAAATTTCTCATTAGAGAATTGGCTGTTGGTTTATTTCTACTGGGTTATTCAGGTATTTTTCTTATTGATTTGCCCTATAAATCAATATATACTCCTTATATATTCTGATAATCATTTTTTGGTTTTGTATGTTGCTGTTAGGTGCTGTTGAGTTGGCTGTGACTCATAGTGACCCTATGTACAACAGAATGAAACACTGCCTAGTCATGTGCCATTTTCACAATCCTTGCTATACCTGAGCCCATCGTTGCAGCCACTGTGTCAATCCATCTCCTTGAGGGTCTTCCCCTTTTTCACTAACCCTCCACTTTACCAAGCATGATATCTTAATCCCAGGAGTGGTCCCTTCTGACAACATGATCAAAGGAGGTGAGATGAAGTCTGGCCATTCTTGCTTCCAAGGAGCATTCCGGCTGCACTTCTTCCATGACAGATTTGTTCGTTCTTCTGGCAGTCCATGGTACTTTCAGTATTCTTTGCCAACACCACAACTCAAAAGCATCAGCTCTTTTTCAATTTTTCTTATTCATTGTCCAGCTTTCACATGTATATGAGGCAATTGAAAATACCTTGGCTTGGGTGAGGCACATCTTAGTCTTCAAAGAGACATCTTTGCTCTTCGCCACTTTAAAGAGGTCTTTTGCAGCAGGTTTGCCCAGTTGGTAATGTATGCTACAACATATTCGCCATATTCTGTCATTCATATAGAAGTTTTAAGTTTTACTTTCATTAAATATTATTCATCAGGAACTTGATGAGACTGCCTTGTTTTACTAGGTCTCACAAGTTTTCTGCCTTTGGCAAGGTGCAGTCTTAACATTTTTCTATTGCTTGTTTTAGTGGAGAATATTTGTGTTTTCCTTCTCTCACAGGTTTTTACCTTACACAGGTCTGGCTTTCATAGGTTTTACTGTACATTGTGCCATGTGTATGTGTTATTTTTTGTCTAACAAACTTGACTGCTAATTATAAGGTTAGAGATTTGAGTCCACCCAGAGGCACCTCAGAAGAAAGGCCTGGCAATCTACTCAGAAAAAATCAGCCATTGGAGACCCTGCCAAGCACAATTTTACTTTGACATACATGGGGGTTGCCATGAGTCAGAGTCAACCAGGTGACAACTTTTTTTTTTAAATTCTGCCCCAAGATCCCACAGAAGTTCTGATGTATTTTTAAAACTTTTTGCTCTTCACGTTTTGATGTTTAATTCTCCTGAAATTTTTTTTCTACATATATGATGTAAGGTAGAACATTATCTTTTACCCATATTGTGGCAGACAATTTCCATTCAAAGTTTCCCTTCCTTTTTCCTTCCTCTACTACAGAAGCTGGGAAACTAAAATTTTCACTATTGTAGCCTCCCTTTCAGCTAGGGGTGACATGGGACACAATTCTGGCCATTGAAATATGGGTGGAAGTCTCTGAGGCAAAGGCTTTTGGCTCTTCTTTCTGCATGGATCAGGGACAAGTTGTCTGGAGAGGTTGTTGTTGTTGTTGTTATGTGCTGTCGAGTCGGCCCCGACTCATAGCGACCCCTCCTTGAGTTTCCGAGGCAGTATCACTTACGGAAGTAGGATTGCCCAACCTTCCTTCCGAGGAGTGGTTGGTGGGTTTGAACCGCCAGCCGTCTGGTTAGCAGGCAAGTGTCTTAGCCACTA